>NC_090649.1:242037505-242350005 GCF_040937935.1 Hyperolius riggenbachi
ACTGCAAAACATCAGTAACTGTTTAGCAGCATTAACAAGAAGTAATGCACAAAGAACAGAGGATCCAGGAGCACTCATCAGTTAAACTCCAACACTTTTAATGATTCTTCATCTTAAAAAATGCTTAAAGCGCCTATGGGCAATCGTTAATGACACCTTGGAGATCTTTGCGAAAACATGGCAACCGTGGCTATCAGCCACTGACCTTGTTGGTCTTCGCTCCTGTGCTTTATCCCTCTAGCCTGTGCCATAATACTCCCCCTATATCTGATGAAACCACTATGTGTACTTCTGTTTTTATCTAAATGCACTAAGATGGTTGACTACCTAGTTACTGTGAGGAAACGCGGAAAAGCCGCCGTCTCTCAAAGTGAGGCGGCTGTTTCCGCGTCCAGCAGGGCGTCACAACGCGGAAAAACCGCTGCATGCCGCTTAGGCAGAGCGGCGGAATCCGCATTGGGAACGGCGGAATCCGCATTGGGAACGGCGGAATCCGCATTGGAGGCGGCCCCTGCAAGCGGTTCACAAGATACATTGCAAGACAGTACTGGTGTGGCTGGGACTGATAGTCCACCAAGATTCAGAGTGACACGCGTGCGCGCACAGAGGCTGAGTTTAAATGACAGCCAGAGGTGAGTCGGCTGACCGGGAGGGTCAGCTGACATTTTCCACTGCTCTCATTGGTCCAGCAGTTAGGGAGGTCCTGGAAAGGTCCTTGTGTATATATGCTGCTGGCTGTTCACTTGCTCTTTGTTTGGCGTGCGATCACATACGTGGGAGCATCCAGATCCGTAGTCAGATCCGCAAGTGTGCCGGGACCAGCTGGAGCTGTAATCCTACACTTAGCTAGATACTGTTGATAGCTAAAGTACTAGTTTGATTGTGATTATCTGTTATGACCTTTGCCTGCCTTGACTATCCCCTTGAACTCTGATTTTGTACCTCGATACTTCTGATACTCTGTTGCCGAACCCCGGCTCGTTCCTAGACTCCGCTTCTGCCTCCTGATTCTGTACCTCGATATATCTGATACCCCGTTGCCGAACCCTGCCTGTACTTAGACTCCGCCTTTGTCTTCTGATCTTGTACTGTATCTGTCCGTGTGTGTACTACCTGGCTTGCCCGACCTCGAGAACCGACCTTACTATTGGAGGCGGTTCCTCGTCCTGTCAGTGACACCTCCTCCTGAGTGTCACTTTCAGACCATCCTTCCTACTGTCAGTCTGACTCCTCCCGTCTTGGAGAGCTCAGGTCTGCTGAAGGAATCTGTGCAGTACTCCTTGCTGCACTGAGGCTTAGTCCTCTAAAGTGTTACTGTTACACCAAACACTACACTCTACTCAGGTGAACAGAGGTTAGCTAGTATATCGGATTATCGGTGATACTGCAGATCACTTATAATCTGGTATACATCTGTATTCCCAGTGATACTGCAGATAACTGGTAATCAGATCCTCTCTGTGATAGTTACAGTTACCCTTTTTCGTTTTGTTTTTTGTAGCTTTTTCTATTTGTTATTTTTTCAGGATATGGTTATAGAAAGAAAAATACAAGCAGTATTTTGGTCCCAAAGGGACCATCATAATAATATCTTAGAACAGATAACAAACAGTTTATCTGTTCTAAGATATTATTATGATGATCCCTTTGGGACAAAATACTGCTTGTATTTTTCTTTATTGAAATTACAATAAAACTTTTTGAAACTAAAAAATGCTTATAGCAATCATACAGTGAAGTTAAAAAAAAAAAATACGCAATACTTATCGAACACAAGGCAGCAATGTAGAGGTGTCGAGGATGGTCAAAGCATTAATAAGACGCTCGTCCTTAATAGTTCAGACTCCTCAAAACCATGTAAAAAGATATGACAAATGCTTAAATAAAGGAGGCGATTATGTGGAAAAATAATCAGGAGATACAGTGGACCTGATCCAATTCACTTTTTTACCTAAGTTTTCTCTCAAGGGATATTTTACATCTTATCAATAAAAAGCCTTTTAAGCCACCAGCAAGCAAAAAATAAAACAAAAATACTAAAAATTATTTTGACAATACTTTTTCACCTTTCTTTTTGGTGTTTTGTCAATTTAAGGGTGCTGAAAAGTTATTTTATACAACATAAAAATTATCTCCTGGGAGAAAACATACAGTATAAGGAAAAGTGAATTGGGTCTGGCCCAGTGTGTCTAAAATAAAATATATAAAAGGTTCTGTAATTGATTAAATGAAAATGGTCTTTACTATGCGGATGATCTTCATAGAATGGGAAATAGATAAACTTATGTCAAATGTGTTTTAATGTTCCTTTATACTTGTCCTCAGGACACCAGAGTTAATACTATGGACATGGAAGTCCATGAAGGTTCTAGGAACAGAATAATCTGCAACAGAGCAAAGACAACAGTAAAGCCCTCTGAAAGGTTCCAACACTCTCCAAAACACAAAAATATGTTTTCCTGTTTGAGTTGGGTTCTCATTCTATACTTGTCAATACACAAAAGTGAAACTGGTCTCGACAAAGTTATTATTTCCATAGAGGTAAAGGAAATTCATATATGGAAATAAAGTGCCTTTCAAAAGATTACCGACTTTTCTATGCCAAACAAAACTGAATTTAACAGTGAAAGCTTTATACTGGGAATTTTGTTGGATCTAATATTTTATGCTTTGGTCTTTGGTCTAAAGGGAAGGCTGTTTTCATGATAAAAACCGTAAAGAAAATTATTCATGTTTTTTATCTTTATGCTTCACTAAACCAAATGAGATTACTTTGTTACAATGAAAACACAGGTCCCAACTGTCCCTCCTTTGCAGCCAAATACAGATGTCCCTCTTTCCTCCTCAACTGACCCTCTTTTATATTTTGAAAATACTGTAGATTGGTATAAAGAAATGTTCTACTTAATTATTGAGTGTCTATATTTTATATCCAACCCCAAATGACTGTACTGTTTTTTTGTTTTTCTTTTACACAATGTGTTTTTCTAGTTTTCTTTTTTTCTGCTCACTGTGTGTTTAAATTCCCTTAACATTCCTTCCTATCTCCATTGGCAGTCAGCCGTTAATAATGTCCTCAGTAGCCTTTACTTTTGCTACTTTCCCCATGGTAATAATGACAAATGTTTGTATCTAACCTGTTTTGTGGCCAGTCTTCTGTCTTGCTGTATTTGACTTCCATGAAAGGTGAAGGGAGTACTTTATATGCATATGCAATAAATTGTATAGGATTGGCCACCCTGAGATGTATTTGTAAGTGTGCACTGCTTTCACCTCTGCTAGGAGTAGAATTCAATGTGCCAGATGCAATAATAATAAACAATGGTGCTAGGGCTAAATATTCAGGACAACTTTTGTACTTCACAATAGTGTGTCAATGTGTCTATAATGACAGTCTCAAGTGATGCAAAATGATGTATACTGTTACATCACTCCCTACTAACATTAGCCTGTGATGCAGCAGCATTGCTGCTGAAGATTTTGAGGCTTCAGGATATGGTGGAAATGAAAGGTCAGTATACTATAATGTTTAAAAAAAAATGGGAGCAAACTGTATGTATGTGGGAGTGCATGCTGCCTAATTTTGTATAAAAACACTTTGCATAATTATGTTATTTAGGGGTCACGCACTACCTAATTATGTTGTTTTGGGGTTCACTCTGTATAATACTATGGGGGTACATCCTGTCTATTGATTTTGTTTTGGAGAGCATTATTCCTACTTGAAGGATAAACTTTGCCCAATTTTGTTGTTCTGAAGCACACATTGCACTCTGCTAGTTTGAACATGGTTGATAAATATTATTTGATTTGGGATGAGTTGATTCCTATTCGTGACATAAACAGGTTTTGATGTTTTTTTCAGGATTTTTTTTATCTAGTTTTCAAACCTTTCTAACCAGGAACAGTTCTTGTTGAGTTATGATGAGCATTCGATTAGTAAAATGATTTATAAAAAAATATACATAAATTATATTTATAGAGATATACATTTTTGAACATTAACCACTTCCATCAAACTGGACGCATATAAACATCCTATTTGTCTATCTTACCTGCAAGTAGGACGTTTATATCCACCTGGTCATTCTGCCACAGCCGCGGACCAATTTCAAGCTCCATATAAATTTCATGAAATTTGAATGCAAGGAGAAATTATTTGCATCTCAGTGATCATCCTTACTAACCACATGTTTTCCCAGGTGTGTGATTCAGACACTACTAAAGTTGAAATGATCAGCAGTATAGTCAGACAATTGGAATTGTCTAAACAGAAATACATATGGGAACCTCAATTCTCGCTACAGGGTCAATTTAACTCCTTGCTCACATGATGCTAAATGCTTGCATGATGGTTAAATTGTACTTTTAATAGTAGCAGCATTAATTCTTACTTTCTGAGGTAATACAAAAACGTAGCTAAAAAACTTGTAAATTTCCATGGATCTTGTGAACATTAATTATTGTTTTTTTCCTTCACTAGAAAGATGGCATAAAGTGCTTAAGATAATCAAAGTAATCAAGACTTCTTTGTTATGTATGAGCCAACTAGTAAACAAAATATTCTTTGAGTTTCCACTTATAATAGGCAATCAGCATTGTATAAACGCATGACATTTAATCACAAGCTGCCCTATGCCTAGGAAAATCTGTGTGTTTAATGATGTTTGTAGGCAGAACTAAGATGTGGTACATTGTAGGGTATCCTATTTATGTAGAGAAGAAAAAAAAAACAGCCTTGAATGTCCTTAACATTAAACTTGTGCAATTAGCAAATAGAGATTGCTCTAACCTCCTATTTTCAGTTCGCGAACCTCGAACGCGAACTTCCGCAAAAAGTTCGGTTCACGTGAACTTTCGTGAACCGCAATAGACTTCAATAGGGAGGCGAACTTTGAAAACTAGAAACATTTATGCTGGCCACAAAAGTGATGGAAAAGATATTTCAAGGGGTCTAACACCTGGAGGGGGCATGGCGGAGTGGGATAAATGCCAAAAGTCCAGAGGAAAAATCTGGATTTGACGCAAAGCAGCGTTTTAAGGGCCAAAATCACATTAAATGCTAAATTGCAGGCCTAAAGTGCTTTAAAACATCTTGCATGTGTATACATCAATCAGGGAGTGTAATTAGAGTACTGCTTCACACTGACACACCAAATTCACTGTGTAACGCACCGCAAACAGCTGTTTGTGTAGTGACGGCTGTGCTGAACTGGTGCGCACCATGGCCAGAGTGCAGGCCATGGTGATTTTCAAGCTCATATGATCGCTGGGCTGAGGTAGCTGAATGACAGAACAGTGACTGTCCAGCTGATTAAATTTGGTCTGTCCACAATGAAGCAATGACCTTATTATCTTGGGTGTGCCCCCCCCCCCCCAAAAACACTCATATAGCCGGTGGTCATTGCTTCATTGTGATTAGAGATGTAGCGAATGGTTCAAGGGGTCTAACATCTGAGTTTTTGCATGGAGGAGTGGGATACATGCCAAAAATCCCAGCGAAAAATCTGGATTTGACGCACAGCAGCGTTTTAAGGGCAGAAATCACATTTTATTGCTAAATTGGAGTCCTAAAGTGCTTTAAAACATCTTGCATGTGTATACATCAATCAGGGAGTGTAATTAGAGTACTGCTTCACACTGTCAGACCAAAATCACTGTGTAACGCACCACAAACAGCTGTTTGTGTAGTGACGGCCGTGCTGGACTACTGCACACCATGGCGAGATTGCTCTTTCTCACTCAGTGATGTCAGGTAATGTCTGACTGCCTTATCAACTTTCAATGGTTCTTGCACTACCATAGTTAAATCTTAAATCTATTTTTTTAAATTACTTTTTCTTCTGGCTGTTCAGTACCTGTAACGAGAATCTGTTATGGAGGACAAGTCTGCCGTTTATTCAACTGTGTGAAACTTTCAATGGTACTTTCTCAGTACCATGGTGACCACGGGTAATGGCCGGGGAATCAAGGTTCGATTCCGGTGTGGAGTGGGAGCCTGAGAAATGGCTACCACCTCACATCCAAGTAAGGACCCATTTGCTGTATAAGTAATGTACCTGCCCTGACCGTGCTTTGCAGACCAGGCATCTGTGGTCAGATGGACCCTAGACCCAGCGCAAGACGAACCAAATCGAAAGCATTTGCCAACAATGTGTTATGGAGGGCAAGATTGCCATTCATTCAACTGTGTGAAACTTTCCATGGTACTATCTCAGTACCATAGTGACCACGGGTAATGGACAGGGAATCCTGGTTTGATTCCGGTCCGGAGTGGGAGCCTAAGAAAAGGCTACCACCACCACACATCCAAGGAAGGCAGCAGGCACGCTGTGGGCAAAGGAGCAGGAACGGCTACCACCACACATCCAAGGAAGGCAGCAGGCATGGCATGCAAGTCCCGAGGTAGTGACGGAAAATAACAATGCAGGAGGACTTTCGAGCCCCTGCTGTATATGTGAGATGAAACTTTAAATCCTTTAACGACAATCTGTTATGGAGGGCAAGTCTGCCATCCATTCAAGTGAAAGGTATGCACTGACTGCCAGGTATAATACAATGTGCAGTCACAGATGCAGTGAAAGGTATGCAGTGACTGCAAAAAGCTGTTTGTGTAGTGATGGCCATGCTGGACTGGTGCGCACCATGACGAGAGTGCAGGTGATGGTGGCTTTCCAGCCCATATGGTCGGGCTGAGGTAGCTCAATGACAGAACAACAGTGACTGAGTGTCCAGCTGATCGAATTTGAAGCAATGACCTTATTATCTTGGGTGTGCCCCCCCCGAGACACTCATATAGCCGGCGGTCATTGCTTCATTGTGATACACAAGCCCCTTCACCGCAGCAAGGTAACAATCATGACAGGGAATTGGCACATGTACATGCCTTTTGTTTTGTTGTTGCACCTGCAGTGCAGCTAGAAAAATTAGACAGGCATGTACACGCACCAAAAAAATGATTATAGCGGCCGCTGCTAGCAGGAATCCTGGACCCTGTTGGTGGTGGCGGAGAAGGCAGTCAAGCGGCTTGCAGGCAGAGATGCTGTGTGGGGACCGACTTAGTCATGGGGCAGGCAGTCACACAGCATGCAGGCAGAGATGCTGTGTGTGGGGACTGACTTAGTCTTCGGATGGGCAGTAGTCCTCTGGGATCCATGCCTCATTCCTTTTGATAAAGGTGAGGTACTGAACACTTTTGTGACTTAGGCGACTTCTCTTCTCAGTGACAATGCCTCCAGCTTCGCTGAAGGTCCTTTCTGACAGGATGCTTGAGGCAGGGCAAAACAGAAGTTGGATGGCAAATTGTGAAAGCTCTGGCCACAGGTCAAGCCTGCACACCCAGTAGTCCAAGGGTTCATCGCTGCTGACAGTTTCTACATCCACACTTAAGGCCAGGTAGTTGGCTACCTGCTGGTCCAGGCGTTGGTGGAGGGTGGATCTGGAAGGGCTAAGGTGAGGCGTTGGACTAAAGAATGTCCGCATGTCCGACATCACCATGAGATCGCTGGAGCGTCCTGTCCTTGCCTGCGTGGACATGGGAGAAGGATTACTGGCAGTGGTACTTTTATTCTGTTGTGCTGTGACATCACCCTTAAATGCACTGTAAAGCATAGTTGCCAGCTTGTTCTGCAAGTGCTGCATCCTTTCTGCCTTTTGGTGATTTGGAAACATCTCCACCACTTTGTGCCTATACCGAGGGTCTAGTAGTGTGGCCACCCAGTACAGCTCATTCCCCTTGAGTTTTTTTATACGGGGGTCCCTCAACAGACTGGACAGCATGAAAGGCGCCATCTGCACAAATTTGGATGCAGACGTACTATCCATCTCCTCTTGCTCTTCCTCAGGGATGTCAGCTAAGATCTTCTCCCCCCAGCCACGAACAATAACAAGGGAAAGTTGAGCAGCACAAGCCCACCGCGATGCCTGCTGCAGTTGTACTTCTGCTGCCTCCTCCTCCACAAAAAAAAAACACCTTCCTTATCATCATCTTACTCCTCTTCCCTACACGACTCTTGCTCCTCCTTCCCCGTCTGTGCTGCCGCAGGTGTTGAGGAAACATCTGGTTCTGATGAGAATTGATCCCACAACTCTTCCTCCTGTTCCTGTTCACACTCCTCTACAGCTTGATCCACCACTCTACGCATGGCATGCTCCAGGAAAAAAGCATATGGGATCAAGTTGCTGATGGCGCCTTCACTGCGACTCACCAGGTTTGTCACCTCCTCAAATGGCCGCATGAGCCTGCAGGCATTTCGCATGAGTGTCCAGTAGTGTTGGGCGAACAGTGTTCGCCACTGTTCGGGGTTCTGCAGAACATCACCCTGTTCGGGTGATGTTCGAGTTCGGCCGAACACCTGGTGGTGTTCGGCCGAACTGTTCGCGTTCATCCGAACGGCTCAATTCCTGGCCGAACCTGGCCGAACAGGGCCCCTGTTCGGCCGAACAGGGCCCTGTTCGGCCGAATACGGCCTCCCTATGGGGTCGCAGGCATAAGGGGGGAGCATGCCCCGATCGCGGGGGGGGGGGGCGGAAATTCCCCCCACCCCCTCCGCTAGCGCTCCCCCCTCTGCCCGCTTCCCCATACAAAAGTTTAAGCAAAGTACCTGTAATAGTGGATGGCCTGGCAGTGGCACTGTGGAGTGAGGAGGAGGAGTCCGGAGAGTGACGCGTTGAGGGAGGCCGGGCAGCGAGCGTGAGGTCAGAGAAAGGGCGGAAGTACCACAAGGGTACTACCGCTGAACCGCCCGCTGCCCGGCCTCCCTCAATGCGTCACTCTCCGGACTCCTCCTCCTCACTCCACAGTGCCACTGCCAGGCCATCCACTATTACAGGTACTTTGCTTAAACTTTTGTATGGGGAAGCGGGCAGAGGGGGGAGCGCTAGCGGAGGGGGTGGGGGGAATTTCCGACCCACCCCCGCGATCGGGGCATGCTCCCCCCTTATGCCTGCGACCCCATAGGGCCCCCAAAAGCAGGATGTTCGGGAAGTTCGGGGTTCGGCCCGAACATGCCGAACATCTCGGCCATGTTCGGCAAACTTTCCCGAACCCGAACATCCAGGTGTTTGCCCATCACTAGTGTCCAGTACTTCGGCCAGAACCTCCCCATCTCCCCAGAGTGTGTCCTTTGACTGTAGTTGTAGAGATACTGTTTGACGGCTTTCTCCTGTTGTAGCAGGCATTCGAACATCAGGAGGGTTGAATTCCAGTGAGTCAGGCTATCGCAAATCAAGCGTCTCAGTGGCAAGTTGTTTCTCCACTGAATATCGGCAAAGCGTGCCATGGCCGTGTAAGACCTCCTGAAATGCCCACACACCGTCCTGGACTGCTTTAGGACATCCCTAAGCCTGGATACTTAGACACACATCTCTGAATTATGAGATTCAGCACATGTACCATGCAGGGTACATGTGTCAACTTTCCCAAATTTAAAGCGGAAAGGAGATTGCTGCCGTTGTCACACACCACGTTGCCGATCTCCAGCTGGTGTGAGGTCAGCCACTGATCCACCTGTTTGCTAAGAGCAGCCAGGAGAACTGGTCCAGTGTGACTCTCCGCTTTGAGGCAAGACATGTCTAAGATGGCGTGACACCGTCGTACCTGGCATGCAGCATAGGCACTGGGGAGCTGGGGCTGTGTAGCTGGAGAGGAGATCTCAGCACCAGTAGAGTTGAACTGCCACTCAGCCATGGAGGAGGACTAGAACGACAGCAAAGAGGATGTAGCAGGAGGAGAGGAGGTGGCAACAGGCCTGCCTGCAAGCTGTGGAGGTGTCACTAGGTCCGTTACACAGCCACGTACTCCCTGCTTGCCAGAGGTCACCAGGTTGTCCCAATGGGCTGTGTAAGTAATGTACCTGCCCTGACCGTGCTTGGCAGACCGGGCATCTGTGGTCAGATAGACCCTTGACCCAACGCTGTGTGCCAGAGATGACACCACTTGTCTCTCACCTTTATGGTACAGTTTGGGTATCGCCCTTTTGGAAAAATAAGTGCGGCCTGGTATCTTCCACTGCGGTGTCCCAATCGACTCTGAGGAAGACCTCAGAGTCCACCAGCTGGTATGGTAACAGCTGGCGAGCTAACAGTTTCGCCAAGCCAGCTGTCAGACGCCGGGCAAGGGGGTGACTGGCAGAAATTGACTTCTTCCGCTCATAGATTTCCCTCATGGACACCTGACTGCTGCTGTGGGCAGAGGACCAGGAACCGCTAAAGGTGAGAGGTGGAGTGGAGGAGGGTGGCTGTGATTGTGAAGGTGCAAAGGAGAAAGAGGCTGAAGATGGTGCAACTGCAGGAGGAAGAAGAGAAGGAGGGTGGCTTTTCTTTTGTGTGCTGTTTTCCTCTGGTGCTCTTCCCATTGCAGTTTGTGCCTTTTCTCCAGGTGCCTTCGTAAGGCAGTTGTCCCTACGCGGCTGTTGGCCTTTCCACGGCTCAATTTTTGGAGGCAGAGAGAACAGATGGCATTGCTCTGATCTAAGGCAGACACACTAAAAAATTTTCAAACCGCTGAACCCCCCTGGGGTGATGGCACTATGGTGGCATCAGCAGCTGACATTGAAGGGCATGTTGGCTGGCTGTACATAGGTGGCGATACATGGCAACAGACACTGCCACCGGCTGTTTCTTACAACAAGCTCCCCCTGCTTCTTTCAGCAACTCATCTCCTCCTACTCCTCTCTGACTCCCCCTCTGAACTGTCCCCTTGGTCATCTTGTGTCTTAGTAACCAACGTGGCATCCGTATCATCATAATCATTATAATCATCCCCAGCTTCGCTTGCCTCAGACACCTCATACACTGCACCAACAGCAGGTACTTCATCATCCTCTTCCTCATACGTTACATCCATAGTGTAGCCTAACTCAGACATATGAGGTGGTGTAACTTGCTTAGCGCCTTCATCTTGTTGTAACAATAATGGCTGTGAATCAGTTAATTCCCCACCAAATAACTCCTGCGAAGTGTCAAATGCAGCGGATGTGGTGCTTGTAGTTGCGCTGGTGGCTGTGAAACATGAGGTGTTCTGTGTTAAATAGTCAACCACGTCCTGACAATCTTGGGAGTTGATGGGATGTGCCTTCTTCTGAGCACTGTACTGTGGTCTAGGGCGGCACGAAATCACATCAGCACGACCTCGAACAGGCCTGCTGAGTGGCCTGCCTCTGGGTCTGCCCCTGCCTCTGCCTCTACCTGTTTTGTCCATATCGGGGGGGATGAAGTGAAAGGTATGCACTGACTTGACTAATACAATGTGCAGTCACACAGGTGCAGTGAAAGGTATGCAGTGACTGGTTGTGAGGATCTGTGCCTGTGTTATCCTGCTGGTGGCAGCACTGAGGTGGACTTCCGCTGTCTACCAGCAGATGGCTCTCATATTGCTGGGAGCGGGGCAATTCCTCGGCTCACCAGCAGATGGAACTGTGAGAGATTCTGGCCAGTCACCTGAGCAATGTGCTGCTTATTTAAAGCCGGACTTCCTAGCAGCACATGGCTAGGTCATTCCGTTTGTCTGCTCGCTGCAGTTGTGACTCTGGCCATCCAGTCCTGTGCTCCTGAACCCTGCTCTGATATTCTGTATTCCTGGTATTTGATCCTTGCTAGTCTGACTATTCTCTGTCTTCTGCCTTTGTACCTTGTATTCTCTGGTTATTGATCTTGGCTTGTACGACTATTCTTCCGAGTGCTGATTCTGCTGAGACGTCTCTGTATATATGGTATTATTGTATATACTCTCATATTGTGTGTGTTGCTGTATATATTTGTATAGATAGATAGATAGTCAGGGTTCTGGTATTTGTGGTGCACCACGCGTTGTTTGATTGTATATTGTATGTGTATGGTGATCTGCATTTGTTCACTTGCATTATTGTAAATAAAACACATTTATCATTCTACTCTGTTGTGCAGACGTCAGTATTTCCATTGTGATCTTCCTGTTTGTTAAACCAAAACGATTGCCATGCAGAGATCGTGGATCTGCCAGTCTGGTTCCAGTCACGACCACGATCTGCATGACCAATCGTTACAGAATGACCTAGCCCAACCATATATTGATCACAGAAATACTGCAGATTCATCTATCTGTACAAAGAGTTGGAATTTTGATGATGTGTACTACTATGCCTTGGTTGCTGAAGAAGACAAAAGTTATTCCTTCATGTATTTTGCAGCTTACTCCAGAAAGCAGCTTCAGCAGTTATTGGAGTTAGTGCAAAACTATGTTAATCAGAAAATCTTGTCTGCAGAAGAGGTGCAGGACTTGCTGCAAGTCCTTCAATGGTTGCTGAAAAGTAAATTATCCAAGGATAATTTTCTTGATCCTCCATTTAGCTCATCTGATATTACTGTTTTGATTTCTATTTTGAAAAATGACAGGGAATCTTTCTTTAAGTTCTACTCCAACAAAGACAAAAATATTATGCAAGCTTGTGTTCAATCCCTCCAATCATTAATTGATTTAAGAGTATGCAAATTTGAAAGAACCTCATTATTAATGTCTGCCTGGAGAGATATGTTAATTTCCCAATGCAAACCTTGTTCTGTGGCAGCAAAGAATAAAATACAAACTGGTTCTTTGTCTGTTGCAATCCAGTCCAGTCTTGATTCTGTTTCTGATGTAGTTCAGTCAAGTTCTATTAATAGACAAATACATTCTCTGCCGGTTAGGAACCAATCTCGTTTAGAACCTGTCTTTTGTGCAGCAGATATTAACTATCTAGCTGATCATTTAAAGAAGGATAGGAAAAGTTTTTTCAACCACTATTCTAAAATGGAAAATTCTTGTCTGCTGAAATATGTGCATGCTGTGAAAAGGATGAGTGGTTACAAATTGTGTCCGCAGAAAGCCGCCTCTGCCCTGATCCAAGTTTGGGAGGAAATCTTGTCATTTGATGCAGATGCATGCATGCATGTGATTGAGGAATCAAATGAGTGGAGAGATTGCAGCAATCGAGTCAGTTTTGATTTTACTGCAGAAGAGATCAATGCTTATTATGGCTATTTGAAGAATGATAGGGAACAGTTTATGTCATTCTATTCACAACAAAATGAGGAGTTTATTAGGAATTGTATCTGTGGAGTAAGATCTCTGATGGTTAATGCCTTGTGTGAGAATGAATCTGCCTCTGCTTTGATTGCCATCTGGCAAGAAATTCTTTCCTCTAAATTTCAATCTCACCCTCTCTCTAATAACCCTTATGTCCAGAGTTCACAACCTGCATGTCAGTTATCTGTACAAACTCCATTGCAAACTGCAGTCAGAACCACACCTTGGTCCTGGCAAAAATCATTAGAAAACAAGTCATCATCCAAAAAGAAAAAGAAATTCTTTCCTACCAACTCCATTCAGCGTGTGCAGCCTCCAGCTGATTCCAGTCGTGTGCAGCCTCCAGCTGATTCCAGTCGTGTGCAGCCTCCAGCTGATTCCAGTCGTGTGCAGCCTCCAGCTGATTCCAGTCGTGTGCAGCCTCCAGCTGATTCCAGTCGTGTGCAGCCTCCAGCTGATTCCAGTCGTGTGCAGACTCCATCCAAGTCGGTGCAGACTCCATCCAAGTCGGTGCAGACTCCATCCAAGTCAGTGCAGACTCCATGCAGGTCGGTGCAGACTCCATGCAGCTCCATACAAACTTCATCCAGCTCCGTGCAGACTTCACCCCGATCCGTGCAGACTTCACCCCGATCCGTGCAGACTTCACCCCGATCCGTGCAGACTTCAACCATGTCCGTGCAGACTTCAACCATGTCCATGCAGACTCCAGGTGATTTGTGTCCTCAGCAATCTCCAGTCTGTCCTGAGCAGTCCTTCGCCTTTCTTTGTGGACTCTTTCATGGACTAGGTTTGCTGACAGTGGGTCAGCCTGCCAGGCCCGCAGAGTGTTGCATCCAGCCCGCAGAGTGTTGCATCCAGCCCGCAGAGTGTTGCATCCAGCCCGCAGAGTGTTGCATCCAGCCCGCAGAGTGTTGCATCCAGCCCGCAGTGTGTTGCATCCAGCCCGCAGAGTGTTGCATCCAGCCCGCAGAGTGTTGCATCCAGCCCGCAGAGTGTTGCATCCAGCCCGCAGAGTGTTGCATCCAGCCCGCGGAACTTTGCTCTTTGCCTGCGGAACTTTGCTCTTTGCCTGCGGAACTTTGCTCTTTGCCTGCGGAACTTTGCTCTTTGCCTGCGGAACTTTGCTCTTTGCCTGCGGAACTTTGCTCTTTGCCTGCGGAACTTTGCTCTTTGCCTGCGGAACTTTGCTCCCAGTCCGCACAGACTCAGTTCACACCGTTTCAGTGCCAGTCCGCACAAACTGTATCGGGATCTCAGCCGACGGTCCAGCCAAGCGCTCAGCCAACGGTCCAGCCAAGCGCTCAGCCAACGGTCCAGCCAAGCGCTCAGCCAACGGTCCAGCCAAGAGCTCAACCAAAGGTCCAGATCTATGAGGTTACACAGGCTGCTGTCCTGTCTGAAACTACTGAGCCTGCTGTCCTGTCTGAAGCATCCCAACCTGTTAACTTGCCTAAAGTTATCCCGTCTTCTGTTTTGCCTGAGGTTATGCAAGCTGCTGCCCAGCCTTCACAGACTTTTGTTGCTGCTTTTCCTGTAGGTGCCAAGTCTGTTGATGATCCTGCTCCTAATGGTGCTCAGACTGATGTTCCTGATGGTGCCCGGCCTGCTACTGTTCTTGCTTCTCCTGGTAGTGCCTGGTCTGCTGGACTACTTGAGGGCACCCAGTTTACAATCCAGCCTGTTGCTGCCCTGCCCGAGACTATTCAGTCTGTTGCTAATCTGCCTGCAGCACTACCTGAAGCTTTCCAGTTAACTGCTCAGATGTCACAGGACTCTGCTGTTGTTTCCAAGTCTGGCGACTCTGCTGTTGCTTCCAAGTCTGGTGACTTTGCTGCTGCTTCCAAGGTTGGTGAGTCTGCTGCCGCTCCTGAAGATATCCAGTCTGCTGCCGCTTCTGAGGGTATCCAGTCTGCTGCCGCTTCTGAGGGTATCCAGTCTGCTGCCGCTTCTGAGGGTATCCAGTCTGCTGCCGCTTCTGAGGGTATCCAGTCTGCTGCTGCTTCTGAGGGTATCCAGTCTGCTGCCGCTTCTGAGGGTATCCAGTCTGTGGTTCCAGTTGTTGCTTCCAAGTCTTCGGTTCCAGTTGTTGCTTCCAAGTCTTCGGTTCCAGTTGTTGCTTCCAAGTCTTCGGTTCCATGTGTTGCTTCCAAGTCTTCGGTTCCAGTTGTTGCTTCCAAGTCTTCGGTTCCAGTTGTTGCTTCCAAGTCTTCGGTTCCAGTTGTTGCTTCCAAGTCCACGGTTCCAGTTGTTGCTTCCAAGTCCACGGTTCCAGTTGTTGCTTCCAAGTCCACGGTTCCAGTTGTTGCTTCCAAGTCCACGGTTCCAGTTGTTGCTTCCAAGTCCACGGTTCCAGTTGTTGCTTCCAAGTCCACGGTTCCAGTTGTTGCTTCCAAGTACGGTGTTCCTGCGGATCTCAAGTCTGCTCTGGCTCTTCTTGATCCTGATGGGTTCCAGAAGTTTTTCGATTTCTCTCCCTCCCTGCCCACCCAGCCTCGGTTTTTCTATTGGGACCCAGGTGGGGCTAACTCTGGAGATCGTATGGAGCGTTCGGAGCCCGCTCCTAAAGAGGGGGGTACTGTGAGGATCTGTGCCTGTGTTATCCTGCTGGTGGCAGCACTGAGGTGGACTTCCGCTGTCTACCAGCAGATGGCTCTCATATTGCTGGGAGCGGGGCAATTCCTCGGCTCACCAGCAGATGGAACTGTGAGAGATTCTGGCCAGTCACCTGAGCAATGTGCTGCTTATTTAAAGCCGGACTTCCTAGCAGCACATGGCTAGGTCATTCCGTTTGTCTGCTCGCTGCAGTTGTGACTCTGGCCATCCAGTCCTGTGCTCCTGAACCCTGCTCTGATATTCTGTATTCCTGGTATTTGATCCTTGCTAGTCTGACTATTCTCTGTCTTCTGCCTTTGTACCTTGTATTCTCTGGTTATTGATCTTGGCTTGTACGACTATTCTTCCGAGTGCTGATTCTGCTGAGACGTCTCTGTATATATGGTATTATTGTATATACTCTCATATTGTGTGTGTTGCTGTATATATTTGTATAGATAGATAGATAGTCAGGGTTCTGGTATTTGTGGTGCACCACGCGTTGTTTGATTGTATATTGTATGTGTATGGTGATCTGCATTTGTTCACTTGCATTATTGTAAATAAAACACATTTATCATTCTACTCTGTTGTGCAGACGTCAGTATTTCCATTGTGATCTTCCTGTTTGTTAAACCAAAACGATTGCCATGCAGAGATCGTGGATCTGCCAGTCTGGTTCCAGTCACGACCACGATCTGCATGACCAATCGTTACACTGGTATTACAATACAATGTGCAGCTGTCACACAGGTGCAGTTAACAGGTATGCACGGAGTGGTATATTACACAGCGTGCGGTCACACAGCTACTGTGAACAATTATGCAATGACTGGTATTACAAATGTGCAGATGTCACACACACACACACACACACACACACACACACACAGGTACCGTGAACAGGTGCAGTGACACTGCATGCACTCACGTAGGTAGGTGGGTGCACCGAACAACAGGTAGGTATATGCAGTGATGGGTATTACAAATTTACAGCTGTCACACACACACAGGTACTGAATAGGTACAGTGACACTGCGTGCGTTCACGTAGGTAGGTGGGTGCACTGAACAAAAGGTAGGTATATGCAGTGATGGGTATTACAAATGTGCACCTGTCTCACACACACACACACAGGTACCGAACAGGTACAGTGACACCGCGTGCGCTCACGTAGGTAGATGGGTGCACTGAACAACAGATGGGTGCACTGAACAACAGGTATGCAGTAGAGATGTCGCGAACCTCCGATTTTTGGTTCGCGAACCCAGTTCGCGAACCTCCGCGAAAGGCTCGGTTCGCGAAAAAGTTCGCGAACAGCAATAGACTTCAATGGGGAGGCGAACTTTGAAAATTTGAAAAAATTCTATTGGCTGGAAAAATGATAGAAAACATGTTTCAAGGGCTCTAAAACCTGGAGCTCCACCCTCCAACCCTTTTACCTATTTCCTCCTCCCTCCTACCGGAGGGAGGAAGGTCTCATCTGCCAGGGAATTATACTATTTCAAAAACCAGTTTATATACCATAGCTGGGAATCGAACCCAGGTCTAACTGTGTGGTGGGC
This sequence comes from Hyperolius riggenbachi, assembly GCF_040937935.1. Classification (NCBI taxonomy): domain Eukaryota; kingdom Metazoa; phylum Chordata; class Amphibia; order Anura; family Hyperoliidae; genus Hyperolius; species Hyperolius riggenbachi. The sequence continues at coordinate 242,054,708 of NC_090649.1, forward strand.
AAGCACCCTAACCACTGTACCACAACAGTACTAACTGAAGCTGGCCTAGCATTTACTATTTATGCTCAATGCAATAGAAACATTAGGTTGATTAAAGGGAACCTTAACTGAGAGTGATATGGATGTTTCCTGTAAACAATACCAGTTGCCTGGCAGTCCAGCTGATCTCTGTGACTGCAATAGTGGCTGAATCACACCCTGAAACAAGCATGCAGCTAATCCAGTCTGACTTCAGTCAGAGCACCTGATCTGCATGCTTGTTCAGGGGCTGTGGCTAAAAGTATTATAGACACAGGATCAGCAGGCGATTCAGGCAACTGGTATTATTTTAAAAGGAAAAATCCACATCCTTCTCAGTTTAGGTTCCCTTTAAGGATTTGTAGCATAACATTCAACTCACATTGGCTGGGAATTGAACCCGGGTCTCACTGTGTGGTGGGTAAGCACCCTAACCGCTGTACCACAACAGTACTAACTGAAGCTGGCCTAGCATTTACCATTTATGCTCAATACAAGAGAAAAAGTAGACAGTAAGCCAGCACCTATTCAGTAGGAGACCTTAGGCAAGTCTTCCTAACACTGCTACTGCCTATAGAGCATGCCCTAGTGGCTGCAGCTCTGGTGCTTTGAGTCCGCCAGGAGAAAAGCGTGATATAAATGTTATTTGTCTTGTCTACTTTTTCTCTTGTATTGAGCAAGAGAAAAAGTAGACAAGACAAATAACATTTATATCACGCTTTTCTCCTGGCGGACTCAAAGCACCAGAGCTGCAGCCACTAGGGCATGCTCTATAGGCAGTAGCAGTGTTAGGAAGACTTGCCTAAGGTCTCCTACTGAATAGGTGCTGGCTTACTGTCTACTTTTTCTCTTGTATTGAGCATAAATGGTAAATGCTAGGCCAGCTTCAGTTAGTACTGTTGTGGTACAGCGGTTAGGGTGCTTACCCACCACACAGTGAGACCCGGGTTCAATTCCCAGCCAATGTGAGTTGAATGTTATGCTACAAATCCTTAAAGGGAACCTAAACTGAGAAGGATGTGGATTTTTCCTTTTAAAATAATACCAGTTGCCTGAATCGCCTGCTGATCCTGTGTCTATAATACTTTTAGCCACAGCCCCTGAACAAGCATGCAGATCAGGTGCTCTGACTGAAGTCAGACTGGATTAGCTGCATGCTTGTTTCAGGGTGTGATTCAGCCACTATTGCAGTCACAGAGATCAGCTGGACTGCCAGGCAACTGGTATTGTTTACAGGAAACATCCATATCACTCTCAGTTAAGGTTCCCTTTAATCAACCTAATGTTTCTATTGCATTGAGCATAAATAGTAAATGCTAGGCCAGCTTCAGTTAGTACTGTTGTGGTACAGCAGTTAGGGTGCTTGCCCATCACACAGTTAGACCTGGGTTCGATTCCCAGCTATGGTATGTAAACTGGTTTTTGAAATAGTATAATTCCCTAGGATATGAGATCCTCCTCCCTCCGGTAGGGAGGAGGAAATAGGTAGAAGCATAGAAGGGAGGTGGGAGGTAGCAGCTGTCCCTTAACTAATTAGTGTAGGCAGACAAGTGAGTGAAATGGCATAAGGACATTGCTTGGAGGAGGTGGGGCGGGCCTCCAGAAGTGAGAGCAGTGTGTTTGGCAATAATGTGCCTGCTGACAGAGATGTAGAGGGTCAAACTTTTGCTCAATAGAGCATTATGGGGCGAATCGAACTTCCGCAAAAGTTCGCCTGGTGCAGGCGAACGCGAACACCCAAAGTTCGCTTGGAACCGTTCGCCGGCGAACAGTTTGCTACATATCTAATATGCAGTGATGGGTATTACAAATGTACAGCTGTCACACACACAGGTAGTCGCTGAATGTGCTGGGCCTGGCAGTGGCACAGTAGGAATTACCAAGGGGCCAAGCTCCAGCAGCTAAGACTGACTGACAGGGCTGTATACACAACAGAAGTGTCTGTGGGACACACACAAAAAAAATAGATCACCAGAACAACATTAGCTCTCAAAAGAGCTGTTGAGGATGAGGAGTGCTTTTTAGCAATAAGGAACAGCAAGAAAGAGTAACCTAACAAGCCTAACTAACTAAGTGAAACTCTTTTTATTCACTACGGTTTAGGTTCACTTTAAGTCAAATAAGGACAGATTTTAAAGTAAATCCAAAGCAAAAATAAACTGATGAGATAATGAATTTTATGTGTAGTACAGATAACAAATAGAACATTAGTAACACAGAAAAAAGTCGCATGTTGTTTTCCCGTAGAGGAAGAATTAAAATACTTGTTTTTATCTATGTAAATGAGCTTCTCTGAGCTATTCGACCAACTGGTTGTTGGCAAGAGTTCCAGGATTTTTTTTATTCTATTCTGATGATGACAACAACAACAAACAGCAGCTGATGGGATTCAGATAGAAAATAGATGTGGCAATTTAAGGCAAATCAATATCTTTCAATGAACACATCACTTATAAGGATATGGATTCGATGTGTAATGAAGTACTTTTATTTGTGTCCTGTCTCCTGTTTTTCCACCTGTGTGTTCAGTGGGCAGTCCTATGGACATGGAGTGGGATTATTTATTCAACTTGGAATATTACAGGAATACGACATATAGCCCCGGGCAGCTCATGAGGCAGGGTGAGGCAGATTCCTCAGGTGGCAGGAGTGGGGGGGGGACGCCGAGCTGGGGGTAGCAGCCAGGAAGGGGGAGCAACGTGCACAGTGGTGGGGAGGGGGGGTCATCTCCCCTACCTCACCTGGGGCTCCCCTATCAGCGCTCCCCCTCCAGCTATTTTTGAGCTGACAGCGAGCGGCGAAGCAATTACTCACTTACTTCCTTGCGTTCCCCCACCCGCCGCGTCACTTCCTGCAATGCCACCCTCTAATCTACAGTGGGGCATTTTTTTTACAGAAATATGGTTGTGTGATCATAATTCTGTGGATATCTGTGAGCAACTGCTACTCTGATTTTAATATTGTTTTTATACACAATTTTTTCGTCTTGCATTTTCTAGAAATGTTATGCATTTTAATGACTGTTTTGTTTCTACATGCTTTAATGCATTTTAGATGTAGTGTGAAAAAATATATTAAAAAACTGCATGCAAAATGCACTAATTACACATAAAGTCTTTAGGATGAAGCTTAAATCACCATCAAAGTGCATGACTATGGACAATTGTATGCACTTTACTTTAATTAGACTCTGTTAACCAAAATACAGCAGGCCACCTGGTTTGACACATTGGGAGGATACACCAGCCATGCAATTAGCCTGGTCAAACCAAACTGGTGTGAAAACCAATCCTAACCCAGTAGAATTCCAGAGATGACAGAAACAAAGAAACAAGATGACAGAAACACATCTAAACTAACCATTACTGTGCCATTTAAACAGAAAGCCACTATAGTCTGTCGACCGTGTATTACATTATTATAATTTTGATCAGTATGCTGCAGAGATAAGTCTCAGTACTGTCTTTGCTCTTAATATGGAGATTAAAGAGCCAAGAGAATCTCTAATGATCCAGTTAAAGGCTCTGTCCCACAGAGATATAACCCGGAGTAGAAAGATGAATAACCTAGAAGGTAACAGATCTGCATGTTCTTCCATAATTAACTGTTTCATTTGCATATAATAACTTTCAAATGTGCCATTCAGAACAATGGGCACAAATGAATGACTGAAAAGTCTTTTCTAACAAATTTCTTTCTGGATGTACAGATCCTGATCTCCGCTCTTTGAAATCCAAGCTATTGTGGTTTTATAGTTATTTTTTTGCAGGTACCCAGGGGCTCCTGACAAAAATAGCAAAAAGATCCTAAGATCACCTTTTGTCACAACTGCATTAAGTTTTATACTGCAATTAAAAAGTATATGCAAGAAACTTTTATACTGCAAGTAAAATGTACTGTATATGCAAGAAAATGTACTGCAAGTAAAAGGTAAGAAAGTTTTACAATGCATGTAAAAGGTATATGCAAGTAAGTTTTATACTGCATGTAATAGATATATGCAAGAAAGTTTTATACTGCATGTAATAGGTATATGCAAGAAGGTTTTATACTGCATGTAATAAGTATATGCAAGAAAGTTTTATACTGCATGTAATAGGTATATGCAAGAAAGTTTTATACTGCATGTAATAGATATATGCAAGAAAGTTTTATACTGCATGTAATAGGTATATGCAAGAAAGTTTTATACTGCATGTAATAAGTATATGCAAGAAAGTTTTATACTGCATGTAATAGGTATATGCAAGAAAGTTTTATACTGCATGTAATAAGTATATGCAAGAAAGTTTTATACTGCATGTAATAGGTATATGCAAGAAAGTTTTGTACTGCATGTAATAGGTATATGCAAGAAAGTTTTGTACTGCATGTAATAAGTATATGCAAGAAAGTTTTATACTGCATGTAATAGGTATATGCAAGAAAGTTTTGTACTGCATGTAATAAGTATATGCAAGAAAGTTTTATACTGCATGTAATAGGTATATGCAAGAAGGTTTTATACTGCATGTAATAAGTATATGCAAGAAAGTTTTATACTGCATGTAATAGGTATATGCAAGAAAGTTTTATACTGCATGTAATAGATATATGCAAGAAAGTTTTATACTGCATGTAATAGGTATATGCAAGAAAGTTTTATACTGCATGTAATAAGTATATGCAAGAAAGTTTTATACTGCATGTAATAGGTATATGCAAGAAAGTTTTATACTGCATGTAATAAGTATATGCAAGAAAGTTTTATACTGCATGTAATAGGTATATGCAAGAAAGTTTTGTACTGCATGTAATAGGTATATGCAAGAAAGTTTTATACTGCATGTAATAGGTATATGCAAGAAAGTTTTATACTGCATGTAATAAGTATATGCAAGAAAGTTTTATACTGCATGTAATAGGTATATGCAAGAAAGTTTTGTACTGCATGTAATAGGTATATGCAAGAAAGTTTTGTACTGCATGTAATAAGTATATGCAAGAAAGTTTTATACTGCATGTAATAGGTATATGCAAGAAAGTTTTGTACTGCATGTAATAAGTATATGCAAGAAAGTTTTATACTGCATGTAATAGGTATATGCAAGAAGGTTTTATACTGCATGTAATAAGTATATGCAAGAAAGTTTTATACTGCATGTAATAGGTATATGCAAGAAAGTTTTATACTGCATGTAATAGATATATGCAAGAAAGTTTTATACTGCATGTAATAGGTATATGCAAGAAAGTTTTATACTGCATGTAATAAGTATATGCAAGAAAGTTTTATACTGCATGTAATAGGTATATGCAAGAAAGTTTTATACTGCATGTAATAAGTATATGCAAGAAAGTTTTATACTGCATGTAATAGGTATATGCAAGAAAGTTTTGTACTGCATGTAATACGTATATGCAAGAAAGTTTTATACTGCATGTAAAAGGTATATTTGTAGTTGCAAGCTATAAAAAAGGGATGTCTATTTGCAATACTGTTTATTAAACGTTAATATTGCCATAAACATTTGTGGGTCTTAACTAGGTCAGTATCACTTGCAAGTATCAAGAATCCTGTCTGTAAAAGTCTGCTAGAACATAGGTAAATAAAATGATTGTACCCTTGATAGTGCTTTCATAGGATCAAAAAGGTTAATGTGGGATGGAACTTTTATTATAAAACCTTTGTATCTATCACTTTCACAGTGGTGTATTGTGGTGCAGTGTGTCGAATAGCGAAAATGGTGCAATTATTTTGTTATGGTGTGTTTACTTTAGCATGTTGCAAGTGTGATGCAACAAAATCCATTGACATAGCACGAGCAATATGTTAATACATAACTTGCACAAACATTGGCCCAAACCTTTTGCCGGCGGACAGTTTCCGGCAAACATCGGCTGTTAGCGAACATATGAAGTGTTCAACCTGCCCCCTATACATTAAAATGGAAAAAAATGACCCCTCACGGCCTCACCCCGGAGTCAACAGACACATGGAAGCTAATCAGTTATCCCTCCCACCTGGACCCTCTTCCCACCTATCAGAAAGCCTGCACGGCAGCCATTTTGCAGTCTGTGTTGGGCTTCTGTGCTAGGCAGATCAGGTGGAATGTGCTGCTGACAGGAATAGTGTTAGTCAGGCCTGTGTTCTGTGTACTCAGTGCAGATTCTTGCTGCTACCACAGTTTCCTGAACAGCTAATAGCCTTTCTTAGGTCTACTGGTCCTAGTAGTGCACTGACTTGATTACCCAATAATCCTTCACCACCACTACTGCCCTGCATAAGGCCTCACTGGCAGGGCCTATGTTTTGAGGTGATTTTTTCACATAGCATAAACCTGTAGCCTGACCTGCGTAAAGTAAAAATAAGTTCCTCTCTGGCAGAGTTTTTCTTTTGTGTTACTGTCAAATTGTAAAAACAATTAAAAAATGACAGGCAGGGGCAGGTCACACCATAAAGGTTGTAGGGGTTGTGCTGCTGTGATCTCTTGTGGCCCTAGCATATTGCCCAGTGTTCAGAGGCTACATACCTTGAACTCACAAAATACAACAGGAGTAGTTGACTGGCTTACACAGCAGCACACCCCATCTTCTACTGCTTCTGCTAGGAACCTTGTCGCAACATCCTCATCCTCCTCTGATATTGGCACTCCACAGCATCATTGAACTACCTCAACCTGATCATAGGTGCTGGAAAACCATGATCGCCTGCACTCCCACGAACGTGCGCACAAGTACTGCGACCGTCACCTATAAACAAAGATCGCTGCCAAGAGGACATAACAACGTCCTGGAGGTGTCAGCTAGTAAAAGCAATAATTTTCTCACCTGATGTTATTGCTAAAGCTCTTTACTGTTGTTTGTGGTGTGGTAAATGTGGCATTTCATCAGTGTGAACCAGGCCTAACTCTTACGCTACCTGATGGACATGTAAACATGCTGGACATTTTAAAGCACTTTATTCCACAAATTTAGAAATGTTATATGATTTCTGCCCTTTAGAGATTAAAAAATGGATCTGCGTCAACTACGTATTTTTTTTTGTGGTTCCTTAACCCAGATTCCCTCTAGCACAGGGATGTCAAACCAGTCTTTCGAGGGCCGAGATCATCACACATTTTTGGCACAGCTCAAATGAATTGATAGGTCTGAATCAGGAAAGTTGTGGTCCATCAGGTAGAACACATTCTTTCTCAGTCTATCCTAAATACTGGCATGGATCTGGCCCTCCAGGCCTGGAGTTTGACACCTACACTCTAGCACAAGGAGGGGTTAAGCCCCTTGTCCTTAATTCTGGAGATGGGTAATTTGCAAAGGAGGGTAGCTTTATTGCACTGCTTTGCACATTGCCTTTCAATGTTATGGATCATGTGGAAAGATATTCAGAGGCTCATCTGCTCCCCATTGATCAGAAAAGAATGTTAAGACTCGGAATAATTGAGCTTTCTACCAGTCAATCATTTTTTACAGCTGTAAAAAACTACCAGCAATTGTTCCTGCTTTGTGAAGCGTAATACTCATGCAGTAATGGGCAAGTAGCAGGGATGTCTGTACTGAAAACTACAACAAAGATTCCAACCTCCAAAAGTAACATAAGGGCTGGTTCACCTAGGCGTCTGCACAACATGTTTTGCCATCCGCTGCGCACCGATGTTAAAGCGCTGCCAACTTATGTGAATAGGCAGTGCCTGTATCATAGTTTACAGTCATTTACCGTCTTTTGAGGAAACCCTGCATTCTGATCACCATTTTTTTACTTAGTTTTAGCGCTTACTACGTCTGCATGTGCAGGCCCGAAAACCGCAGAAAGCCGCCAGAAGATGTCAAATGCTTTTCTGTACGCTTGCAGAAAAGCAATTGACTGACACGCCAGCAGACGCATGTGTGAATCGGCCCTAACTTGAGCTTACAGTCAGCTTTGAAATCTCTAAGCAGACTACAATTCGAAATGAGAAGATAATTTTAATAAAATCAAATCGCAAACTTGTGTAGCACCGATTCATGTTTATAGGTAGTATTTCACTTTAAGTATTGAGTTTTGTATAACGATGAATGAACTTACACTCACTGTGTCAGGGCTGCATTTAAATAATAATGAGTTAGCTTTGGCAGTTTAAATTCTCATTTGGACAGCATTTCTTTAATCAGCCATTGGATCATATGCCTAGTTTTATTGTGAGTGTGTCTCAAGCATTATCGGTCCAGCAAACAACACAGAGACAGAGCAAGTCACTGGCATTAGGTATAGGGCTATAACCCCAACCATCAATACAAAATTGAAAAGTTCACAGATCTTTCTTTTAAATGCCTGGCAAAGCCTAGGAAACAATGCTATAGCAGCTATAAGACCAATAATACATACAAATGGAACCATTATTAAAAAGGGTTTTAAATAATATGCAAGCACTTTTAAAATTTATAAAGCGAGAGCAAGGAACAATTTAAGTTATGAGAATTTTACCATTTACATTTCATTATATTACAAAAGTATTTTCAAGTCTACAAGAACCTTTAATCAGGATATAACATTTCTGCAGAAAGCGGTGTTTAACATTCACAATGCTTTGCCGCCAGTTTTCTACATAAAGGCTGTATTCTCATTATTTCTCAGTCTTACATAATGAGGGCATGAATAAGTAGATTCTCCAGTGCTAATAGAAACAAAGCACTAGGTACAGAGAAAGGGACATGTAAAAAAGGGGAAACAAAAGATGTCTTATTTTCAACAGATTTATATAGCGCCGACATCTTTCGCAGATGCATATATCCCTGCATCATACGGCAATCGCTTGCGCTATGTGACACTATGTGGCATATTCCACTCCATTGTCCAAACTAAGTCTATCTCCCGTTCCTCTCTCGGGGAGTTGTTCCAGCGCTGTCCCCTGTTCAAATTTGCTGCTACCAGAAGCCCTCAGAAACACTCGTGTCCTTGAGTACTTCCTAAGATAGGCAGCTCCGTAATACGCCAGCGCACTTTTGTGCATGGGCAGTATGGAGCCACCTGTCTTCAGAAGCACTCGGGGACATAAGTGCTTCCGAGTCCATGGCATCTTCATCAAGCCACAAAGAGGCTCCTTTTGCTGATCAGCTATTTGAAATTGGCACTGTTATTGGCCTGAGGAAGCGGGCTTAGATCGTAAAACGCATTGCTTGTAGTAAATAAATATCTCTTTGTCTAAACAAAGATCTCGTCATTGAGGTAAGCCACCTTATTTTTTTATCCAATTTTATTCACACTGGTGTGCCTCTTTACCCAAATTGTGCCACCAAGTCATAGTTTAAAGAGGAACTCCAGTGAAAATAATGTAATAAAAAATTGCCTAATTTTTACAATAATTATGTATAATTGATTTAGTCAGTTTTTGCTCATTGTAAAATCTTTCCTCTCCCTGATTTACATTCAGACATTTATCACATGGTGACATTTTTACTGCTGGCAGGTGATGTCATCGGAAGGAGATGCTGCTTGCTTTTTTGGCAGTTGTAAACAGCTGTTATTTCCCACAATGAAACAAGGCTCCCACAGTGTGATGTCAGGACCTCAGAGCTGTGAGGAGGGGGAGGGGTTTCACCACAAAATAAGCCATTCAGAGCCCCTTGATGATCTGTTTGTGAAAAGGAATAGATTTCTCATGGGAAAGGGGGTATAAACGCGTACGTTAAAAAGGGGCGCTGGGAAAAAAGGGCGCCGGGTTTTTAACGATAAGCATGGATAACGTTTAAAAATGTATTGTACTGTATTTCGTTTAAAATTAATGTTTTATAAAGTTATAAATCATTAAATAATGTGCATTAAATCGGCAATTGTAAAAACGTTAATCTTTCGTTTAAATAGTGAAACGTATAATAACGTTTAAAAAAAAAATTACTAAGTAACCCTCCCTGTACCTACCCCTAACCCCTAGACCCCCCTGTTGATGCCTAAACCTAAGACCCCCCCTGTTGGTGCCTAAGTAACCCTCCCTGTACCTACCCCTAACCCCTAGACCCCCCTGTTAGTGCCTAAACCTAAGACCCCCCTGTTGGTGCCTAAACCTAAGACCCCCCTGTTAGTGCCTAAACCTAAGACCCCCCTGTTGGTGCCTAAACCTAAGACCCCCCTGTTGGTGCCTAAACCTAAGACCCCCTGTTGGTGCCTAAACCTAAGACCCCCCTGTTGGTGCCTAAACCTAAGACCCCCCTTTTGGTGCCTAAACCTAAGACCCCCTGTTGGTGCCTAAACCTAAGACCCCCCTTTTGGTGCCTAAACCTAAGACCCCCTGTTGGTGCCTAAACCTAAGACCCCCCTGTTGGTGCCTAAACCTAAGACCCCCCTTTTGGTGCCTAAACCTAAGACCCCCTGTTGGTGCCTAAACCTAAGACCCCCCTGTTGGTGCCTAAACCTAAGACCCCCCTGTTGGTGCCTAAACCTAAGACCCCCCTGTTGTTTTTTTCGTTTAAAAATAATGTAAAAAAAAAATGTACTGTTTTTCGTTTAAAAATAATGTTTGAAAAAAAATATTGTACTGTTTTTCGTTTAAAAATAATATTTAAAAATGTATAAATCATTAAATAATGTGTAATCATGAGAAGCAGTAATAAAACATTAAGTCTCCGGGCGCCGCTTTTAAAACGTTATTTTTCTCCGGCGCCCTTTTTTCCTATCGGGCGCCCATTAAACGATATTTATTATAGGAGTGAATGGCAGCGCCCGATTTGTCCACTAGCCTCAGGCGCCCGAATTTACTGTTACCGGTATAAACTACTGATTGGGATGAAGTTCAGTTCTTGGTCTCAGTTTCTCTTTAAGTTTTATAACACAGTAAGCATTGCATTCTGGAAAGAGAATTGTGCAGTGATATCAGTTTTCCTGTTACTTGCTGTGTACTCTTTTCCTACATTAACAATGAAGATCATCAATGTTTAAAGCATCAACCAGAGTGACAACATTCTTTATCTAGCAAACTTCAACAGTTTACTTACCAATTAAATGTAAATGTGAGTTTTCTTAGTAAAATTCTGCTGTGGCCAATTGAACCCAAGTCATGCAGTGTTTGTGTTATGATTTCAACTTGTGGAATGTGTGAAGCTAAGGAAAAGGTATTAACAAATCCCAGAGTCATGACATTATGAACCAAATTGTTTATGAAGAAAGTAGGAAATAAAATCCAAGATAAGAGGAGATCTTAAGAAATGATTTTTTCCCCTCTATGTGCAGTTATCATGTGTACTAACAGTACATTAGCAGCATGACCAGCATACTCAGTATCTTGTGAGTGAAGTTACGGAAATGAAAAAGATTATTACTTTTCTACCTATATTTTTCCTTCAAAGTAAAGATAGTGCTTTACAGATAAGAGCACTGGGTGTCTTCTGACACTGCATAATGACTCTGATGTAAAAATCAATGTGTAGGTAACTGAAATAGAAAAAAAAAAACCTTGAAATTACAGTTCTGACATGCCAATCATTCCCTGTGGAAGTTGCTTTTCATTAGTCACATTTGAGAAAAGCTGTAATGTTTTAAAGTAACTCAGATTGCTTATTTATTTATGAGGAATATGAAAAGGGTACTGCACATCTGACAACTGTGTTATGCCATATGGTTCTATTTGCTAAAGTCAACTGAAATATACACTTCTTTTGAAATCAACACATTACAAAGCCCCAGCCCTATAAGAAAAATAACAATTTAACTGATTATGGACAACTCTTCTGTGGCTCCTTAAAGGGATACTTAAAGCGGAATATAACCCTGCATTTCAACTTTGCTCTAAAACATTATTTACAGTATATCATATGCAACCAGCATTTTTTTTTTACTAGACCAGCATTGGAAGGGTTACACAGGGCTTTAAAGTTCCTGGAGATTTCTGCAGACGCATCCGAAGCTGAAATAGATACATTTTGTTTACATAAATGTATCTAAGTGTTGAATGTGACTCATCTCTCTGACTGAGAAGGAGCTTGGAGGACAGCCAAAGAGTGTGTAACATTTATCAATAGATACATGTAACTAAATAGAAAGTATCTATCTGAACTTCTGCATATCTCTCCACGGAACTTTAAACCTCTGTGTTTAACCCTTCCAATGCTGGTCTAGTAAAAAAAAATGCTTTTTGCATATAATATGCTGTAAATAATATTTTAGAGCAAAGTTGAAATGCAGGGTTATATTCCGCTTTAAGTCAAAAATAAAAAATGATTTTTACCCACCTGGGGCATCCCTCAGCCCCCTGAAGCTGTATGGTGCCCTCGCAGCCTCGCTCCGATCCTACTGTCCCCGCCGGCGGCTACTTCCGGGTTCAGCGACAGCCACTGACAGGCTGGGAACGCGAGTGATTCTTCACGTTCCCAGCCGCTATATCACCCTCTATGCTGCTATAGCGTATATGTTATACGCTATATACGCTATATCAGCATAGAGGGTGATATAGCGGCTGGGAACGCGGAGAATCACTCGCGTTCCTAGCCTGTCAGCGGCTGTCGCCAAACCCGGAAGTAGCCGCCGGCGGGGACAGGAGGATCGGAGCGAGGCTGCGAGGGCACCATACAGCTGAACGGCCTGAGGGATGCCCCAGGTTAGTAAAAATAATTTTTTTATTTTTGACTTAAGTATCCCTTTAAGGACCAGACCTTTTTTTTTTAGTTTTACTTAGTGATCAATGAGTAAATGGCTCCTGACTGCCACATAGAGCTCAGCTGTTATTGGACAGCTGAGTGTAGGACATAGAGCTCGGCTGTTATTGGACAGCTGAGTGTAGTCGAAGAGGGATGGCAGTGAGAGGGCAAGTAGCACCCACATGCTGCTATACAAATACAGTAGATTAACTGATCATCAGCAAGTGTGGCTGTAAGAAACTATACGTTGGTTGCTATTGGCAACAACTCTACAACTTTGTTCCGGCACAGCAACTCCGTAGAGTTGCAACTCACAGGAAGTGTGAAAACTCGACTCTCATCACAGCAACAGCATAGGAGATAGAACTTCTTAGGCGTCCTCAAAGTCTAGGAGTTTATTCAGTCAACGGATATACAGTACATGTAGTTACATCTTAGCGAAACAGATGGTTCTGTAGTAAGTCCTTTGCGTTATAGCTCTTGGCTACATTCCTGGTGAATGATAACCAGTCTTTATCTTCTGTCTATCTATACTAAGTTACATCTAGACTACGTATATACAGCATACAGTTAGGTAAGATAACAAGACATAAATAAAGGTAAAGGGTTGAAGCCAGCCCTCACAGGAAACAGAAGAGTGACTCTCCGCAGCCGGTCACCTGCTTTAATACTGGTCACTAAAGAGTTAAAAGTGACATCATCTGAGCCCTACCCCCAAGCCTACAATTGGTTCAGACCCTCGTGGTATCATGACATGCACAGTTGTTGCTGCGCATGGCCTGGAAAGCCCCATGTTCCAGGCACTGGTCATCTTGTTCTGAAACATAACTGATGTTTACAGAACAAGACTCCTATCTGTCTGTACATCGGGTAGATAAACTCTTTAACCTTGTCTGGTTCTGTGTAAGGCACAAACACCCATGTTCCAGTGTTTCTAGAAATGCTGTTTGAAGGGAGACTTTGCACATCAAGTCTTTTAACTAGACTCAGTTCAGGTAACTGAGGCCTACAACTTCAATCATACAATACTTAAAGTGGACCCAAACTAAAAATACAAGATTTCAGAAATAAAATCTATTTTCTAAATTACAATAATAAATAGCAGCCTTTTTTCAGCTGCATGATGACAAATATAAAATATTTTACATTTATTGGAGAAACCCCTCCCTTCCTTTCATATTGCTGGCAAATAATCCGGCAAACTGGTGGAGTAGATGGTGTCCAGCAAAGGAGGAATTGCTAATGGCTGCCACCTGTATAACCCTAGTTATGCAAAGAGGAGGGTGAAAAGCATGCACTTAAATGCTCATAGGCTTGAAGGAGTGTTTATTTATATTTGTATGTGTCAGAGTGGTGCAACTAAATATTTTGAATTAAAAAAATGTTTGGTTTGGGTCCGCTTTAAATTATAACAGTGGCCACCTGTAAGGGATTGCGGAATGGCCGCTGCGTGCTCTGATGGCGTGGCGGCCGTTTCCGCGTCCAGTCCGCCAGTTTACGCGCGGCGACATGTGTCTGACCTGGTGCAGCCTTCCTGTGCACATAGGCTGAGGAATACGCGCGCGCAGCGAGACAGAAGCTTTATTGGAAGCAGAGAGGGATCAGCTGACTCACTTGGTCAGCTGATCCAAGTTTGTATGCGGATTGGCTGGAAGGGGCTGGGCGGCGCTGGCCAGCGCTGCACTATATAACCACTCGTCCCTCAGTCTCACATCGTCTGCCGTTGCAAATGCTTACGTGTTAGCGCACAGACCTCAGTCAGATCCAACAGTGTGTTTGAACCAGGAAGGACCTGGGAATCCACACGGAGCTAGAATACTTTCTCATGCTTATTCTATGTTATGCTTTAGACCAGTTCCGGGGTGTTGTGACTACGGACCTCACACCCAAGACTAGGATACTGTGTCAGTTCTATGTTATGGTTTAGACCAGTTCCAGGGTGTTGTGACTACGGACCTCACACCCAAGACTAGGATACTGTGTCAGTTCTATGTTATGCTTTAGACCAGTTCCAGGGTGTTGTGACTACGGACCTCACACCCAAGACTAGGATACTGTGTCAGTTCTATGTTATGCTTTAGACCAGTTCCAGGGTGTTGTGACTATGGACCTCATACCCAAGACTAGGATACTGTGTCATTTCTATGTTATACCTTAACCCAGTTCCAGGGCATAGAGAATAGGCCCTCACACCTAGTTAGGGCAAGCCTGTTTATATTAGCAGCAGGGCTTCCTGCAACCAAGCCTAGGCCCCTCTCCTAGGGAGCCTTTGGCCTAGGGATTCACCCACAGTCTGAGGTAAAATCCCTTTTTCTTCATACCTCCAGTTACTCTGGCGGTTCTCTCTCAAAGTGCTACTGTTACACTGTACACTCATATCTCAGGTGTCCAGAGGTTAGACATACCTGGATTATTAGTGATTCTGCAGATCATTCATAATCTGGTGTATATCTGCATTACTGGTGAATCTGCAGATCACCAATAATCAGATTCTCTCTGCGTGTTGACACCAATCGTTACACCACTTCTATAAAAGTTCTGTCAGTTTGCTGGTTTAACAGTTTGCTGGTCTAGAAGATTTAGGAGAGTTAACATAATGCCAAAGAGAAAATAATTCAGCAGTGGTGAGAAATCATCAGAGACGCAACAGTTGCTGCCCATAAGTCTGAGAATGGAAATAAGGCCGTTTCCCAACAATTTTAACCTCTAATAAAATTGTTTTTAGAGCAGACTGAGCTGCTATGTCCCCCTAAACACAGGACTTCCTCTCTGCTCTAAAAGATAACTAACAGCCTAATAACCTTTACAAAAAATGTCTTTGTTACAGTCCATAAAACTACTGAGATTCTGCAGAGTGGTTACTTCCTGGATTAACCTCCGTGGCGGTAAGCCCAACACAGTGTCGGGCTAGCCGCCGCAGGGGATCACATGGCCCCGGGAGGATTTTTTAAAATAAAAATTGCGCTATATTCTTCAGCTAGGACTTTGCTAGCTAATTATGTCCCCCAAGTGCCTCCGGTCCCCACCGATCGCCCCCGATCACCGCCGTAATACGTACCCCCCAGGGATCCCGCGATGGCACAGCTGCAGCCTTCAGCTCCAGGCTTCGCTATGGGGAGGATTAGGACTGTGCATGATGTCATGACGTTGATGATGTCATGTCCGATCACCGCCATAGCCACGAGTGAAGCTGGATCGTGAAGCTGCAGGTCTCGCGGGATCGCGGACGGGTAAATATTGCCGGCGGCGATCGGGGGGATCAGAGCAGTGCCGGGGGGCTTGGGGGACATAGTTAGCTAGCAAGTGCTAGCTTACACATATAGCGCAACGTTTACTTAAAAAAATCCTCCCACGGACGCAGCCTCTAAAACTGCATACCGCCAGGGAGGTTAATCATGGAAACACAGAAATAGTTAACCTCCTGTGCTTACATACAGCCTGTCTGAACAGCACAAACCTTGGCAGAGATCAGACAGAGAAGACAGCTCAAATTACAGTGGCTCATGACTTCCAGATTCTTTCAGATAAGGGAGAATTAGACAGGCTGTTCTCTCTAAATACACAGAGGCTGGGTTTCTCTGCATTTTCCTTCTCTCCTGTTTAAAAGTTTGGCCCCTCTTTAAGGACCAGAGCTTTTCTTTAGGTTTTTTTTTTATGATCGCTGTGATTGGCTCACAGTAATCACAGGACCAGGAGCAAATAAAGTTGGCTCCTAACTGGTTCATGGATCTTAGCTGTCATTAGAAAGCTGAGGTTAGTGGCGACAGAGCGGTGTTAACTGTGGGAGCACGCAGGCAGAGGTGAAATCTACATCTTGACAGAGACTGGCGTGCATAAGCATCCCATGCATTTTACCTGATGTGGCCCTGGACAGGTTAAGCACATCATTCTACAGTGAGAAAGATTATTCACAGGTAACAGTCATTCAAGGGAGGTGCCAGTCTTCCCTGGAGTGAAAACCCCCACAAACAGGCCTCAAGGTCAAAATTTACAATGCAAAAACAAGAGCAACATTTCTATAGCTCTTATTTAGCCCGTTAAATGGTAAAGTTCATGACAGAACAAGTGCCCATTTCCACTTGGGTCAAATCTCTCTGTTTTCCTGCTCATGAATACAGAGCAGATATGACAGCCTATAGAAATCTGATTAATGTGCAGGGAAAGAATCGTAGATGCAGCTTTTTTTGGACATCACATGCAAATTCCCAGTGTTGCAAATTGGCACGACAGGGGGTTTTGAATGCAAATTCACATCAGCACAGTTGTCTTGTCCATCACAAAGATGCATGCGGCCTAAAAGGAACATTGCAGCACAAATGTATTGCATCTTGGCAAACGGCAAGACTTCTGTAACAATGTCCTTTGAATAGACAAGACAAAAATGAAGATGTTTGGTCATAATAAACATCCCCATGTTTAATGAAATCCACACATCGCACATCACCAGAAATACCTCTTACCACCAGTCAAAATCAGTGGTAGAGGTGGTTGGCTTGGGCTTGTTTTGCAGCCACTGGCCTGGGGCTTCTTGTATTCATCTAATCTGGGGACAAGTTCATCAGCTTGAATGACAAGATTTGCCATAACTGAGCTCAATGGTCACTCAGGAACTCTGGTGACCATTCTGAAAGGGACTGTCTCCTAACTAAAGACAGCACTTGCTGTAAGAGATCATTGTAATTTAGATGGTGTGAAAACACTCCCTTTCTATTACTGTGCCTGCCTTACCCATGCCACATACGACAGTATAACGTGAAAAGAACAGAGGCGCCAAAAGGATAAAAACACGATTTAAAATATTTAAAATTGCTTAGGAGGCAGTGGTGGACTTACCTCCCTCAAGCAGACACAAGGAAGCTGTGTATTTCAACAAGGTAAATTTAATGGTATACTCCAGGGGTTAAATACTTCTTTTTCTTTTAACGCGTTTCGCAGGCTTACACCCGCTTCATCAGGCAGTAAAAAGTAGGAGCACACAGCTGGGAACAAAAAAGCGCATGTTGGTGTATGATCGGACAAAACGTGCTCAATCCATAAGTACATTAGTTGTGTGTATATATTATGGTTTAGAAAAATTGGAGTATGCGGGACAAGAAGTGGGGGGTGTTTGTTTCTGCAGGGGCAGTGGGGGAGGGGGTTGGAGTGATGGGCAAGGGAGATACTGGGGTTAACTTGAATAGTGGGAGTGGGAGTGGGAGGTGAAACTGGATAGGTGGGTGTATAACAACAATCAAGTATTGTAATGATAAGTATAATGGTGGGGCAAGGGTGTGATGGTGTATAGCACGTGAGTGGATGTCTAATGGTGGCCATACATGGCACAACTCCCCCATCCAATCTCACCATCTCCATGCAGCACAAGGTTAAATCAAGTGAATATACTGAAATGATAATTTAGGCAGTTCCCCTATACCACATAGAAACGGCAAGACCGGACGAAAAAACTGCACCACGCACGGCCACCACCAGGGAAGGCAGGTGTGGGGAATCTGCATAGGAGAAGAGGCAGACCTGGTTAACACCAGCAATCAGGATCAATATAATACAAATAACTTACCAGCGTAATGTCAGAGATGCACCTGGCGCCTTTTTGCTTAGGTGCCTCTGACACGCTGTTTAAATAGGCCAGGTCACGCCCCAAGCTGCTTGTTAGCTGGGCGGGCAGTCGTAGTCACGCTGGGAGAGGATGCGATGCGACCCTCCCCGCGCGTCATCAATGTGCACCTCCGTGTTGTGATGGTGGTGGTTATAATGCGTTCCACCCTCTGTAACAGGGTCGGGGATGCATCACTTCCGCCGGAAGTGCTAGGGCGAGCTGGGGCAGTGTGGCTGCGCATGTACATGGCACTCTGCGCCATGTTGTGTGTGGGCAATTGCCTGGAAGATTTTGTGTGTGCTGTGGAGGGGCCAGGGGACGGAGCATTGGGTTTGAAAGTTGTATTTATAGTTGCCCACAGTCAAATAAAGATAAAAATAATAAAGATATTTATTTTGGTGTATGTTATATTAACTTTGGTGATACGGAACGTGTGTATTATTGTAGGTATGTTATTGTTGTGCACTGGTGACCTCCAGTGGACAGTGTTGGTATTGTTTGGTAGAGAAAATTATATTTTCCTCAGAATATAGGCTGAATGTCCAGAACAAAACTGCATATAACATATGGAAACTTTGAGAGAAATTCACATAACGTGATGCCAGTGACGTAAAAGAACATAATACAAAGGATAAAACGAACCTTAATACATCAATACATTGCAAGGGGGATCTGGTCATAAAGAGAACAAGGAAAAAAGTACATACTGTTTCTGTAGTGGGGGAATTAGCCCCAATGTTCTATGAAGTTCCCCCATGTATTTGTCCTAAGGGGATCACGTCAAGAAAACATATGTGTATCTATATCATTGAATAGTACAATACGCCATATGAAGAAAACAATTTTTGAAGATAAAATTCATGCTAAAACCAGACATAATAATAAGAAGATTAATATAGTAAAACATTAAAAGAAATGGTTTCCGAAACCATAAGACATGAGATAAAATAAATAAATAAACAAGGATGATAAAAGAGGCGACTAAAAGGGTAATTGTGTTCAGAGATTATCAGTGGATTTTTTCTAATTGTTCATTAAGGCCCTCTGGCACGAGGGTCTTTAGTATTTGTATCCAAAACATTTCCCTCGCCCTCAATTTCTCAAAAGCGTCGTGCTGTTGTTGAGTGATGGATTCAATAAGAGTGATGCGGAAAAGAGTGGGGTCGCTATGGTGATGAGTGCCAAAGTGTTTTGATACGCTATGAAGTGGGAAATTTTTGAGTATGTTTCTTTTATGTTGTCCAATACGGCTGCGTGCTGGTTGGGTGGTCCGACCAACGTACTGAAGGTGACAGGGGCAGGTGATGATGTATATAACATATCTGGAAGTGCAGGTTATGTGGTTTTTGATAGGATATTGTAATTTTGTATTGTTGGATTGAAAGACTGTGGTGGTGTGTAGGAATGGGCAGGCCATGCATCTAGTATTATTGCATGGCGTGCATCCGGGTGTAGATTGGTTATTTGTGTGATTGTCAGATGTGGGTATTCTCAATCGACTGGGCGCCAGAAGATTTTTGAGGTTAGGTGCCCTTCTAAACGTGATGGCGGGAGTGTGCGGGATATTGGTCCGGAGATATGGGTCCTGCAGTAGGATTTCCCATCTATTCTTCAGGATTGAGCGGATCTGTGGATGTAGGGCATTGAATTGTGTGATGAATCGGGGGCAATTATTGGTGGTAATCTGTTCAGAGTCTGGTGGTAGATTAATGGTTTTTGTTTTTTTAGCTTTAAATATGGCGTCTTTGATGAGTTTTTTGGGGTATTTTCGGGCCTGAAATTTATTTGCAAGTATCTCGCATTGTGAGTCGTAATCAATAGTGTCAGTGCAATTTTTGTGAATCCTTCTGAACTGGCTGTACGGTGTATTAATGGTCCAGGGGCGATGGTGAAAACTGTCAAAGTGTATATAGTTATTGGCATCTACCGGTTTGAAATATGTTTTGGTTTTAATAAGATTTGAATCAGTAAAGAGTGTTAGATCAAGGAATTCAATACTTATTGGATCGCATTTTGAAGTGAACTGTAGTCCCGCCAGGTTTGAATTTAAGTGGTTGAGAAAAAGGGGAATGAGTTCAGTGCTGCCATGCCAAATGAATATGAGGTCATCGATATAGCGCTTATAGAATATTATGTTATTGATATAGGGGTTGTTGTTTTGCATGATTTGAAGTTCGAGGAGGCCCATGGACAGATTAGCGTAGGACGGAGCGAAGGACGATCCCATCGCTGTACCGTTAGTTTGATGGTAAGTTTTTTCCATGAATGTGAAGAAATTGTTCTGTAGAATGAATTTGGTACAGTCGGTTAGGAATGTCTGTTGGCTACGGGGCATTGCGGGGTTGGTGGATAAGAAATACTGGATTGCCGAAATTCCATATAAGTGAGGGATATTAGTGTATAGAGAGGTAACGTCACAGGTGAGCCAGAAGTAGTTGTCTTTCCAGGGGATGGGGCTAAGGAGTTCAATGAGATGTGAGGAATCTCTGAGGTAAGAGCTGAGCGATTTTACGTATGGTTGTAGGTGTTGATCAATAAAGCGTGAGAGATTGCTGGTGAGTGAATCTATGCCTGATATAATGGGGCGTCCAGGTGGTTTAGTCATAGACTTGTGAATCTTGGGCAAGTAGTAAAAGAATGGGGTTTTTGGATGTTGGTTGATAATGAAGTTCCTCTCATTTTTGGAAATGATATTATTAAAAAATGCATTGTTGATGAGAGATTTGAGGGTTTTGTTTAGTTCTGTGGTGGGGTCTATGTCCAGGATTTCATAGTAATTGGTATCGCCAAGTAGGCGTTCTGCTTCCTCCAGATAGTCACTAGTGTTGAGAATAACAATCCCTCCCCCCTTATCTGCTGGTTTGATGGTCAGGTTGTGATTATTTTGTAGAGTTTTGATTGCTGTCTTTTGTTGGCGGGTGAGGTTGGAGGGAAAATTAGGTCTATCTGTATGGATGTTTTGTAGGTCCTGCAGTACTAATGAGTAGAAAGTGTCAATGAAATTGCCTTTGGATGCTGTTGGGTAGAAGCGGGATCTACCTTTTAACTGGGTGGTAATGAAGCGTTCGGTGGTGATTTCTGGGGTAGATATTGTACAATTAGGTATAGAATCATTGTTGGGGATAATCAAGGCTGTAGAGTCGTGTGTAGTCATTGGTTTCAGTTTTTTAATTGCGAAATGTCGTTTTAGTGTTAGCTTACGTATGTAGGCATTTAGGTCGGAAAAGATTTGGAACATGTTGGACTGATTGGTGGGGCAAAAGGATAATCCTTTTTCAAGTAGGGTTGTTTCACTATGGGATAATTGGTGACTGGACAAATTGAAAATACATTTGGTTTGTTCAGGTGTGGGTTTCGGTTCTGCTGTTCTTATGATTTGTTGCGTTTTCCTTTTGCCGCGTTTGCCTCTTTTTCGGATTCTGGGAGAGGTCTTTTTTTCTTTGGTTGCAGTATAATACGGGATGCTTTTGGACTGGGTAATTGGTTCGTGAGTATGTTTTGAGACAGTATTTAACCCCTGGAGTATACCATTAAATTTACCTTGTTGAAATACACAGCTTCCTTGTGTCTGCTTGAGGGAGGTAAGTCCACCACTGCCTCCTAAGCAATTTTAAATATTTTAAATCGTGTTTTTATCCTTTTGGCGCCTCTGTTCTTTTCACGTTACATTGTACATCCACCCTTGGTGGAGGGGGATACCCCTTTTTTCTTCACGTCTACAGAGAGCGACTTCTTAATCCTGAGTGAGGACAGGTTTATCTCCTCACCTGCCTATACAGTGGTTGCCTGGAGGTAACCCTGGTTTGTGAGTATATAATTTACTCCTTCTCACTATACCAAATTGCCTGGACTTACTACACCATATTGGGCTCTCGGTTCTTTTCCTTTTTACATACGACAGTATGGCTTTCTAGTTTTTAGATCACTGACCCACATGCACTTTTTACCTTGGCTAGGGAATGGTGGGTGCTGGCCTCTTTATCTACACACCCCCTTCATTTTTTCAATTCAGACATGTGCCTTCCTGTAGTGTGTATTCCTTCACTGCAGCCTGTTTTACACATATCCTACATTATCTATGTTGTTGTAAGTATGTAGCTTATAATGGACCCTCATCACTGTTTTTTCTGATGTGAGACAGGCACCTCCATCACTGATTAGTCTGACAAATTCCATAAGATAATACATGTCTAGTCTAGATTTTCAGTCAGCAAGGTCATTTTAAAGTGGCCTGCATAGCTGAAAACTGAAGCACATAGAATAGGAAGACTGCTCTTTGTTTTAGCTTTTTAAAATATGTCACTAACCTAGATGTCATGATTTTTTAAGGCACACACCTGGTACAACCTTACGGTCAGTGGAGTCAGAAGTATGTCAAAACGTGATCTGCCTGCCCATGTGTTCAGTCCTACACAAATTACTTAAAGACAGAGGATCATCACAACAGCCAGGTAAGTAGCATATTTTAAAAAGAAAAAAGCAATGGTATCACAAAGTATTTTCATGCCAAGTTGCAATATTAGGCCATATGCAAGTCACTTTTTCTCCTATGTTTTCTCCTAGGTGATATGTTCACACCTTATCAACAAAATGCCTTTCAAGTTACCAGCAAGCGAGAAAGTAGTACTTTTTCACCTACCTTTTAGTACTTTTTCAATTGCAGATTGCTGAAAAATTAGTTTAAACATAAAAAATTATCTCCCAACAGAAAACTTAGGAGATAAAGTGAATTGCATAAGGGCCAATATGTTGTTAATTTTATAGTGCTTTTAATAATAATAATAATAATAATAATAATAATAATGCAAAACTAAGCACCAAAAACATTCCATGACTGCATTTCCATTAGATTTAAGGCTGCCTTGATTGTGTGATGATAAAACACATTGACAATGACATAACAAAAAGAACTTGCTGACAGTAACAAATCAATTCAATATGAACAACAAATGTAGTTCAGACAGATCTGTGTGTAAGATTGCTAGACCGATTCTTGCTAACCAGAAAAATTCTCAGATGTCTTTGGATTCCAAATTACCCATAATTAATTGAGCTTTGTATTTATGAAAGAACTGTTAAATTGGTGCTGTATTGTACTTTGCTTATTATCACACCATGAACTGCAAAGAATATTATGAAACAGGAACAAACGGTATATAAAACTTCTGTTCATTTTTCTTGTTACTGTATGCTCACTTTATTCAGATTATTGTATAATGATAAACAGGACTGAGGAGCTTATATATAGAGTTGGGCCGAACGGTTCGCCGGCGAACGGGGTTCGCGCGAACTTAGGTGGTTCGCGTGCGGGTACCGCACGCGAACCTTTTGCGGAAGAAGTTCGGTTCGCCCCATAATGCACCTGAGGGTCAACTTTGACCCTCTACATCACAGTCAGCAGGCCCAGTGTAGCCAATTAGGCTACACTAGCCCCTGGAGCCCCACCCCCCCTTATATAAGGCAGGCAGCGGCGGCCATTACGGCCACTCGTGTGCCTGCATTAGTCAGAGTAGGGCGAGCTGCTGCAGACTGTCTCTCAGGGAAAGATTAGTTAGGCTTAACTTCTTCCTGGCTGCATACCTGTTCTGTTCAGTGAGCCCTCAGCCCACTGCATACCTGTACTGTGATCC
Organism: Hyperolius riggenbachi; assembly: GCF_040937935.1. Classification (NCBI taxonomy): domain Eukaryota; kingdom Metazoa; phylum Chordata; class Amphibia; order Anura; family Hyperoliidae; genus Hyperolius; species Hyperolius riggenbachi. The sequence goes on from NC_090649.1 coordinate 242,078,537, forward strand.
TGCCACTGCATAGCTGTTCAGTGATCCTGCCACAGCATACCTGTTCTGTTCAGTGAGCCCTCAGCCCACTGCATACCTGTACTGTGATCCTGCCACTGCATACCTGTTCAGTGATCCTGCCACAGCATACCTGTTCTGTTCAGTGAGCCCTCAGCCCACTGCATACCTGTACTGTGATCCTGCCACTGCATACCTGTTCAGTGATCCTGCCACAGCATACCTGTTCTGTTCAGTGAGCCCTCAGCCCACTGCATACCTGTACTGTGATCCTGCCACTGCATAGCTGTTCAGTGATCCTGCCACAGCATACCTGTTCTGTTCAGTGAGCCCCCAGCCCACTGCATACCTGTACTGTGATCCTGCCACTGCATACCTGTTCAGTGATCCTGCCACAGCATACCTGTTCTGTTCAGTGAGCCCTCAGCCCACTGCATACCTGTACTGTGATCCTGCCACTGCATACCTGTTCAGTGATCCTGCCACAGCATACCTGTTCTGTTCAGTGAGCCCTCAGCCCACTGCATACCTGTACTGTGATCCTGCCACTGCATAGCTGTTCAGTGATCCTGCCACAGCATACCTGTTCTGTTCAGTGAGCCCTCAGCCCACTGCATACCTGTACTGTGATCCTGCCACTGCATACCTGTTCAGTGATCCTGCCACAGCATACCTGTTCTGTTCAGTGAGCCCTCAGCCCACTGCATACCTGTACTGTGATACTGCCACTGCATACCTGTTCAGTGATCCTGCCACAGCATACCTGTTCTGTTCAGTGAGCCCTCAGCCCACTGCATACCTGTACTGTGATCCTGCCACTGCATAGCTGTTCAGTGATCCTGCCACAGCATACCTGTTCTGTTCAGTGAGCCCTCAGCCCACTGCATACCTGTACTGTGATCCTGCCACTGCATACCTGTTCAGTGATCCTGCCACAGCATACCTGTTCTGTTCAGTGAGCCCTCAGCCCACTGCATACCTGTACTGTGATCCTGCCACTGCATAGCTGTTCAGTGATCCTGCCACAGCATACCTGTTCTGTTCAGTGAGCCCCCAGCCCACTGCATACCTGTACTGTGATCCTGCCACTGCATACCTGTTCAGTGATCCTGCCACAGCATACCTGTTCTGTTCAGTGAGCCCTCAGCCCACTGCATACCTGTACTGTGATCCTGCCACTGCATACCTGTTCAGTGATCCTGCCACAGCATACCTGTTCTGTTCAGTGAGCCCTCAGCCCACTGCATACCTGTACTGTGATACTGCCACTGCATACCTGTTCAGTGATCCTGCCACAGCATACCTGTTCTGTTCAGTGAGCCCTCAGCCCACTGCATACCTGTACTGTGATCCTGCCACTGCATAGCTGTTCAGTGATCCTGCCACAGCATACCTGTTCTGTTCAGTGAGCCCTCAGCCCACTGCATACCTGTACTGTGATCCTGCCACTGCATACCTGTTCAGTGATCCTGCCACAGCATACCTGTTCTGTTCAGTGAGCCCTCAGCCCACTGCATACCTGTACTGTGATCCTGCCACTGCATAGCTGTTCAGTGATCCTGCCACAGCATACCTGTTCTGTTCAGTGAGCCCCCAGCCCACTGCATACCTGTACTGTGATCCTGCCACTGCATACCTGTTCAGTGATCCTGCCACAGCATACCTGTTCTGTTCAGTGAGCCCTCAGCCCACTGCATACCTGTACTGTGATCCTGCCACTGCATACCTGTTCAGTGATCCTGCCACAGCATACCTGTTCTGTTCAGTGAGCCCTCAGCCCACTGCATACCTGTACTGTGATACTGCCACTGCATACCTGTTCAGTGATCCTGCCACAGCATACCTGTTCTGTTCAGTGAGCCCTCAGCCCACTGCATACCTGTACTGTGATCCTGCCACTGCATAGCTGTTCAGTGATCCTGCCACAGCATACCTGTTCTGTTCAGTGAGCCCTCAGCCCACTGCATACCTGTACTGTGATCCTGCCACTGCATACCTGTTCAGTGATCCTGCCACAGCATACCTGTTCTGTTCAGTGAGCCCTCAGCCCACTGCATACCTGTACTGTGATCCTGCCACTGCATAGCTGTTCAGTGATCCTGCCACAGCATACCTGTTCTGTTCAGTGAGCCCCCAGCCCACTGCATACCTGTACTGTGATCCTGCCACTGCATACCTGTTCAGTGATCCTGCCACAGCATACCTGTTCTGTTCAGTGAGCCCTCAGCCCACTGCATACCTGTACTGTGATCCTGCCACTGCATACCTGTTCAGTGATCCTGCCACAGCATACCTGTTCTGTTCAGTGAGCCCTCAGCCCACTGCATACCTGTACTGTGATCCTGCCACTGCATAGCTGTTCAGTGATCCTGCCACAGCATACCTGTTCTGTTCAGTGAGCCCTCAGCCCACTGCATACCTGTACTGTGATCCTGCCACTGCATACCTGTTCAGTGATCCTGCCACTGTATACCTGTTCTGTGAACCCGCCACTGTATACCTGTTCTGTTCAGTGGACCCGCCACTGTATACCTGTTCTGTTCAGTGGACCTGCCACTGTATACCTGTTCTGTTCAGTGGACCTGCCACTGTATACCTGTTTAGTGAACACGCCACTGCATACCTGTTGTGTTCAGTGAACCCGCCACTGTATACCTGTACTGTTCAGTGAACCCACCGCATCAGTGCGCATACCTGTGCAGTTAAGTGAACCCACCTACCTACGTGAGTGCACGCAGTGTGATATACCACTCCGTGCATACCCGATATGGACAAAACAGGTAGAGGAAGAGGAAGAGGTAGTGGCAGAGGCAGAGGAAGGCCACCCGGCAGGTCTGCGCGAGGTCGTGTAAATGTAATTTCGTGTGGACCTGGCCCACAGTACAGTGCTCGGAAGAAGGCACGTCCCATCACCTCCCAAGATTGTCAGGACGTGGTTGAGTATTTAGCGACACAGAACACCTCATCTTGCTCAGCCACCAGCGCTACTACTAGCACCACTTCCGCTGCATTTGACACTTCGCAAGAATTATTTAGTGGTGGTGAAATCACTGATGCACAGCCATTGTTACAGCCAGATGAATTTTCACCAGCTCATATGTCTGCGTTACGCGACAACACTATGGATGTAACGTGTAAGGAGGATGAAGGACCTACACATTTGGATTTTTCTGAGGCAAGCGAAGCTGGGCAGGATGATTACGATGATGACGATGATAGGGATCCTCTGTATGTTCCCAATAGAGGAGATGAAGAGGGGGACAGTTCAGAGGGGGAGTCAGAGAGTAGTAGGAGGATAGAAGTTGCTGAAAGAAGCTGGGGCAGCTCTTCGTCAGAAACAGCTGGTGGCAGAGTCCGGCACCATGTATCGCCAGATTCGCCACCTATGTACAGCCAGCCAACTTGCCCTTCAGCATCAGCTGCTGAGGTGCCCACATCCCAGGGTGGCTCAGCGGTGTGGAAATTTTTTAATGTGTGTGCCTCAGATCGGACCAAAGCCATCTGTTCGCTCTGCCAACAAAAATTGAGCCGTGGAAAGGCCAACACTCACGTAGGGACAAGTGCCTTACGAAGGCACCTGCAGAAAAGGCACAAACAGCAATGGGATGGCCACCTGAGCAAAAGCAGCAGCAGCACACAAAAGCAAAGTCACCCTCCTTCTCCTCTTCCTCCTTCAGGTGCATCATCTGCTTATGCCGCTCTCTCCCTTGCACCTTCACAGGCACCCTCCTCCACTCCGCCTCTGCCCTTGAGCGGTTCCTGCTCCTCTGCCCACAGCAGCAGTCAGGTGTCCGTGAAGGAAATGTTTGAGCGGAAGAAGCCACTTTTGGCCAGTCACCCCCTTGCCCGGCGTCTGACAGCTGGCGTGGCGGAACTGTTAGCTCGCCAGCTGTTACCATACCGGCTGGTGGACTCTGAGGCCTTCCGTAAATTTGTGGCCATCGGAACACCGCAGTGGAAGATGCCAGGCCGCACTTATTTTTCCAGAAAGGCCATACCCCAACTGCACCGTGAAGTTGAGAGGCAAGTGGTGTCATCTCTTGCGAAGAGCGTTGGGTCAAGGGTACACCTGACCACGGATGCCTGGTCTGCCAAGCACGGGCAGGGCCGCTACATTACCTACACAGCCCATTGGGTGAACCTGGTGGTGAACGATGGCAAGCAGAAAGCGGCGGACCAAATTGTGACACCTCCACGGCTTGCAGGCAGGCCTCCTGCCACCTCCTCTCCTCCTGCTACATGCTCTTCGCTGTCCTCCTCCTCCTCCTCCTTGGCTGAGTGGCAGTTCTCCTCTCCAGCTACACAGCCCCAGCTCCGCAGGGCCTATGCTGCATGCCAGGTACGACGGTGTCACGCCATCTTAGACATGGCTTGTCTCAAAGCGGAGAGTCACACTGGAGCAGCTCTCCTGGCTGCTCTTAAGAAACAGGTGGATGAGTGGCTGACCCCGCACCACCTGGAGATAGGCAACGTGGTGTGCGACAACGGCAGCAATCTGCTTGCCGCTTTGCATATGGGGAAGCTGACACACATACCCTGCATGGCACATGTCATGAATCTGGTGGTTCAAAGATTTGTGGCAAAGTACCCTGGCTTAGCGGATGTCCTGAAGCAGGCCAGGAAGTTCTGTGGGCATTTGAGGCGCTCTTACACAGCCATGGCACGATTTGCAGAAATTCAGCGTAAAAACAACATGCCGGTGAGACGCCTCATTTGCGATAGCCCCACTCGCTGGAACTCGACCCTCCTCATGTTCTCCCGCCTGCTAGAACAGAAGAAAGCCGTCACCCAGTACCTCTACAACTGGAGTAGAACGAAACAGTCTGGGAAGATGGGGATGTTCTGGCCCGACAACTGGACAATGATGAAAAATGCATGCAGGCTCATGCGGCCGTTTGAGGAGGTGACCAACCTGGTGAGCCGCAGTGAGGGCACCATCAGCGACTTAATTCCCTACGCGTACTTCTTGGAGCGTGCTGTGCGTAGAGTGGCGGATGAAGCTGCGAATGAGCGTGACCAGGAACCGTTACGGCAGGAACAGGCATGGGACCAATTTTCATCAGACCCAGCTGTTTCCTCAACACCTGCGGCAGCACAGAGGGGGGAGGAGGAGGAAGAAGAGAGGTCATGTGCAGAAGATGAGTCAGACTCAGAGGATGATGAGCAAGGTGTTTCTTTGGGGGAGGAGGAGGAGGAGGAGGGGACAGCGGCAGGAGAACAACCGCAGCAGGCGTCGCAGGGGGCTTGTGCTGCGCAACCTTCCCGTGGTATTGTTCGCGGCTGGGGGGAGGAGGTTGACTTACCTGACGTCACTGAGGAAGAGCAAGAGGAGATGGAGGGTACTGGATCCGACTTTGTGCAGATGTCGTCTTTTATGCTGTCCTGCCTGTTGAGGGACCCCCGTATAAAAAACCTCAAGGGGAATGAGCTGTACTGGGTGGCCACACTACTAGACCCTCGGTACAGGCACAAAGTGGCGGACCTGTTACCAACTCACCGGAAGGTGGAAAGGATGCAGCACATGCAGAACCAGCTGTCAACTATGCTTTACAATGCCTTTAAGGGTGATGTGACGGCACAACGCCAGCAAGGTACCACTGCCACTAATCCTCCTCCCGTGTCCACGCAGTCAAAGACAGGACGCTCCAGCGATCTCATGGTGATGTCGGACATGCGGACGTTCTTTAGTCCAACGCCTCGCCGTAGCCCTTCCGGATCCACCCTCCACCAACGCCTGGAACGGCAGGTAGCCGACTACCTGGCCTTAAGTGTGGATGTAGACACTGCTGTGAACAGCGATGAGGAACCCTTGAACTACTGGGTGCGCAGGCTTGACCTGTGGCCAGAGCTGTCCCAATTTGCCATCCAACTTCTCTCCTGCCCTGCCGCAAGCGTCCTCTCAGAAAGGACCTTCAGCGCAGCTGGAGGCATTGTCACAGAGAAGAGAAGTCGCCTAAGTCACAAAAGTGTTAAGTACCTCACCTTTATAAAAATGAATGAGGCATGGATCCCGGAGGGCTGCTGCCCGCCCCAAGACTAAGTCAGTCCCCGCACATACAGCATCTCTGCCTGCACGCCGTGTGACTGGCTGCCTGGCCTGCCCCAAGAAGACTAAGTCGCTCCCAGTCCCTCCACACAGCATGTCTGCCTGCAGGCCGCTTCACTACCTTCTCCGCCACCACCAACAGGGTCCGGGACTCCAGGCGGATTGCTGAATTTTTTAGGCCGCTGCTAGCAGCGGCCGCTGTAATAATTTTTCGGGTGCGTGTACATGACTGCCTAATTTTTCTGGCTGCACTGCGGGCAGCTGCAACAACAAAAGAAAAGGCATGAACATGCGCCCATTCCCCTTCGTGATCATTACCTTGCCGTGGTGAAGGGGCTTGCGTATCACAATGGAGCAATGACCGGCGCCTAGATGAGTGTCTCGGGGGGCACACCCACGATAATAAGGTCGTTGCCTCATTGTGGTCAGACCAAATTTGATCAGCTGGACAGTCACTGTTCTGTCATTCAGCTACATCAGCCAGGTGACTGACCATATGGGCTGTAAAGCCACCAAAACCTGCACTCTCGCCATGGTGCGCACCAGTCCAGCACGGCCGTCACTACACAAACAGCTGTTTGCGGTGCGTTACACGATGAGTTTGGTGCGTCAGTGTGAAGCAGTACCTTAATTACACTACCTGATTGATGTATACACATGCAAGATGTTTGAAAGCACTTTAGGCCTGTCATTTAACATTCAATGTGATTTCTGCCCTTAAAACGCTGCTTTGCGTCAAATCCAGATTTTTCCCGGGGACTTTTGGCATGTATCCCACTCCGCCATCCCCCCCTCCAGGTGTTAGACCCCTTGAAACATCTTTTCCATCACTTTTGTGGCCAGCATAATTAATTTTTTTTTTCAAAGTTCGCATCCCCATTGAAGTCTATTGCGGTTCGCGAACTTTAACGCGAACCGAACCTTTCGCGAAAGTTCGCGAACCCGGTTCGCGAACCGAAAATCGGAGGTTCGGCCCAACTCTACTTATATATTGGTAATGCACATTAAACCAGTTTATCTGATTTTAGCATTGCATTTTAGTATGCTTTTCTATGTTTATTTACCCTTGGATAAGTGACATTTGTAAACCTTTTGCAATGCATATAACTGAAACCCATGGAGAGCATTTGCCTGCAGTTGGAAATGCCAATAAATCAGTTCCCGTAATGCTCAGTGTTTGCTGACCTGTGAATGATTAAATTAAGATACTAGGTTACCGAACCACAACATGGAACCTCTCTGTGGCATAAACTCCAGTCTTTTGCCATTACATTGATATGAAGTTTAGCCCTGAATTAATATACACACAGAAAATGAAAAAAAGGCCTTTAGCGCTGTATTTTGAGCACTTAAAGACAAAACAGTTATTGTTTGTATTTACATATTGCCAGCATCTTTCATAGCACTATACATTAGCCATCAAACAATAGTGGGGAGCATAGATGCAAGAGTAGTTCAACACACTGTACTGTACAATCTGGACACCAGGCAACACAAGAACAAAGACATATTCATTTGATAACGGAAAGGAAATAAAGACATTTTAGGTGGTTTCAGAATGATTTAGTATCAGTAAAGTGTTGTGCTAAGTTAGCCATCCGTAAAAGCAAGAAGTTTTGAATCAGGATGATACTATTTATTTAAAGTGGATCCGAGATGAACTTTTACTCATTGCATAATTGTGTTCCTTTACTATTGTTTATAGGGCATTCCTTAAGCTAAATACTTTTTTTGTTTTTGTTTTCATACTCTAAATCCCTATAAACTAAACAAGCCTCGCCCAGAGTTTTTCAGAGAGCCTTGGCAGTAGCAAGGGCTCATGGGAGCTCAGTCTGGGCAGGAGGAGGGGGAGCTATTACTAGCCAGAGATTTCAGAGGCAGAAGGGAGGAGAAAGGAGGAGGGGGATTAGGTTTTTTTCACAGAAGATGCAGATAAGCTTGCCTGTTTGTAATGTTTACAAACAACATGGCTGCTGTCATTGTATCTCAGGAAGAAATAATCATATTCTATTGAAGCTGTGTGCAGCTAGATTGGCTGTGTAAACTATCTAAACTTTAGATAAGATATATAGACAAGTTACTTGTTATAGTTAGTTTTTCCTCTCGGATCTGTAAGTAAACAAAGGGCTTTATCTATTTGTCAGAAATTAGCACACATCCTTTCAAGACCCCCTTTGGGTGTTCTGTTGTAATTAAGGCATCTGAATGATATTTCTTCATATTTGGGCTACACCATCATAGACTAACAGCATCTATCGCATTTTAAAGTTCCTGGTAAAGCCTTCAGCATGTGCCTGTTGCAATGCATGCTGGGAGATATAATTCATGGATGCAAGAACAGCTTTCAACTGGCATCCATGGACTACATCTCCCAGGATGCATTGTGGTGGGCACACGCTTGAGTATTCGCCGGGAACTACAAAGTCCTGCAACTGCTAATGGAGAAGATAGCCAATATAGATATACAGAAGTGCTGAACCCCAAAGGTAGGTAGGGACCCTCAACCCCTTCCCCCTAATGGCACACTCTCATATGGGGAGGTTCCTTTTAAAACATTTTAGTGCCAGGTGCACAGTTCCCTTTAAAAACTCCATATCCCTCTCACTATAGGGTCACTTTAAATTGTAATGTTATGTAGTCTGCATATAAATTTACAGGAAAATCAATTTATTACACATTTTGGCAATAGGGGTTATAGCAAGAGCAACATTATAGGGACTATAAAAGTAATTTCATACGAAGAATGTCACAACAATCGCAACAGCAGGGTGGTCTTATCAATTCTATCTGTACTGTACAACTGTACACTCTTTAATATAAATGAGAAGCAAATAATTTTAATGTTGATGCAAATTTTATGAAAATGTGTACAGCTTGGAAATAGACCAATCTACATTATCAGCTGCCACATTTGATTGGTCCATCACAAGCTGCATAAATTTGGAAAAAATAAAAATAAATTCTAATTAAATCAAAATGATTTCAGTTATAATCAATTCAAAATGACTAGCATCTCAGTGACAATCTCTGCTGCTCAAGGTAATTCACAAAGAACATTTGTGCTGTTTAAATATCTGAAATAGGTATAAAGAAAACCTTGCCACTACTATGCTCCACTATAGTAGACAACAACCAACATGCATTAATCTAGTATACAAGGAATACAGAAATCCTCCTGCCTAGAAAACTCATAACCAGGTCCCTGCAAAATAGCAATCATTTTAACAACATAATCCTAAATCAAGTCTAACTATATGCTTAAGTAGATATCCTATCCTCTTCAGCCACATGTTCAGGTGTCCCCTTTTCAGGTGGAAAAGCCACACGCATGGAGAATGGAAGTTCACCTTCTTCCACATTTTCCTCAATGAATACCTCTGTACTGTGCAACTGGTAAATATGGCAATGCCAAAACATATTCTCTGCCACCTTTACCTTTTACCTGGGAAATCATAATTAATAATAACCATTTATTATGGCTTCTGTAGTCCCTAGCCATTAAGAAGCGTTCCAACTCTGAGCTGTTACAAAATTCTCTCACACGCTCTTTAACCTCTTCAGGTTTCAGGGTTTTTACCCCTTAAGTTTCCTGAAAATGTTGACATATCATCTGTGTCAATATTGTTACAGCAATAACTTTTTATTAACTATGCCATTAAAGTGATACATATATTGTGTGTGTGTGTGGGGGGGGGGGGGTTCAGGACAAACTATGCTTTTTTGGGGGTAATATTTTTTCTACGTATTTTTTAATCTCACACACACTTTACAGAGGAAAATCAGAGTAAAATGCACAAAAAGTGCACAAGTTGACTCATTTGGTTAAAATGATACCATACATACCATATTTCATCATCACTAGCTGGGCATGTAGCTTACCATTATCGACAGCCTGTGCATCTGTAACGATTGCATGTGTTCCCTAGGGCACACAGTTTGGGGACCCCAGTGCTGTATAGATGCATTGCTAGGCAACAACAGCTTGATGCATCTATATAGCTTTGGGTCCTCGAGTTGTCACCCTAGTGGTCACATCTGATCACTATGGACAGTACCCATTACAGGTGTCCATGAATCTTAAAGCCAAGTATAGGGGACACAAGGGGTTAATTAGTCTGGCAGGGGTTAAAACTTAAAAAAACGTTATCATTTAATGTGCACATTGTCACTTCCCCCCCCCCCCCCCCCTGTAACATTATGTGAATGACTGCTGGTATCAGCAATCATTCACTATTGAATGAGTGCATGAACATGTACAAGTACATGCACGACCACCACATGCATGAGCGACGGGATGCGCACACGGAAACGCACATGATCGTAGTGGTGTTTAGTACTGGTCACTATTATCCCTCTGCATGCTGGTTTGCCACTGAAGTGAGAGAGATATGGAGGCTTCTTTTAAACAATGCAAATTGTCTGGCTGTCCTGCTGATCCCATGCCTCAAATACCTTTAGCTATAACCCTTGAACAAGAATAAAGATCAGATGCTGCTGAGCTGACAAAAATTTGACTAGTTTAGCTGCATGCTGGTTTCAGTTGCATGTTTAATTCAGACACTACTACCACTAAAGAGATCAACAGGATGCCAGGCAACTAGTATTGTTTAAAATAAATAAATATGGCAGCTGCCTTATACCTCATTGGAGTATATATTAAAGTGATTTTTATTTGAAATCAACCAAATCGAGTCATCTCATCTATGGGGAGGTAAATACACCACTACCTCCATTTTTAAACTGAATTTAATGTGTATTATCATCTTGGTGCCTGTGTTGTACTACTGTTCCAAATCTCTCTCACTTCAGGTGTCCTTATGTTGCAACTCAGAAGAAGGATTGCTGGTGCACAGCTGGCAGTAGCAAGAACTTTATTGTAATAGGATCACAAAAATGTTAACAGCTTGTGTTGAAAGGTCCTACTGGCAATTTGCAATGGACCTCAAAGCCTGCTTCACAGTCAGCATACATTTATCAGCCAATCTATCAGTAGTTGGGTGGTATGAAATAGAATGAAATAGCATGAATAATTTAGCTTTATTTCATAAACAATTTACTTTGCATTATTCCCAGAAATCTCAAAGAGGGACTCTAGTGAGGCATTATAGAATGTAATACATTATTCAGGATTAGTTTACCAAAGCCCGTTAAAAAACGGGCTCTAGGTCTTGGTCCTGCTGTAGCCGGCAGTCAATGCGCATGCGTCCGCTCGCCATGTGCACGCACACGTCCGTCCGGCCCACCTACTAGCCCGTCCTGCGTCCTGTCCCAACTGCTGTGTCAGTGCAGGACATGCGCAGTAGCGCAAAAGCACTGACGCACGGACAGGATGCAGGGACACTTGCTAATTATTAGGTAGGATACCCAGTTTTATATTGAATGACCTGATTTCAGCATCAGAAACACTTCCTTTATCTACTGTATATATTTCTGTAAATTGGTATATAGCCCCACCCTTAGCTTCCAGTGATGTTTAGCCTACTCTTGTTTAACTATGCAGAATTCTCCTTCCAGAGCATTCTGGGAGACCTGGACCCATATGCAATTCACTTTTTCACCTGAGTTTTCTCCTAAGTGATATGTTTAAACTTGTCAATATGCATGTTAAGTAGAGATGGTTAGAACCTCTGATTTTCAGTTCGCGAACCTCGAATGTGAACCTCCGCAAAAAGTTTGGTTCGCGCGAACTTCTGTGAACCGCAATAGACTTCCATGGGGAGGCGAACTTTGAAAATTAGAAACATTTATGCTGGCCACAAAAGTGATGGAAAAGATGTTTCAAGGGGTCTAACATCTGAGTTTTTGCATGGAGGAGTGGAATAAACGGCAGAAGTCCCGGGGAAAAATCTGGATTTGACGCAAAGCAGCATTTCAAGGGCAGAAATCAGATTGCATGCTAAATTGGAGGCCTAAAGTGCTTTCAAACTTCTTGCATGTGTATACATCAATCAGGGAGTGTAATTAGAGTACTGCTTCACACTGACACACCAAACTCACAGTGTAATGCACCGCACACAGCTGTTTGTGTTATGATGGCCGTGCTGGACTGGTGCACACCATGGCAAGAGTGCAGGCCATGGCGGTTTTCAAGCCCATATGGTCGCTGAGCTGAGGTAGCTCAGTGACAGAAGAACAGTGACTGTCCAGCTGATCGAATTTGGTCTGTCCACAATGAAGCAATGACTTTATTATTTGGGGTGTGCCCCCTCCGAGACACTCATATAACCGGTGGTCATTGCTTCATTGTGATACGCAAGCCCCTTCACTGCAGCAAGGTAATGATCAAGAAGGGGAATTGACACATGTACATGCCTTTTGTTTTGTTGTTGCAGCTGCAGTGCAGCCAGAAAAATTAGGCAGGCATGTACACGCACCAGAAAAATGATTATAGCGGCCGCTGCTAGCAGCGGCCTTAAATATTCAGAAATCCGCCTGGAGTCCTGGACCCTGTTGGTGGTGGCGGAGAAGGCAGTCAAGCAGCCTGCAGGCAGAGATGCTGTGCGCGGACTGACTTAGTCATGGGGCAGGCAGTCACACGGCGTTCAGGCAGAGAGCATCTCTGCCTGCACGCCGTGTGACTGCCTGCCCCTTGACTAAGTCAGCATGTGTGCGGGGGACTAAGTCAGCATGTGTGCGGGGGACTGACTTAGTCTTCGGGTGGGCAGTAGCCCTCCGGGATCCATGCCTCAATCCTTTTGATAAAGGTGAGGTACTGAACACTTTTGTGACTTAGGCGACTTCTCTTCTCAGTGACAATGCCTCCAGCTGCGCTGAAGGTCCTTTCTGACAGGACGCTTGAGGCAGGGCAAAACAGAAGTTGGATGGCAAATTGTGACAGCTCTGGCCACAGGCCAAGCCTGCGCACCAAGTAGTCCAAGGGTTCATCGCTGCTCACAGTGTCTACATCCACACTTAAGGCCGGGTAGTCGGCTACCTGCCGATCCAGGCGTTGGTGGAGGGTGGATCCGGAAGAGCTAAGGCGAGGTGTTGGACTAAAGAATGTCCGCATGTCCGACATCACCATGAGATCGCTGGAGCGTCCTGTCCTTGCCTGTGTGGACATGGGAGAAGGATTACTGGCAGTGGTACCTTTATTCCATTGTGCTGCCACACTACTAGTCCCTCGGTATAGGCACAAAGTGGTGGAGATGTTTCCAAATCACCAGAAGGCAGAAAGGATGCAGCACATGCAGAACAAGCTGGCAACTATGCTTTACATTGCGTTTAAAGAGGCACTATTGCTAAAATCATCTTTTTTAAACCTTTTAGCATATATATTAGTTGATGGAGGACTGATTTTGCACATTATTCATTTTTATTTGAAAGTATTTGTTTGCAGGCAATAAACATTTAGATACATGTAGTCACGTCAGCAGTTGTACCTTTCCGACGCCAATGTAGTTCATACCATTCTGCAATAGGGAGGCAGCTTGTAGTGGTGTGCGAGTTGTCAGTTATATTGTACCCCTCTGGCCATTTCAGTTCGGTTTTCCCATCTTGTAACCGCTATATAGAGCAGTTACTGAGCACAGCAGCCGACGTAAAGTGATGGTCGCAGCCTCCTCCGTGCAGGGTGCAACGTTATTCAGAGCGGCTGCGTGTAGTTTCGCTGCCCGGCCGCCAAGGACCCCTTTTCCCTATGCTGGCAATGAAACAGACACCTATTGTAGTGGCGGCATCAAAGAGCACACACAAGCGCTACAGCTGTGTGTTGCTCTGCGTGGTGTATTGCTTCCTAAAACCTTTTTTGAATGCCTACCTGCTTCCACAACACAAAAACCTTTAAAACTGTTTTTCAGGCATTCAAAAAAGGTTTTAGGAAGCAATACACCACGCAGAGCAGCACACAGCTGTAGCGCTTGTGTGTGCTCTTTGATGCCGCCGCTAGATTGCGCAGATAGGAAAGCCGGACATGGTTACCATAGAAACGGACAACAATAGGTGTCCGTTTCATTGCCAGCATTGGGAAAAGGGGGTCCTTGGCGGCCGGGCAGCGTAACTACACGCAGCCGCTCTGAATAAAGTTGCACCCTGCACGGAGGAGGCTGCGACCATCACTTTACGTCGGCTGCTGTGCTCAGTAACTGCTCTATATAGCGGTTACAAGGTGGGAAAACCGAACTGAAATGGCCAGAGGGGTACAATATAACTGACAACTCGCACACCACTACAAGCTGCCTCCCTATTGCAGAATGGTATGAACTACATTGGCGTCGGAAGATACAACTGCTGACGTGACTACATGTATCTAAATGTTTATTGCCTGCAAACAAATACTTTCAAATAAAAATGAATAATGTGCAAAATCAGTCCTCCATCAACTAATATGTATGCTAAAAGGTTTAAAAAAGATGATTTTAGCAATAGTGCCTCTTTAAACACAATGTAAAGCATAGTTGCCAGCTTGTTCTGCATGTGCTGCATCCTTTCTGCCTTCTGGTGATTTGGAAACATCTCCACCACTTTGTGCCTATACCGAGGGACTAGTAGTGTGGCAGCACAATGGAATAAAGGTACCACTACTATCCATCTCCTCTTGCTCTTCCTCAGTGATGTCAGCTAAGTTCTCCTCCTCCCCCCAGCCACGAACAATACCACGGGAAAGTTGAGCAGCACAAGCCCCCTGTGACACCTGCTGCGGTTGTTCTTCCGCCTCCTCCTCCTCCAAAACAACACCTTCCTCATCATCTGACTCATTTTCCCCACACGACTCTTCCTCCTCCTCCCCCTCTGCGCTGCCGCAGGTGTTGAGGAAACATCTGGTTATGATGAGAATTGATCCCACAACTATTCCTCCTGTAACTGTTCCTGTTCATGCTTCTCCACAGCTTGATCCACAACTCTACGCACGGCACGCTCCAGGAAGAAAGCATACGGGATCAAGTCACTGATGGCGCCTTCACTGCGACTCACCAGATTTGTCACCTCCTCAAATGGCCGCATGAACCTGCAGGCATTTCGCATGAGTGTCCAGTACTTCGGCCAGAACATCCTCATTTCCCCAGAGTGTTTCATTTGACTGTAGTTGTAAAGATACTGGTTGATGGCTTTCTCCTGTTGTAGCAGGCGGTCGAACATCAGTAGTGTCGAATTCCAGCGAGACGGGCTATCGCAAATCAAGCGTCTCGATGGCAACTTGTTTCTCCGCTGAATATCGGCAAAGCGTGCGATGGCTGTGTAAGACTGCTTGAGATGCCCACGCACCTTCCTGGACTGCTTTAGGACATCCTGTAAGCCTGGGTACTGAATTATGAGATTCAGCACATGTGCCATGCAGGGTACATGTGTAAACCTTCCCAAATTCATAGCCGAAATGAGATTGCTGCCGTTGTCACACACCACGTTGCCGATCTCCAGTTGGTGCGGGGTCAGCCACTGATCCACCTGTTTGTTAAGAGCAGCCAGGAGAGCTGCTCCAGTGTGACTCTCCGCTTTGAGGCAAGACATGTCTAAGATGGCGTGACACCGTCATACCTGGCATGCAGCATAGGCCCTGGGGAGCTGGGGCTGTGTAGCTGGAGAGGAGATCGCAGCACCAGTAGAGTTGAACTGCCACTCAGCCAAGGAGGAGGATGACAGCGAAGAGGATGTAGCAGGAGGAGAGGAGGTGGCAGCAGGCCTGCCTGCAAGCCGTGGAGGTGTCACTAGGTCCGCTGCACAGCTTTTCAGTCGCTGCACAGCCACGTACTCAAAAACCTGAGCAGTTCTTGTCTTTTTCATGATTGCTAACTCAGTAAAGGACCAGCCCTTAAAGCGTTGCTATCATATAAATCCGGCATAACGGGGTCTGAACCCTCTATAATAGTAATTATAGATTGACGGTATACCTTGAAATGAATCAGAGCACACAGTATATAATTTTATATAAAAAATTGTATTTGCTTATCATACAGCATATATACAAAATATGAACAGTTCCAAGTAGTGTTCCTTCTAACAGTATTCCATCTGATCATGGCCTTTATATCCAAGCAATCATCAATATTTTAAGCACATTCAAAAAAGTACATAATAGTTGTGTTATGTGGAATAGAATCAAAAGTAGTCCAGTCTGTATCAATAACTTTGTATCTAGTAGCTGTGTAAAACTTGTAGTGATCTTCTTAAAGAAATAGCATAAAAAATAGCTTCTAAAAAAACTTCTTGCTAACATCTTAAAGAGAATCTGTACTCTTACAAATTCTTACAATAAAAAGTATACCATTCTATTCATTATGTTCTCCTGGGCCCCTCTGTGCTGTTTCTGCCACTCCCTGCTGCAATCCTGGCTTGTAATTGCCATTTTTAGGCAGTGTTTACAAACAAAAGACATGGCTTCTAACTAGAGTGTGATAGGCTTGAGAGTAGCTCAGTCTCTGACTCATACAGAGCTTGGAGAGGGTGTGTATAGCTTCTGCCAATGACAAGCAGTGCAGCACATTCCACACATTCCAGCCTCAGCCGACAGAGCCGACAGAAAAGAGAAGATTAGATCATATAATGAAGATAACACAGCCACTGTGCAACTAGAAAAGGCTGCAGTAACACAGACCACATTAGAACAGGTATAGGAACTTATAGGATAGAAGAAATAAGGCTGAACATTCTGTTACAGAGTCTCTTTAACAGAACTTAATGCTGAAAAATTAATAAAGTAAATCACCAGCATATTAAGCATATTACCCCTTCTCTGTCATCTCTTCAGCATCTAGAACCACTTGTGGAAAGGTAGCTTCTGCCTCGTGTGTCTTCTCAGGAGATTGGTAGGCTTGTGCAAACTATGAGCTTTCAGCTCCTACTTTTATAGTGATTGTCTGCAATATGGCTGCCTAATCTGGAATCTCCCTAAATCCCAGGTTCTGATTGGCTAAAGCTTCCGTGTGTCAATGCTTTATCATGTTTTGAATGCCAAAGTCATAATATTATTGTTTATAAATTTTGATTAGGTCATTTCTGATGCAGTTAATTAGAAATGGATGTCACCAGCCATCTTGTCTGCTGGTTGACTTTTTTGCCCCACACATTGAACTTCCAAACAGTTATCAATGTCCTTTACGACGAATTTCGAAAAACGTGTCCTTCTAATAATTAGTTTGGAATGTGTCTGTTCTTTCCCAGACATAAGATTGGTCAGGTTGACACTGTAAGGCTCCATCTACACGAAACGATTCTTTGTGCGATTCGATTACGATTCTATTTACGATCTGATTAAATCCGATCCAACTATTACAAATGTGCACCTGTCACACACACAGGTAGTCACTGAATGTGCTGGGCCTGGCAGTGGCACAGTAGGAATTACTAAGGGGCCAAGATCCAGCAGCTAAGACTGACTGACAGGGCTGTATATGCAACACAACTGTATGTGGGATACACACAAAATAAATACAGCACAAGAACAATATTAGCTCTCAAAAGAGCTGTTGAGGATGAGGAGTGCTTTTTAGCAATAAGTATCAGCAAGAAAGAGCAACCTAACAAACCTAACTGTAGCGTAACTAAGCTTTCCCTAATGCCTCTGCAGCACCTCTCCCTTCTCTAATTACTACAGCCACACAAGTGAAATGCCTGATGCTGCCTGCCTTTTATAAGGGGGGTGGGGCTCGAGGAGGGAGCGTAGCCTGATTGGCTACCCTGTGCCTGCTGACTGTGATGTAGAGGGTCAAAGTTGACCCTAATTATGTAGTATAGGAGGCGGGTCAAATCGCCATAAAGTTCAGGGTTCACTGCGAACGCGAACCACCGAAGTTCGCGCAAATAAGTTCGCGGTCGAACCGTTCGGGTCATCTCTAATGTTAAACCACTAGCAAGCAAACAAACACTCACAATAATTTTGATAGTACTATTCCAACTACATTTTGGTGCTTTTTCCATTGCAAAATGCTAAAAAGTTATTATAAATCAAAGATGAAAAATTATCTTCTAGGAGAAAACTCAGGAGAAAAAATGAATTGCATATGGTTCCAGATGTTATTTCTGCTGACTTCAGAACACACAGTGAACAAACATTCTGCAGAGATGCACCTAACAGCACTAAAGATGTGGCCACCAGTGATACATTTAAGAATGTAAATCAGGGTGAGGAAAGATTTTAGAATGGGCAATCACTGACTAAATAATTGCTAAAGCAATATTGTATAAAATAAGCAGTTTTAAAGACACACTGAAGTCTCTTTTTTTTACCTTATTTTCTTAATAAGTCCTCTTCAGCATTAAATTCTAAGCAGACTTGCTGCAGTCCTGCGTCAGAACGAGTGATTTATTGCCCAGAAATAGCCCAGCAAAGTTCCTGGGCTCGCAGATCTTACATCCTTGTAGAGGCAGAGCTGTACGCAGTAGCTCTACCTCCTCTCCAGTCAATCTCTGCCGCTCTCCGCCTCTCCCCGCTTCTCTCAGTGAAAGAGATCTCTTCCTCTCCCCGCCCCTCTCAGTCTTCTTTCACTGATAGGGGCGGGGAGAGGCAGAGATCAGTGGAGAGTGACTGGAGAGGAGGCAGAGCTACTGCTACCTCTCCGAGCCCATGAACTTTGCTGGGATATTTCTGGGCAATAAATCACTCGTTCTGCCACAGGAATGTGATGAATTCACTTACAATTAAATTCTGAAGAGGACTTTTTAAGAATATAAGGTAAAAAGAGACTTTAGTGTCTCTTTAATCACTTCTCTTTCAAAGTTCCTCTTTCATGAAGTTCACTTAGCACTTTATACTGCCACTATTTGAGAATTATAACACACATAATACATACTTGAAGGAAATGGAAGGGAGCTTAGTATTGTGTAAATTAATATAGTCAACAATTTCAAAAGAAGTTTGACCAGCAGACAAAGGAAGATGAGGCCGACCAACTGCATTTGCATATGTTTACATTAAACAATGAACTTAATGTTATAACCTATGACTAGGAAGAAATAATGCTCAGTGGTAACTGTTACAGACAGTCCACTTGCAAGGATCTAGGATTGTAACCAGTAGTTGATGGTCCATTATAAGTATATACATTCTTCTATAAAGGAATGGATTAATTATTTTTACTATCCACACAGGGCTTGATGCTTTCTTGTCTATGTATATAATTCTTTCAAGCACTTGTTCATGACCTTGAGGCAAATGCTGTTGGCTTTTTACCCTCATCTAGAAAAAAATGGATCTGCTCTTGAGTCAGGACTCAATATAAGACAGTTTTACAAGTTTAAAAGCAGTGGCATAGCAATAGAGGGTGCAGAGGTTGTGACTTCATTGGGGCCCTTGGGCCAAAGGGGCCCTGAGGGACTCACCCTCAACCGCAGTTTTAGCTCTTTATTGGTCCTGTGCTGATAATATTCACTTCTGTAGATGCTTTGAATAGTAGTAATCATTAACAAACTGTTTCCCATCCCCTTCTTGCACCTCTGACACTGTGGATATCCTTGTTAGGTTTTGGTGTGCCGTGTTAATTGTTATGTATGGAGTGCTTGGGGCGGGGGGGGGGGGGGCAATATAAAACATGCACCGGGGCCCACAGTTTTCTCAGCTACGCCACTGTTTAAAAGGACTAAATTGCATAAGCATTTCAATTGATGTGACCAGTCTCTTTATGCCCTGAATGCCTTATCACATTGTTTAATTATTTCCCACACACAGATAGTAAAAGATCTTCATTGGCTGCCAATTCACCACAGGCTCTACTTCAGAGTCTTATATGGGTGAATAGGAATGCTTGACAGCAAATTAAAATATTCAGTTTCATGTCGAGGAGGTTATTTCATTTTTCTACCAAATTCCTGTGGTAAACACAGTGGGCATATACAGGAATCTGCAGTGGGACATTCAGTTGACTGCCAACAGGGCTCCTGATATTTTAGTTATGGGTTACTGGGAATGTTGATGCTATATATAGTAGGCTTAATGCCACATGAAAGAAGAACAGAAGAAGAAGAGAATATAAAACTGCATGAATAGAAGAGAGAAGAATAAGAAAAAAAGACTAGAGAATAGAAGAAGGAGAAGAAGAAGAAGAAGAAGAGAGAAGCACACAGATACAAATGATGGCAGAAGTAAAAATTATGCTGACAAAGATGGCATCAGAAGATATAAGTTTGAAATGAAAAAATAAACGCAAAGAAATATATGAAACATTTAGGGGATATTTTCTAAACATTTTCCATGACTTTAGCGGTTATAAATAGCAACGCCCCCATACATGCTATTGACACCAAACTTGCTTCATATATTAAAGGGAATAGCAGGGGAAAAAAGTCAAAAAAGACCAAAGAAAATTGATTTTATAAATGCAAAGGAAAAATGATTTTTTAAACTTAGAAAAATGACAACTTAAACATTTTTAAAGATTTTTTTAAAATCAATTTCCTCAAAAACGACAGTCCTACATACAATTTTTTTGGTGACAATAGAATGTATGATGGCTATGGAGGATTTGATATTAATCGCTAAAGTTGGCATGAAATTACGCAAAAATTACATGAAAATAATGCGAAATTAAGAATGGCTTACATGAATTCAATTTAATGTCCAAATCGTAATTACATATGCCCGTAATTGCAAAAATTACATGAAATTTTGCGTAATTTTAATAAGCAGATTGCGATCATCACTGCTACCAGTTTTGTTCCCACTCTCCTCAAAATCATTCTGGTCATTTTCTAAATCAACCTGGTCAAAGAATCAACCCATCTTCTCAATCCATTCTCTGAGCAGTTTCATTTTTTTAAATTTTTTTAGCATTCATGCTGCACACTATTTCTTATATCAGTATGAGAATTCTATCCCCTTGTCCCCTTAGGAGGCCAAATATGGCCACCAGAGGAGAGAGGTTGAAGTCTTTTTTAATAAAGATTTTGCCAAATCCCTTGATTTATGACTAAAATGTATTACAGCACAAGTCCAACACATGTGGATTTCAGTACCTTCAGTACCTTCCACATCTCAGGCAGATCTCACTCCCATTCTGTGAAAACTTTACCATGTAACATGGCGTTCTGAACATGGCATTCTGAACCATCCAGCCACAAGTTTGTACTGTAGCAACAGTAAGTTTATGTTAGGGTAGTTCCATAGCATTTATCTCCCTCCAAGGAAATGTTTAGATCCCATTCCCACTTACTATACCATATTGGAGTGGTATCTGGTATGGGTAAAGTCATATCCTATTTTTCCAGTAAATCAAGATTTACTCTCATACGCACATTCTTTTTTTTTTTTTGTTATTCAAGAGCATTAAGATAGCTTTCAATTTGAATTGCCCCTAGGAGTCTAAAAGTGTCCATATATTACTCAATTTTGTGGGCTGATTGACCTTCTGATTTGATAATTTTATCGAATTGGAGGAGAATCAGTGCTGCAACAAGGCTACCCAATTGAACTTTCAATCAATTTATAGCTGAAATCAATCAAAAGGATCAATCGGGAATGCCGGAAAATCTCAGTCACAAGGGCTTAATATGGTATGCAGCGATAGTGGCATTTGATTTCCCAATGGCCTTTTAAAAGAGTGTCCACTCAAGTATGTGTGCCCGCCCCTCCTCCTGTGCATGTGGTGAGGGTTAAATGCTCACCTTCATCTGCAACTCTAAGCCTCCTCCAGTGTGCAACATCGCCACAAACATCTGTATCACGTGACACCAGAGCATGCAGTGATATCACCACATGAGCTGGTATCACGTGGTACAGGCACTTGTGGTAAAGCAAGACAAGACTCGCACCAGCAAACATGAGGGGCATGGGTGGGGAGGGGGAACACACATAAACTTGATGATTGAAGATGATTTCCAATAGATTTCAGCTTAAACTCTATTGGATATTGTCTGCAGTGTGTGGGCAGGCAATAGATCCCTATTTGATCAGATTCTATCAGAATCTAATGGTCAATCTGGTGGCAGATCGACAAATAGGCACCATAAGTGGACTGCTTTCTCTAAAAGGCAGTGGATATTTATGTTTTGAACACTAATATATGAGAATTTGTAATGTAAATGATTAGGAGAGCAGAGGGCACAAGGCTTTGCACAGTGATGCCAGAGGCATTGTTAGCAGTAATTCACAGTACCAGTCAGAACAAATCCAGATATGACTGAAAATGGTAACACAATAGAACACAAGCAATATAAAGGATGCATATGTGCGCATAAATCGTTATTTTTACTCTTTTTCTATTGAGTCCGAAACATTATGTAAAGGAAGAAGGTCTTTATCAGCTGATGTATTTCTTCTGCATGTGGGAGGCTAATTGTTTGTATTTAAATGAAAATGAGGGTGTTTTTCTAAGAGCATTATTAACAGGCATTGTTCTCAGCTTTTATCATCCTTTGACAAAAGACAATTACACAAAAATATTTATCTTATTTACCATTCTTTCCTCTTTCCTGCCTTCAATTTTCACGAACAAAAGATCATTTATTTTCACTTCAGTTTGATCCTTTAGTTATTCACGAATGCTATCTGGGAAGCCTGTAAATTAAGTCATTGATGGCTCCCACAATAGCGGCTCACTTCCTGTGCCTGTTTTTTTAAACAGACTCTGATTTTGCAAGCACTGACACTGCAGGAGAAAGGAAGCCTATCTAAAAAAGCTGTTTGCGTACTGATGTATGCTGCTTTGATCAGTAAAAATAACAAATTTCTTTTTTGTTAACTTTGTCAAATTTTCAGTATCATAGGTGTAATGAGTTGCTCATTAATGGTTGCTTGCAGATAGTGAATCTGCCTTTGGCAGTCACCATGGGGGACTTTATCAAGGGGGGGGGGGTTATCAAGGCTGTGCTGGGGGTCCATAAATTGTAACTACTCCATTCAACACATTGATGGAATTTTGTTATGCATTACGATAATTTTTGCAAAATATGAACATGCGGGTAACTAAATATTGCATGTAGAAGCTGGAAATCTATTTTTGTCATTGCATTAATGGGGATGTTAAAGGGGCACTACAGCGAAAAATTGTAAAATTTAAAATATGTGCAAACATATACAAATAAGAAGACATTTTTTCCAGAGTAAAATGAGCCATAAATTACTTTTCTCCTATGATGCTGTCACTTAGAGTAGGCAGTAGAAATCTGACAGAAGCGACAGGTTTTGGACTAGTCCATCTCTTCATAGGGGATTCTCAGCAAGGCTTTTATTCTTTAAAAAGACATTCCCGAAAAAGGATTTAAACAATGATGCTGGCCTGCTTCCCTGCTCGCTACACAGTTTTTTGGCAGTTGGACAGAGCAACTGCCATTCACTAAGTGCTTTTGAAAATAAATGTATCCCTGAGAATCCCCTATAAAGAGATAGACTAGTCCAAAACCTGTCACTTCTGTCAGATGTCTACTACTTACTGTAAGTGACAGCAACATAGGAGAAAAGTAATTTATGGCTCATTTTACTCTGGAAAAAATGTACTTCTTATTTGTATATGTTTGCACATATTTTAAATTTTACAGTTTTTCGCTGTAGTGCCCGTTTAAGTTAAATGTAATGTGGCCCGTTACTTATCTGGGGCCTCTTCCAACCCTCTGAAGTCCTCCTGATCCCTCACAGTCATTCCCCAAACGCTTCGTTCCTCCGCTATCCATCTCCAAAAGCTGGTCGACTCCGTTAGTCACTGGCCACTGCGCATTCCCCATGTTGGCATGGGTTTCCTCTGGGCACTCCTGTTTCCTCCCACATCCCAAAAACATACAGATACATTCATTGGCTTCCCCCTAAGAATTTGCCCTAGACTATGATGGACAAATGGCTATGGTAGGAATTACATTGTGAGCTCCTCTGAGGGACAGTTAGTAACAAGTCTGTAAAGCACTGCAGAAGATGTCGGCACTATATACTGTAAATACTAAATATTATAATAATAAGAGAAGAGAATTTGTTTGTTTGGCTTACCATAAGATTAGATACAAGCAAGGGAGCTTGTTTTCAGGGAGCCTTAGTAAAGTTTCTGCATGTGTGTCCAGATGCCAAATAAAGTAACGGCTGTTTAGTGCTGCTGGTAAATCATGCCTGGTAGGTATTGTCATATTCCCCCACAAGCACCGGCAACTCTTCCAACTTCTTCTCCACCTTCTGTTATGCTATATAGCAGAACATGATTATTAGCAGATAGATTTGCAGCATGTTTGTATTGAGAAAAGCTGCCTAAAATATATTCAAGAATGATCATTTTATATACAGTAACCATTACTGCAAATGTCAGCCTTTACTTAGATTTTGCGGGAGGAAAGTGTGCTGGTACTAATCAGTGTTTTTTATGAAAGCAGAGATTTGCTATGAAGAAAAAAAAAAAACAAGTTAGAAAAAAACAATTTTCTGTCCGGAAGACAACTGGTCTTCTTGATATGCCAGTCATGCAGGCTGATATTTGTATGCCAAAAGAACACGTAGGTTGGGTTCCTAGGGCATGATGAGAATATCCTGCATGATCTTCAGCTATGGGAGGGTGCTTTAATAATTCCTTTTTTTGTATAGCGCCTTTCTCCTGTCGGACTCAAAGCGCTTGCGAGGCAGCCACTAGAGCGCACTCAGTAGGCAGTAGCAATGTTAGGGAGACTTGCCCAATGAACTCCTTACTGAATAGGTGCTGGCTTACTGAGTAGGAAGAGCCAGGATTTGAACCCAGGACTCCTACATCAGAGGCAGAGCCCTTAACCATTACACTATGGTAGTCCTTGCAAGGACTACAAGAATGTTAGGTAGTCCTTGAAAAGAACAGATGCCCATAAATAAGGTATTGGCTTCAGTAACACCTCCATGTCCTCAGGGATTGTTGGCATTGTGTATGGATCTTGCATGCAGCCTACCAGCTCTCATGAGGGTTCACTTACCTCTAGTGTAATGGTTAAGGGCTCCACCTCTGACACATGAGACCTGGGTTCAAATCTCAGCTCTACATGTTTAGTAAGCCAGCACCTATTCAGTAGGAGTCCTTGGGAGAGATTCCCTAACACTGCTACTATCTAATGAGTGTGCCTTAGTGGCTGCAGCTTAAGTGCTTTGAGTCAACCAGAAAAGAAAAAAAGCAATATAAATATTATTTGTCTTGTCTACCCAGCTGGATGCACAAAGGAATTGTTTCTAAACACCTCTCCTATCCACAACCACAAGCATGAAACATAAGGAAAAGCTTGCATTGAGTATATAATGTATATTGCCTCTAGAGTGGCCCATATAATGTATATTGCCTCTTCAGTGACCCATAGAGCACAGTTCCCCAACCCTGTCCTCAAGGCCCACCAACAGTGCATGTTTTGCAGAAAACCATAATCATTCACAGGTGAGTCAATTAGTATCTCAGCAGAGCTGATTAACTAACTCTGTGGATTTCCACAAAACATGCGCTGTTGGTGGGCCTTGAGGACAGGGTTGGGGAACACTGCCATAGAGATTCCTTTTGTCAGTTATATTTGTACATGTTTCCTCAGTAACATCGCTGAAGTGTTATCTCTGAGGCAAGCCTGGCAGGTTCACAAACCCCTTGTAGGTGTATATGTAAAAAAGCCACTGGTTAAAAGAGCACCAGAAATAGCAGCTATAAGCGTCTGAATAGCGGCTAAAATGGTAAATATTGGCGCCCTTTTTACCGGCCTTGCCTTAGCATGGTAACAGGGTTGTTGAAGAACCTGGTACTCTTCAGATTTGGACACTGGGGCTTTGCAAGAACTGCCTGATTTTCTGGATGTCGCTCCGCCTTCCAGTTTCGGTGCTGAAGACTATGCAGATTGAGACATGGCAAAGTTCTGCTGTAATTGTTTACCACCTGCTTTTTTGCACTTGACACATTATTCTGCAATTTTGCCTAAGAAATGTATTTGCAGTAACTGATAAGACTAATGAATTATCCTATACTATTGCATGAAAATAGACTTGATGTAAGATCTTCTTGCCGCTCATGGCGGTGGAACGCCGAGCCCGAGACCCACGCTGAGGCGCAAGCCTCTGTGTCTCGGCGAGGCTCTGATGTCAGTGAAGCACATGTTGCTCAGTTCCCATTGGCTAAGCGGCGGAATCGTCCTCAGTACACGCTCCACTGCTGTGAACAGTGACAGCGTGCGTGCATGGCGTGTCAGCTGACTTGCTGACATGCCGCAAGGTGATTGGGCACTTTGGATTCCTTTTTGTTTGATTGGTTGGTCCTTGTTTAAAAGTAGGTGAGCGCCCTCTGTCATTGCCTGTGATAGTCTCTGCTGGGCCTGTTGCTGAGACTGCACTCACAGTTTTGTGCAGGTTTTACAGGCTGGGCTAGGGTCAGTCATATGGGCATACAGCCTGACCTACAGTCATTGACCAGGCAAGCTTGACACTTGAGCTATTTTCCTGACATGAACAATTTCATGAAAAAATACATTATCACTAAATTTTCCTTAAGTGCATTTATTGTAGTGCTCAAATCATCATAAATACATATGCATGTAAAACTGCGAGAACATACATGGGAGAAAACATGATAAAATATTAACGTCACAAAGGATCACGGGGAGGCTAAAACTTTACCAGCAGAAAAGTGGCCACTAATTTATTATATTTTTGTAACAACGGTTTTTGCAGTTTCACTATAGCTACCAGATTGGCTGTTTATAATATTATGGTGCTTTAAATGGAATTTTACTTTAACTTTTACCATAACTTCATTGCTGTCTGCACTGGTAATTTTACCATAAGTCTAACTCCTACAACATGCCATTTACTTATTTGACACTGTGCTATTATTATGAAGCAAAAACCACCTTAATTGCCTTCAGTTGAAGTTTATCAAATTTCACACTGTTCCTGAAGCATTCATTAGATCAAATATATTCCATTTTGATCTGTGCCGTAATTTATGAACCAGTAAAATGTGACACGTTCACTTATTATGTGTCTGAATTTATCCTCATGGACTTCTGGTGATCTGATGTATAGGAAATGTTTTATTATTCACTTAGATGTAATTCATGCTATAACTTAAGTTGCTCCTGATGCTTCATGGTCAGTATGGAGAATATAAAATGATGGCTGGATAAATCTAATATTAATGACAAGGAGACTGTGCCTTCCAATCCAAGGTTTCTCTGTTTGGCATGACCAATCCTAAAATGTAACAAAATTAAATAATAATACCAATAATAAAAATAAAGATTACCAATAAGAAAGAAGAACATTCTGTATATTTTTTACTAGATGTTTCGTACATTCTATTCAATTATTGGATAATTGTTTTAGTTACTGTCGGTATGGTTTTATGTTTTTTTGCTTTGTTTTGTTTTTTTCTATTGTCCCTTTCTCAACCTAATAGTTGTATAAAATGAACAAATGATTTTAACTGAACTTGGAGAAAGGAAGTTGTTGAGATAACTTTCAGTATAGCTATCTATTACCATTTTAGTCTTGAGCACTGTATTCCAATTTTATTTACAAACTAACACTAAATATTCTTGTTTTCCAACTCTCTTCAAACTTTTACTACTGACATAGCTTAACCACTTGCCGACCGCACGCTTATACCGTGCGTCGGCAAAGTGGCAGCTGCAGGACCAGCGACGCAGTATTGCGTCGCCAGCTGCAGGCTGATTAAACAGGAAGCAGCCGCTCGCGCGAGCGGCTGCTTCCTGTCAATTCACGGCGGGGGGCTCCGTGAATAGCCTGCGGGCCGCCGCTGATAATAGAATATTGTTAACTAGGTGGACCTAAACCTGTTAATATAATGGGCTCTAGTCCCTCACATTCCCCCTCCCCTCCTGCCCCTATGACCGCTGCCATCACCGCATGTAAACATGCATGCGCGTGCACATGCACGCCCGCGCCCCCTGGCCCCGTTCTCCTCCTATCCCAACACATGCGCAGTAGCTAAAACACACGGACACAGTGACAGGAGAATACCGATATTCTACTGCATAACCCCCTCTGACTCTGACCTATTTGGTGACACTGCTGCTCCCTGTGTCATGCAGAATTTGAAGCAGGTAAAAATGATAGCAGGTTAAAGCAGCACCCAAATTATACAGTGGGCAAAGCTATAGCCACTAATTACATAGTTGCCTAAAGCGGCACCCAAATGAACAGGCCCGCCTCAGTGACCTTTTTGCCAGCTTCAGGGGCAGGTTTGACAGGGCTAAAAAAACAAATCGTGAGCTTGCAACTGTTAGTGTCATTTGCTCTCACAAAAGTGTCCGTTTAGACATTTCCCTATGACAGACTTCCAGGGCATAAGCTATTTTTATAAGCCAGATTTTTGCTGCTCAAGACAATCTATATGTGGTTATCTAAACCAAAAATATTGCATCAGTCCAGGTGTCCCTCTATCCACTCTCAGTTCTGTACATGTCCTACAATGTTGTTTAGCAATCATTAAATGACTCACACAAACTGCCAAGCCTTAATGCACACATTCTCAGAACCAGTTAGCTCCCTGATCAATCTAAGCTTAAATATCCAAAGTAATTACTATTTGTTAGATAATGAGAACACTGATCTCAATACATGTTAGCTGTCTGCCACCTACAGTAGCATGTAAATACTCTACACCTCAACCAGAACAGCACTAATAAATTCCACTCTTAAAAAGACACTGAAGCGAAAAAAAATATATGATATAATGAATTGGCGTATTAAATACTATTCCCCCTCTAGGCCGCCATGGATGGTGGGAAATGAAATAATTTGGCTTCCAGCAATTGCTGGAAGCCGAATTATTGTGTTCTAAAAGTAACTTCAGCTCCGTCTTCTGACGGCACCAAAGTTACTCCCTGTGCGCCCAAGTCTCCTGCACTGGATACACTGTGTTCAACTGCCAGGGCATGGATTTCAATTATTGAGCCGTACAAACCAGCGACTACTGCCGATCGTGTCGCTTTCCAGTCGCTGCAGGCCACTCGCTCTGCCATCGATATGGCAGCAGAGCACCGTGAGCTGTTCAGGAGCTAACATGCTCAGCTTTTATGAGGTAGCGAACGCTAATATGGATATTGGGAATGCTGTAGATGTGATATACTTGGACTTTGCAAAGGCCTTCAACACTGTTCCCCACAAAAGTCTGGTGCAAGAGTTAAGGATGCAAGGACTGGGGAAGAGTCTGTGTGCATGGATGGGGAACTGGCTAATGGACAGAAAACAAAGAGATGTGGTCAATGGATCGTACTCAAAATGGGAGACTGTTAGCAGTGGGGTCCTACAGGGGTCTGTACTGGGCCCAGTGCTCTTCAATTTATTTATTAATGACCTAGTAGATGCAGTAGTGAGCAATGTTGCTATTTTTGCAGATGATACAAAATTGTGCAGAATCATCAACTCTCAGGAAGATAGTGTCATATTGCAACAGGATCTGGATAGGATGGCTATATGGGCACATACATGGCAGATGAAGTTCAATGTTGAAAAATGTAAAGTCATGCATAGTGGTCGTACCAATGGTCTAGCACCATACAAAATAAATGAGATACAGTTGGGGACATCAAACTTGGAGAAGGACTTAGGAGTACTCATCGACAACAAGTTAAATAATCGTACTCAATGCTAGTGTTGGGCGAACACCTAGATGTTCGGGTTCGCGAACGTTCGCCGAACATCGCCGCGATGTTCGGGTGTTCGCGCCGAACTCCGAACATAATGGAAGTCAATGGGGACCCGAACTTTCGTGCTTTGTAAAGCTTCCTTACATGCTACATACCCCAAATTAGCAGGGTATGTGCACCTTGGGAGTGGGTACAAGAGGGAAAAAAATATTTGAAAAAGAGCTTATAGTTTTTGAGAAAATTGATTGTAAAGTTTCAAAGGAAAAACTGTCTTTTAAATGTGGAAAATGTCATGTTTCTTTGCACAGGTAACATGCTTTTTGTCGCCATGCAGTCATAAATGTAATACAGAGAAGAGGTTCCAGGAAAAGGGACCGGTAACGCTAACCCAGCAGCAGCAGCAGCACACGTGATGGAACAGGAGCAGGCGCAGGAGGAGAAGGCCATGCTTTTTGAGACACAACAACCCAGGCCTTGCATGAGGACAAGAAGCGTGCGGATAGCATGCTTTTTACCGCCATGCAGTCATAAATGTAATAAAGATAAGAGGTTCAATAAACAGGGACCGGGCGTCAACGCTAACCCAGCAGCAGCAGACGTGATGGAACAGGAGGAGGCGCAGGAGGAGAAGGCCACGCTTTCAGGTGCAACTCAGGCCTTGCATGAGGACAAAAAAATGTGTGCGCAAAGCAATGCAATGAGTAGTTTTCAGGACACAATGGGCTATTCGGAGGAGCTATTCCCACCCCCACAATCTTCTACCTGTGAAAGGTCAATGGAACAGCCACAAATGTTGTGCCCGGATTCACAACCTTTTTCTGTGGAAAATGCACCTCGCACTGAAATGCAAGGCGAGGCCGAGGATGAACATGACATCAACAACTCAACATGACGCAAAATGGGGGCGGAACAGAAAGCTGCTTTCAATGTTTTGAAGGCCTTAATTGCCTCCGGTGGCCAGTTAGATGCATCATTCATCACACCCAAATCCCAGAGCAATGTGTGCAGGAATTTGAATCGCAGGAGGTGTACCGAGATCATCTGGACAAGTGACCAAGTGACCAAGTGACAAGTGACCAAGTGACAAGTGACAAAGTGAAAAGTGACAAAGTGACCAGTGACAAAGTGACAAAGTGACAAAATGACAAAGTGACAAAATGACAAAGTGACAAGTGACAAGTGACAAAGTGACAAGTGACAAGTGACAAAGTGACAAAATGACAAAGTGACAAGTGACAAAGTGACAAGTGACAAAGTGACAAAGCGACAAAGTGACCAGTGACAAAGTGACAACTGAGAGGTTGTTCTGGGGAGATCCACTGCACTCAGTCGCATATGAGGAGAGGTCTCATCGGGACTGCTGATCCTCCTCAGCTTGCTCAAAGCCTTGAGGGTTCCTGAAGATCCTCTGCTTGGAGTTCGCCGGGGTTCAGCTTGGTGTCGGGTCGGCGGCGTCCTCCTCACTCCAACGTGGCAGATCTGTTGAAGGAAAAAAAAACAAACATTGTTAAAAGTCCAGTACCGCTTCTGAAGGACTCACCAAGAGATGCTAGCGCACCATCGCTCGCTGGGTGATGTCCCTCCCTACGCGCTGGAATTCTACGCTGCACATGCTAGCACGCTTTTGCGCAGTGCCGAGGCGCATTCCAGCAGCTAGCTAGCTACCAAGCTTCTGTGGATCTGATTGGGCCACCATGTTGGATCTCTGCCAAGTCCTCCAAAATTTTGAGCAATCCACGTTGCTTGTGACTGAGCAGTGACAACTCTACAGTCAGCATTACAATACCACTGCTGTGTTTACTGAAGAAATCAATGTTGAAGATGGAAACCGCTGGCATGATGCAAGTGGGGGATTCTGAAGATGAAAACGATCAGCGTGATGATACCAACATCAGGCAACCTGCCTCAGGAAACGCTGGTCCCAGCTATGACAAAGAACAGGACGAGGAACAGCTGGAGTTGGAGCAGGAATTGGATGCCCCCACTGCCGAGGGACAGAGCGGTGCACGTTGGACGTTGGACTTCCACAATTTAGCGGGAATGGACAGCAGAAGAGGAAGAAAGTGATGCTGGTGACGAATATGGTGCATCACAACAATCACAACGCTCACAAGAACATGAAGACAGAGGAGTCTGGCAGGACTCTCTGGCACACATGGCTCAATTCATGCTAGACTGCATTGAACGCGGCCCGCGCATTATTCACTATTCATTATTATTCATTATTCTGGAATCTGGACAACACCAATTACTGGGTTTGTACCCACTTTATACAAACACAATGTTAAAAAACTGATTGAAGAAAGTGTCAGACAGGTCAAAAATGGAACAATTCCAGCAGGCCCTTGAGGATGGAGACTTTAGAGAGGAGATTGACATCCTCCTCCTTCTCTAGCCAGTTGTACGCCGACAGACTGACTTCAGCAAACCCAGGAGGACCAGGAGGGCAGCAAAGAACACAAGCTGCTGCTAGTGCCGAAAAGGGAATGGTATTGGCAGTGTCCTTGGAGTGGGAACATTTTCTGACACCCATGCAGCAGCCCACAGAACAGCAATCGGGCAGTTCCACGTCCTCCAACACCGATCGCCTGGAGAAGATGGTCAAGGTCCAGGACTACATGTCAGATGGCGTAGCTGTGTTGAAAAATCCATCTGCAGACAGACGGTGAGTGTGACAGGCAGCACAGAAGGACCATGGCAACTCACTCATAGTACCACAGTTTGATAGTGCTGCCCAAAAAAGTATATGGATCCGTGAACCCGGGCACTGCGGGCAGTACTGGGAAGTGGGAACGCAGATTTTAGTACCTAAACACACGATACATGTTTTCCGGGGTCGGACTCTGAGGCACATACAGATGGTCCCGATCATCATCCTCATCATACAACTCTTCTCCTGAGTCTGACCCACCCACCACCTCTGCCACCCCAACATCCCCAGACACAGACCCCTCATCGTCCTCAACATTAACTTGGGATGCTGGCCTGAGCCAGACCTCCTCCTCCACATCAGGCCCCATCATCTCCTCAATGGCAGCCCTCATTAATCGCTCTGGCGACGGACCGATGGACACAACGTTCTCCTCCGGGGAGGGCTGCTGCTGACCACTGGCTGCTGGGGTGGATGTTATAGCTTGCGTGGGGCGTTGGCTGTTGCTGTTGTTGGGAGTGCTGCTCACAGCAGAGGTCTCTGAGGAACTCATGGTGAGCTCATATAGTGGTTGGCGGTGAGTGGAGTATTACTGATCCCAGCAATATACACACTGACTGGCAGAGTACGCAATGCTATATAGTCTGGCTGAGCGGTGTACACAGAGTGGCAGTACACACAATGCTATATAGTCTGGCTGAGCGGTGTACACAGAGTGGCAGTACACACAATGCTATATAGTCTGGCTGAGCCGTGTACACAGAGTGGCAGTACACACAATGCTATATAGTGTGGCTGAGCGAGCGGTGTACTACTATTCCCAGCAGACACAGAACAGTAAACAGAATGCTATATAGTGTGGCTGAGCGAGGTACACAGAGTGGCAGTAAACAGAATGCTATATAGTGTGGCTGAGCGAGCGGTGTACTACTATTCCCAGCAGACACAGAACAGTAAACAGAATGCTATATAGTGTGGCTGAGCGAGGTACACAGAGTGGCAGTAAACAGAATGCTATATAGTGTGGCTGAGCGAGCGGTGTACTACTATTCCCAGCAGACACAGAACAGTAAACAGAATGCTATATGGTGTGGCTGAGCGAGGTACACAGAGTGGCAGTAAACAGAATGCTATATAGTGTGGCTGAGCGAGCGGTGTACTACTATTCCCAGCAGACACAGAACAGTAAACAGAATGCTATATAGTGTGGCTGAGCGAGGTACACAGAGTGGCAGTAAACAGAATGCTATATAGTGTGGCTGAGCGAGCGGTGTACTACTATTCCCAGCAGACACAGAACAGTAAACAGAATGCTATATGGTGTGGCTGAGCGAGGTACACAGAGTGGCAGTAAACAGAATGCTATATAGTGTGGCTGAGCGAGCGGTGTACTACTATTCCCAGCAGACACAGAACAGTAAACAGAATGCTATATGGTGTGGCTGAGCGAGGTACACAGAGTGGCAGTAAACAGAATGCTATATAGTGTGGCTGAGCAAGCGGTGTACTACTATTCCCAGCAGACACAGAACAGTAAACAGAATGCTATATGGTGTGGCTGAGCGAGGTACACAGAGTGGCAGTAAACAGAATGCTATATAGTGTGGCTGAGCGAGCGGTGTACTACTATTCCCAGCAGACACAGAACAGTAAACAGAATGCTATATAGTGTGGCTGAGCGAGGTACACAGAGTGGCAGTAAACAGAATGCTATATAGTGTGGCTGAGCGAGCGGTGTACTACTATTCCCAGCAGACACAGAACAGTAAACAGAATGCTATATAGTGTGGCTGAGCGAGGTACACAGAGTGGCAGTAAACAGAATGCTATATAGTGTGGCTGAGCGAGCGGTGTACTACTATTCCCAGCAGACACAGAACAGTAAACAGAATGCTATATAGTGTGGCTGAGCGAGGTACACAGAGTGGCAGTAAACAGAATGCTATATAGTGTGGCTGAGCGAGCGGTGTACTACTATTCCCAGCAGCGACACAATGACTGGGGGGACCCTGGCTAGCGTGGCTGGAGCGCGAACTACCCTGCCTGCCTACCCAAAGCTAAACCCACAGACAAATGGCGGAAATATGACGTGGTTCGGGTATTTATTTACCCGAACCACGTGACAGTTCGGCCAATCAGAGCGCGTTCGGGTCCGAACCACGTGACCCGTTCGGCCAATCACAGCGCTAGCCGAACGTTTGGGGAACGTTCGGCCATGCGCTCTTAGTTCGGCCGTGTGGCCGAACGGTTTGGCCGAACACCATAAGGTGTTCGGCCGAACTCGAACATCACCAGAACAGGGTGATATTCTGCAGAACCCGAACAGTGGCGAACACTGTTCGCCCAACACTACTCAATGCCAAGCCGCTGCAGCTAAAGCTAACAAAATTTTGGGATGCATTAAAAGGGAAATAAAAACTCGAGATGCTAGCATAATATTGCCCCTGTTTAACTCTCTAGTAAGGCCACATCTGGAATATGGAATTCAGTTCTGGGCACCACATTACAAAAAAGATATTGCAGTTTTAGAGCAGGTGCAGAGACGAGCAACAAAATTGATATGTGTGATGGAAGGTCTCACTTACCAAGAAAGGTTAGATAAACTGGGTTTATTTAGTCTAGAGAAAAGACGCCTTAGAGGGGATCTAATTAACATGTATAAATACATCAGAGGGCAATATAATAGCTTGGCGGATGAGCTTTTGGTCCCTAGGCGTTCTCAAAGGACTAGAGGACATGATCTGCGCATGGAGGAAAAAAGTTTTGGCCATTTAGGAAAGGGTTCTTTACAGTAAGAGTGATTAAGATGTGGAATGCATTGCCACAGGAAGTCATTATGGCAAACTCTATACCTGCATTTAAAGGGGGCTTAGATGCTTTCCTTGCGTTGAAAGACATCCATGGCTACAATTACTAGGTAATGCCTAATGATGTTGATCCAGGGATTTTATCTGATTGCCATCTGGAGTCGGGAAGGAATTTTTCCCTTTTGGGGCTAATTGGACCATGCCTTGTAAGGGTTTTTTCGCCTTCCTCTGGATCAACAGGGATATGTGAGGGAGCAGGCTGGTGTTGTACTTTGTACTGGTTGAACTCGATGGACGTATGTCTTTTTTCAACCAAAATAACTATGTAACTATGTAACAATTTCATTGCTTCCTAGTCGATGGATGTTCTGCTTTGTAAACATTAGGTCCTCGGTTCACTTCTCACACACTTCAGAAAAAATGTATATGTTTAAATAAGCCTGACACTGCAATAAAGTTTCAAGTTTCCAGCATGTTACATGAATTCGACAAACTTTTAAGTACAAAGTTTGGGACTAAATCCTGCCCAGTAACAGGTACAATGAGAAGGATTTTCCTTAGTTTAATAAATTGGCTCAATTTAATAGTATGGAAAATGGCTTGATTAGATGGATTTATCTTTCTAGAATACAAGTCAATATAACACTCATACATAAATGTCTCATTGTCATTGATTCATGAATAGTTTGATTTAGAAGAGCTTCAAACACTGTGTTTTCATTGACAAATTACAGTTCATTAAATATACATACAGTCCATTATTCTGGAAAAGGTTTTAGAAATATGTACTTGATTATATTAGAAAGCATGAGGTGAGGTTTGGTGGACAATATGATATTGCAAGTTTGACATTTATTGATCACCTTCTATTTAATAATGTAAGCTTGCTGAATCATTAAAATGTTGTCAGTAATGGAGATGGTAGCAGTTAAGAATAACATACTGTTAGCAACTATGACAGCCATACAGTAAAGTAGCATTTTAACCTAATGCAATATAAGGGCTGACAAGGAAAGTATACTTTGCTTTTTAGTTTCAGCCAGGGTCAAACCTCCCATTACACAAAGTACTTCATATGTCTAGGTTTAGATCTCATTAGAGCAGTGTCACCTTGACTTTTTAAAGAGATGTTAAATTTTCAACAGCAGTTAAAAATGGTGCAAGACACATCTTGTTTTAAAGGGCCCCTGTTATTATAGCGGGTGCCCTTTTAAACAAGATGCCGGGCTTAAGTTTAGACATGTGTGTGTGTGTGTGTGTGTGGGGGGGGGGGGGGGTAAGGTTGGCTGTGTGGAGTTATGGGGGGTTTGGATTATACACCCACCTGGGGTGGGTTTAAGTGTTAAACACCCCAGTTTGGGGTTAAGGTTTAGGCCCCACTGGGGGAAAGGGTATTAAGGGTTAGGCACAACCAGAGGAGGGTTCTGTGTGAGAGTAGGGAGAGGTTGAATGTAGTATAATATCTGTAAATTTATTGATCGATACTCTACTACCACTATCCTGCACCTTTTTAAATGGGTCTCCTTTTTAACTGTACACAAATTTTCATCATTAGAGATAATAATTTAAGATCTTTTCAGGTGAAAATCTATAATCAGGCCTCACAATGTTATGCATCACCAGGGGTGTTTCTAGCCTTTTTGTCACTCCAGGCAAGAAATCCTGTGCCCCCCCCCCCCCCACACACACACACACAATAATAATAATAATAAACCGCACACATTATAGAACACTTCGCATAGGATATAAGCCATAAACCATCAGAAAAGGATTGCTATAAAATAGGCCCTAGGCAAGATAACTCTTTCTGCCTTTCACTGATGGTCAACTGGCTTATTTAGACAGATTTGGTGGGGGCTTGCATCCACCAGGCCCCTAGACTCTCTCCGGGCCCTAGGCAGCTGCCTGGGTTTGCCTTGTGGATGATCCAGCTCTGCATGCCATACAGCACATGCTGCCTCTATGCACCTCAAATAGAAACAGCACCCACATTACAAGTCCGGACATCATGCCATGTCCTTTACATTGCAGGATCAGATTATCAAGCAAGACCATCTTCATTTCAGAATAATTTTTCACAAATATTATGGTATATGTAAATATGTTACCGCCTGTTAGGGTAGGACTGGAATGGGTATATCATGGCATTGAAGGGCTGACATAGTGAGATGATACAATAGTTTAGCATTCATAACCCATTCTGGAGATAAGCACAATGTATTGGTAGTGTAAGTGAGACAAGATACAAGAAGAAGAATGGAGGGAGGAAGGGTAGTAGAGGGTCAGAATTGATGACATGGATGAGCAGATATCTATGAGGGGAATAGAGGCTTACTGGATAGCACTATTGTACTATAGTGCTGAGTTCTTGGTTTGAACATTAGCAAGGGCAAAATCTGCATGGAATTTCTATCTTCCCCAGGATTTAATTCAGACACTTCGTATTCTCCTATATCCCACCAAAAACATGCTAATAAGTCAATTGGTTTCGACCCAAACAATCCTATATTTAAAACATTAGACTATAACTATGGTAGGATTAGACTGTAAGCTCCTCTGAGGACAGTCAGTGACATGACTATGTGATCTGTAAAGTGTTGCATAAGATGTCAGTGCCATTCAAGACGACTTCCGCAAGTGGCAGAGCCCTCCATAAGAACACAAACCTGCTGCTACACTCACAGCAAGTCCCACTGTCACACTATGCAGACAACAGAGACTCAATGGGGCACATGTCTATGCCAGTTTCGACTCCTGGGTCCTCCTGATCTTACCATGCTGTCCTGTCCTTAGGCTGGGAGCACACATGTCTGTTTCTGTGTTTTCTGCACAGGTAAACTGAGAATCAATGTTATTCAGCTGGCTAGTGCACACTTGAATGTGTTTTCCCCATGCAGATAAAAAAAGACAGCAGTGAAGCACTGCACACATTTTCTCTATCAATTACAGTAGTTTCTGTCATAAAACATGCATGTTTTCACACATACAGACACATGGTGTGCAAAAAACACATACAGAAAAACACACAAAGAAAACTGACAGACGAGTGTGCTCCCAGCTGCTGCTTCTTATTACTCACTCTGTCCTCCTCGATGGAGCAGAACTCCAGCTCTGCAGATGCCTGTAAGTGGTTATGAGGTGGCTGTAGCTGCCTCTGCCTCATACCATTTACACTTTCATTGGGATGCAATGTAAAAACCAACATGACCCCACACACACATTTGCAGCTGAGGTCTATGATTGCTCCTGTCCTCAGACTCTGCATGCAACTTTCTGTTTTCTTTTCTGTTGAGCTGCTTTTCTACTAATCAATATACAGTGGGTGGTTTAATTCGTTTTACCATTGCAAAAGAGATGGATGGTAAGTGCTCATTACTAAGCAGCACCTGGCTTACAAATGGCTGCAGGGAAAGCCACTCAGCAAATGTAAAGGTGCATGTTATGCAATTAAGTTACAATCAATAAATCAATTAGGGCAGCACGGTGGCATAGTGGTTAGCACTCTCGCCTTGCAAGCGCTGGGTCCCTGGTTCGAATTCCAGCCAGGTCAACATCTGCAAGGAGTTTGTATGTTCTCCCCGTGTGTGCGTTGGTTTCCTCCCACATCCCAAACAACATACAGATAAGTTAATTGGCTTCCCCCTAAAAATTGGCCCTAGAATATGATACATACACTACACGATACAGACATATGACTATGTTAGGGACTAGATTGTGAGCTCCTCTGAGGGACAGTTAGTGACAAGACAATACTCCAATACTCTCTATACAGCGCTGTGTAATATATCGGTGCTATATAAATACTTAAAGAAAACCTGAACTGAAATTAAAAGTCAAAATAAGCATACACAAGTCATACTTACCTCATGCGTAGTCTACTCCTCAATCTTTTTTTCTCTCCTGCGTCCTGTTTGTCCACTGTGATCAATGGAATTCTCAGTCCTCCATTTTGAAAATGGCCATTACACCATAACAGCTTCCTGGTCAGCACACTGTTAAACTGTAACATCGCCACTTGAGCCATAGGGAAACATGGACACATCAGTTCTCCTCTCAGCTGTAACTGACAGCAACTGATATATAACTGAGAGCAACTGATATATTTCAGTTCTGACAAAATGTTGTCAGAACTGGAAGGGATCATTGTCAGAAGAAAATGGTGTACTTCTGAGAGGAACTGATGGCAAGGTAACTCTGTAATGTTCATTTGAAGTTACCTCATGTGTTTATTTTAAATAATTTTACTCAGTACAGGTTCTCTTTAAAGAGCAACTCCAGTGAACATTTTAGTGTTGGCAGGTGATGTAGCTGCTGCATGGTTTTTGGCAGTTGGAAACAGCTGTAACAGCTTTTTTCCACAATGCAACAAGGTTCACAGACAGGAAACTGCCCAAAAAAAGTACGTACTTTTCTTGTGAGAGGGGTTTCTTGTGGGAGGGGTTTCACCACAATGTCAATCATACAGCGCCCCCTGATGGTCTGTTTGTGAAAAGGAATAGATTTCTCATGTAAAAGGGGATATCAGCTACTGATTGGGATAAAGTTCAATTTTTGGTCGGAGTTTCTCTTTAAATAAATAAAGTGCCTCTTTAACAATGAGGGTTGTGTAAGAATGATACTCCCTTTCTTCTGCCCAACATCCTAAGATGGCAAGAACAGCATAAGCTTCAAAATGCACAGACTGAAGTGGTCTAAAGATTTTCATTGTCAAGACACCTTGGAGTTTACATACATTATGACACTTGCGTTATGCAACAAGCAGTGTGAATCCAGCCTTAAAGTGGTCTGAAACTCTGACATAACATTCAATAAAAATGTGTTTTCCTACTTTTTATTACTCATACAGTTATCATATTTGCTTTTGTGCACACGTAATATTGTCTGTTTACAAATTACAAGTTTCCAAAGTATAGTTTTTCTTACCCTGAAAGCTAACATTGCACTTTATTATTTTCGATTATAACTGCTTTTTATTATATATTAAAATCTTCTAATAAGCTATTCTGAACACTGTGCGTGCCTGAAGCAGAGACAGTTTCTTAGACGGTGTTTGTTTACATTCCAGTGTTGATACATTTGTGTTTAACAAGTAAAAAAGACACTTTTATCTCCAGTTTGGATGTGGATTTGAAGCTGAATAGCAGGACAAAGTGCTTTTTTTAACCATTTCAGTGATGTTCTGCTAAAAAAAAATATTCTGGGATAGTAGCTTTAAAGAGTAACTGTCAGGCTGCAAAAGCTAATTCAAACCTCTATTTTCCTGTGTTAAACAGTTTAGAAGGAAGCCAAAAAGGCAATACTGAGGTTAAAAATCTCTCTTAGTTTTGATGTGTGCTTATCAGCAAAGCTGTTACACCCAAGCTCTTAAAGCGGAATATAACCCTGCATTTCAACTTTGCTCTAAAACATTATTTACAGCATATTATATGCAAAAAGCAGTTTTTTTTTACTAGACCAGCATTGGAAGGGTTAAACACAGAGGTTTTAAGTTCCGAGCAGACGTTCAGATAGTTACATTCTATTTAGTTATATGTATATATTTAGAAATGTTACACACTCTGTGGCTGCCCTCCAACTCCTTCTCCATGAGAGAGATGAGTCACAATAAACACTTAGATACATTTGTGTAAACAAAAAGTATCTAACTCAAGTTCGGATGCATCTGCAAAAATCTCCAGGGACTTTAAAGCCCTGTGTAACCCTTCCAATGCTGGTCTAGTAAAAAAAAAATGCTGGTTGCATATAATATACTGTAAATAATGTTTTAGAGCAAAGTTGAAATGCAGAGTTATATTCCGCTTTAAGAAGCCGAGAGCCGCATACCATACAGCAAAGCATTCTGGGGCCCTCCCCTCGGCTGCTAGTGATAAGTTACAGGGCTCCTGTTACAAAAGCAGCAGCCCACAGCACTGAAAAAACTCCGGGCAGAGTACACTGCAAGAGTCCGCTATTGTTCCTAGCCACATGGCTAATTAATATTCACTGCTCAGTAGTGTTTTACATTACCGATCTTTTGTGTGAGTCTAATCATCAGGAAGCAGGCAGGACATGACGACACATTTGGCTTCATAGGAGACAGACAAACATGGAACCTGCCATGAGCTGTCAGGAGCATCATTCTCTGCAAATAATATATAAAAATTCTGTGAAATCCAAACGTGGACAGTGAAATGCATATGTAATGTAAGTACAGCCAATATTTAGCTACTGATATATGTGTTTATTTTCTCTGAGACCCTATACCTAACAGCTCCTCTTTAAGCTGTGAGGAATCTTTTAGAGCAAAGTAGAAATGCCGGCTTTCAGACCACTTTAATCAAACCCTTATTGTAACATGTTTCTTTTATGCTCTTCAGTATAAAACATTATACAAGGGGACCTTGATATATAAGGAGTCTGTCTGGTAGTGCAAGTGAGAGAAAACAAGACAGATGACTAAAAGGACACATAACGTGAGAGGCATATGGAGGTTGCCATATTTATTTCCTATTCAACTATACCAGTTGCCTGGTTGTCCTGCTGATCTTTCTGGCTTCAGCAGGGCCTGAATCACCCATCTGAAAAAAAACAATGCAGCAAATCCAGCCAGACTTCAGTCAGAGCACCTGATCTACACACTTGTTCGGGGACGGGGTCTCTGGCTAAAAGTATTGGAGGATAACCAGGCAATCTGCATTGCATAAAATTAACTAAATAGGTCAGCCTCCCTATCCCTTTCACTTTAGGTGTGCCTTAAATGCACATAGGCCTGTTTATATAATTATAAAGAGTATATATATTTTAAGCAGCTGAAAATGTCCAAAAAAGTGACTGAAACAATTATCCTGAAGTGCCTGGGAAAAGCAGCAAAATGTTTTGGACTCATAGCAAATTGACTTAAAATCATAGAGCAGAAAATCATAGCAGGAAGGGAAAATATTGAAAAGTGAAAATAACTTTAAAAAAGGGATTTATAAGAGAGCTGTACATTCTAGAAGTCCTTAGTAGGAGTTTATAGAGCCAATTAGCAGCTTGTGCTGTTCAACGGCTGCAGATGATTTAAGAAGAATTAGGAGAGAGAAGGAAGATGAGGAGGATGAAGGTATAAGACAAATAATGAGGAGTAGGGAGACAAAGTGGAAAGTAGCAGCAGCAGCAGCAAGAATTTGAATTACACATTGGATGCCAGTGAGGAAAAAAAGACATTTTCCAGAAAACACACACACGCACGCACGCACGCACGCACACACGCACACGCACACACACACACACACACACACACACACACACACATACAGTACACACACACCACGCTGCATCTTTGAGTATGTAAAATATCTGTAGAAAGTAGAAAATATAAATGTAAAATGACATAAGAATGTGATGTGAGGGCAAAATTCCTGAAAAAAACATAGTTAATGGTGAAAACAATGTTTTCATCTAGGGACCAAAATCTAAAACACAGTTTAAGTTGTGGGACAAAATGTTTGGAAGTAGTCTCTAAAACGTCAGGTGCAACCATGTGCCCACTACACTGTTCCTAAGGATGGGAATGCAGTGTGCTGTCATCTGCAGTAAATGGAAGAAATGGAGAGCACAACCTGTGCTGTATAATTTATCCCATGAATGTTTTCACAGCAAACTGGAAGTTACCTTTGCCCAGGCTGGGAAGCTCCAAACAGCTAATGGTTGTTTCAGAATGCTTGCTCACAGTTTTTTGAGGTATGGGAAGGTCAAAGATGGCATGCTTTTAAATGCGTGCTGCACATGCATGATGTATGTAGATCTTTCGCTTACCTGTTTACAACCAATCCCAATGGGGAGATGCATGCGCATGAGCATTCTACTATGTTGTAACGGAAACAGGAAATATGGGCGCCGAAGGCACTCAGAAAGTTTGGTCACTGCCATAGGTACCCATACAAATATCATTTATGGGTGGAAATTTGGGCATAAAGAATATTATATGGGCCGCTATGGCAGCGCCCAAACTTCCAAGGCATCTCTGATATTTCCAATGTTTGCGGCGGAAGGGGATCGGTTAAGGTTAGGCGTCAGGAAGGGGGCTTGCAGTTTGTGCTGGGGGTGGTTAAGGTTAGGCATTGGAGGGTGGGTTAGGCATCAGGAAGGGGGTTTGTGCCATGTGGGTAGTTAAGGTTAGGCATCAGAAAGGGGGTTTGCAACAGGAGGACATGTAAGGTTAGGTGTCAGGATAAGAGATTTAGCAAACATAAAATTTTGGGTTTGCGCATTTCAAACGCGCATTTTCGCAAAAGTTGGTGAACCGGCTGTTCGCAGTGGGCTCCACAGACTTATATGGCAGGTGAACGGCCGCCAACTTTAATGTTATTAATCAGAAATACCACAAAGAAGCTTTCAAGATAGAGGATATTGGCGTCTAGCCTTTTCCGAGGATATTGCCGTGGGAATTTTTTTTTAAAGGTACAGGAAAGTATTTCTGGTTAATTAAGATCATTAAAATACTTTTTCCGTGGATGTGTTTTTTTTTTCTTTAACCCTTTGTGGAAATGGGTAAGGGGTACTTTGTACCCCTATACTTATTTCTCCTGAGAGGGGAGTGGGCATCTGGGGGACTCCCAGGGCATCAGTGGCCCTTACCTCCTC
This sequence comes from Hyperolius riggenbachi, assembly GCF_040937935.1. Taxonomy (NCBI): domain Eukaryota; kingdom Metazoa; phylum Chordata; class Amphibia; order Anura; family Hyperoliidae; genus Hyperolius; species Hyperolius riggenbachi. The sequence continues at coordinate 242,122,083 of NC_090649.1, forward strand.
CTGGGGCACCGGAGGTGGGGAAGAGCCCCTTGTCCATCGATTGAACAAGGGCTCCGGGGTGAAGGGGGAGGCTTGGCCACCCCTCCCCCCCAGAGTCCCCTCATACCATGGACCATGCGGGCTGGTATAGCTCAGGGTGTGAAGCCCCACTCAGCCGAGCCTTCTCATTCTGGCAATCCCAGCCTGCATGAGGGACAAGGGGTTAAAGAGGCTCGGGAGGAGGGACTCCACATCATTTCTTTTAAATTTACCACACTCTGAACATTAAAAAAAGATTTAAAAAATAGGTAAAGTTGCCAGGGATCTTTATACAGCCATATTGCGGCTGTATAGCGATCCCCAGTCAAAGCATTGCGACTCCGGAGGGGTTTCCAGGGGGTCCTTATACACTGATACACCAATTCATTGCTCTTTCTTTTGATTTATGTAAATTTACACTACTGTTAGGTTTGCTACATTAACTGTCATTTACCGCATTTAAATGTATACTTTTTTCCTATGAAACTTTAAAATCGATTTTCTTAAACTATAAGGTCTTCTTAAAAAAAAAGTCCTCTTTCACCCACCGTCCCACTCCACATACCCTAAAAATGTGGTGTTTCTAGCATGTAAGGGGGCTTTGGTATTAAATGCTAAAGTCGGTGGATGTTGACCTCAATGTAAAATATGCAAACGCAAATTGAAAAAAAAAATTCACATTAAACTTGAACGGCGAACAGCTTGCCAGGAACTATTCACCGGCGAACTGTTCAGGCCATTATGTGTATATGCCATTATGTGGGCTTCCTGAATTCCCAGCAAGTTTGGCTCACTGAGGTTTTTTTGAATGGAGGCATAAGGGGGTCCGACATCTAGGGCAGTTATTAGACCTCATTTTGGGTAATCTATTATATTTCCTGGGCATTAGAACTAAATTTCAAATCCCTCGCTACCACTTCTTATACTATGGCCAACTGAGATCATTTGTAGAAAGCAAGGGAACTCAATTTAAAAGAATAGCCACTCTAAATTGTTTTTATGAGTTCCTGGCTTCACATGTTCCCAAGATTTCCCTATCCACAATCCAGACAGATCTCCAACAGCAATCCGCCCCTAAACAGGCAGTTAACAATTTGTCCAGCTGGTCTAAACAACTGTCAGATGATGACCTTCCAAATAAAATCCTAGAAGGATATAAAGTAGTTCACAAACTAATTATCGGGGAAAGTTGACGGGAGTACCACTTAAACGTTATACATAAGGCAAAATACACCTTTAATATCAAATATAAAAACCCTCCGGCCTACTATACTCCAAAATGGCCTAAATGTTCCCTTCCTGATGCGGATATATTTCATTGTATTTGGAGTTGTCCAGTGATATCAGTCTATTGGAATAAAGTGTTACATTATATCAAACAAATGTGTAAGATCCAACTGGAACCTTTACCCCTATTGTTATTATTTAACTATGAGGAACCTTCTCCAGTGTCAGGGGGAAGTCATCAGGTTATTAGAAAGGACATGAGTAAGCTTGCTCATTTGGTTCTAATTGCGGCTCGTAAAGTAATATTCAATTAAGGGATCTACTCAAGTGCCCCTTCTACCTGGGACGTGAAAGAGGAACTCACACACTTATATCAGTTGGGCAGACTGATGCCACAAGAATAAAAAAACAAAGTCATTTTTAAGAAGTGGAAGCTCTTTATTCTAATGACTCTTTCCCAACAGGAAATCAGAGATCTGATGGAGCATTTTAAATATACGAAGTGGTATCTTACTGAGCATCTGCTGGGTACTTTGGGGAGACTAGACATTTCATGAAGCTTTTAAAGGGATATTTGGTCGGGAATGACAAGGAGAGGAGGGAGGGACCTAGGGTGGGATTGGGTTTATCTAGATGATCGTTTCTATACTATTTATATGTACGGACTATAGTAAGATGGTTTTTCATACTACTATTGTGCGATGTAAAATGGTACATTTATTATGCCTTGATTTTCCCAAGGGGGGTGTTATTTTGTTGAAATTCAATAAAGTTTGTTTTTAAAAAAAAATGACAAGGTGGGCCAGATTTGGCCTAAACAGACATGAGTTTGGCATCTGTGATCTAGAAGCATTATCATAAAGGCTCACCTCAGTAGTACTGCATGTCACATTTTACATTCTAAATAAAGGAGACACTCATTCTCCCTAAATCAAGCAAGAAATTGCTTAGGAATAATATCCTCCTTCCTCGTCCTCATAATAAAATCATGTCTAGAGGCTGTGACATGTGTGTACTGCAAATAAGATGGTGAATTGTAATAAAGCCAGGGGCGTCGCTAGCCCTGTTTTAGGGGGGCACGTGCCCCCAATCTTTCCTGGGGTGCCACGGATCTCCCGGCCGCCGCTGCCCCCTCTGTCAGCGGCTCCCTCCAGCCGCCGCCGCCGCGTCTCAGACCTCAGGATCAGGCGGCGAGCCGGCGACCAATCGTGCGGGCGCTAGGACCCAGCGCCCGCACTGATATGCGGAAGTGACATCACTTCCGCATATCGAGCGGGTGCGTCCAGCGCCCGCTCGTACATCTGGTCGGGTCGCCGCTGATCCTGAGGTCTGCTGAGAGGTAGGGGGGGGAGCGGCGGCGGCTAGAGAGGGGGCCTCCCTGTCACTCACTCACTCACTCACTCACTAAAGGGGCTCCCTGGCACGCACTCACTCCCTAAAGGGGCTCCCTGGCACTCACTCACTCCCTAAAGGGGCTCCCTGGCACTCACTCACTCCCTAAAGGGGCTCCCTGGCACTCACTCACTCCCTAAAGGGGCTCCCTGTCACTCACTCACTCCCTAAAGGGGCTCCCTGTCACTCACTCACTCCCTAAAGGGGCTACCTGTCACTCACTCACTCCCTAAAGGGGCTACCTGTCACTCACTCACTCCCTAAAGGGGCTCCCTGGCACTCACTCACTCCCTAAAGGGGCTCCCCTGGCACTCACTCACTCCCTAAAGGGGCTCCCTGGCACTCACTCACTCCCTAAAGGGGCTCCCTGGCACTCACTCACTCCCTAAAGGGGCTCCCTGGCACTCACTCACTCCCTAAAGGGGCTCCCTGGCACTCACTCACTCCCTAAAGGGGCTCCCTGGCACTCACTCACTCCCTAAAGGGGCTCCCTGGCACTCACTCACTCCCTAAAGGGGCTCCCCTGGCACTCACTCACTCCCTAAAGGGGCTCCCCTGGCACTCACTCACTCCCTAAAGGGGCTCCCCTGGCACTCACTCACTCCCTAAAGGGGCTCCCCTGGCACGCACCCACTCCCTAAAGGGGCTCCCTGGCACGCACCCACTCCCTAAAGGGGCTCCCTGGCACGCACCCACTCCCTAAAGGGGCTCCCTGTCACTCACTCACTCCCTAAAGGGGCTCCCTGTCACTCACTCACTCCCTAAAGGGGCTCCCTGGCACTCACTCACTCCCTAAAGGGGCTCCCTGGCACTCACTCACTCCCTAAAGGGGCTCCCCTGGCACTCACTCACTCCCTAAAGGGGCTCCCCTGGCACTCACTCACTCCCTAAAGGGGCTCCCCTGGCACTCACTCACTCCCTAAAGGGGCTCCCCTGGCACGCACCCACTCCCTAAAGGGGCTCCCTGGCACGCACCCACTCCCTAAAGGGGCTCCCTGGCACGCACTCACTAAAGGGGCTCCCTGGCACGCACTCACTCACTAAAGGGGCTCCCTGGCACGCACTCACTCACTAAAGGGGCTCCCTGGCACTCACTCACTCCCTAAAGGGCCTCCCTGTCACTCACTCACTCCCTAAAGGGGCTCCCTGTCACTCACTCACTCCCTAAAGGGGCTCCCTGTCACTCACTCACTGCCTAAAGGGGCTCCCTGTCACTCACTCACTGCCTAAAGGGGCTCCCTGTCACTCACTCACTGCCTAAAGGGGCTTCCTGTCACTCACTCACTGCCTAAAGGGGCTTCCTGTCACTCACTCACTGCCTAAAGGGGCTCCCTGGCACTCACTCACTACCTAAAGGTGCTCCCTGTCACTCACTATCGGGGTCCCTGTCACTCACTACCTAACTGGAGGCGCCTGTCACTCACTAGCTAACCTGGGGGTCCCTGTCACTCACTACCTAACTTGGGGGGGCTACCATATTAAGGGGGCATTCTGCCTATTTATGTGAAATGCTGTCTATTTATGTGCCTCATGACTGCTGAATGTGTCTTGTTGGGAGCCTTATGATTTGTTGGGGGCCTCATGATTGCTGAATTTGTCTTGTTGGGGGCCTCATGATTTGTTGGGGGCCTCATGATTGCTGAATTTGTCTTGTTGGGGGCCTCATGATTGCTGAATTTGTCTTGTTGGGGGCCTCATGATTTGTTGGAGGCCTCATGATTGCTGAATTTGTCTTGTTGGGGGCCTCCTGATTTGTTGGGGGCCTCATGATTGCTGAATATGTCTTGTTGGGGGTCACATGATTGCTAACTGCGAGACTATGGGAAAAGCTGAATCCTTATCATATGAGACAATAGCATTAAACCTACTTTTTTAGCGTTTTAAAACAGAAAATAAAACTGGGAGGTTCTAAAAAATTGAATACATTTTTCAGGAGTAGGATGGATGAAATTGTTTATCTTCACAGTTTATTTTCAACTTGGATTTTCCATAATGTTCATGTATGAGTTAAAACGTTTGTACAGTATTTAGTTTAAATTGCTGTTGCCACTTTGCGATAGATACCGGTAAGTGACTTTTGGGTTGCAGTTTGGGCACTCGGCCTCCAAAAGGTTCGCCACCACTGTCCTAATCTGATGTCCCACCATTGCTAGGTTCATGTAAATTTGTCTCCACCCGTTACCACACCTATATTCTGGTCCATGGCCCACCCATTTTTTGGTGCGGCGCGATAAGCACGCCACACAACGTGATCGTCATATTTTTGGCACGCTAGCTGCAGTGTGCTGAATTCTGCTGCCTACAGTATGTACAGTATACGCTGTTCTCTAGTGCTTGCACTGTGTGCTGATTTACCTCCAGTGTGTACAGTGTAAGGTGTTACTCTGTGCCTTTATTGATTGTAAACCAGCTGTATTGTATGCTGATCCCTGCTACTTTCAGTATGTACAGTATTAGCTGTAAAGCCTGGTACACACATACAATTTTGATTAGCCAATTTTAGCTCTGTTCATAAAATTCATTGTCTGTTGGCCCACTTACTGCACGGGGGTGGGAAATTGGGGGTCAGTGATTGACCAATCAAAATTGTATGTGCGTATACATCTTTGATCTATGCCTATACTGATTGTAAATGATCGAAATAAAGGACAGGGGGCTCCGTCCAATATTTCGATGGGCAGGCCCGTTATCCGTAGCTTACACCGCTGCTAAGTTCATGTACATTTGGCCCCACCCATGGCCACGCCCACTCACCGCATGGCCACGCCCATTTTTTGCCCTCCCCTCCTGGTGCCCACAGGTGCCACTGATCTCCAGGGACCCTAGAAACGCCCCTGAATAAAGCCCTGAAGAAAGGACCAGACTTCATGTGGATCTCCCCTTACTTTCACAGATACTTCAATTAATTAATGTGAGCTGGTGACCAAATCCAATCCAAGCAAATGTAAACACAATATAATTGTTGCTTTCTTATAACTGCACCGTTTCTTGTTTCAATGTAATCTTTCATTTTTCTGAAGTGGCCTTTTAATATGTGTATGTAGTAAGACTTCAACCTTAGTGTTTTCCCTTCTGTTTCACTGTTCCCCTTCAATTTTTGCCATTAGCTTGAAACTTTAGCTATTTTTACACCAGAAGAGTAATCCATACATCAGTGGCTTGAGGCAGATACCTTCCTCTCTGTGCTTCCATTGAACAGATTCACTGCTTTATCATGACTGAACTCAGTTTACCCTAAGCTTTCCCCCAGGATCCAGCCAATCTTCAGTTAAGATATAATAGCAATTCTCGAGATACAAAGTCATTTTCAAGGCAGTGTGGTAAAAATGATATTGTGGAAATATGAACTGAAGGAGTCAAGTGTAGCTACACACTTCTTTAAACTTTTTACACTCGCCATAAATTGAAAATATCAATTAAAAACTCACAGGTTATAAAAAGGCAACATGTGACATGATGAGATAAACATGTGTATGTACAGTGCAAAACATATTAACCACTTCCCGACCGCCGTATATACAATTGGCGGCCGGGAAGTGGACGCCGCAAGGACCGCCGTATTGACAATTGGCGGCGGTCCTTGTATGGGCATGGGCGGAGGGATCGCGTCATCCGTGACACGATCCTCCGCCTCCGCCTGGCGCCGCTCACCCGCCGCAACATCCCGCCGGCCATACGGAAGCGCCGGCGGGATGTTAACCCGATGATCGCCGCATACAAAGTGTATAATACACTTTGTAATGTTTACAAAGTGTATTATACAGGCTGCCTCCTGCCCTGGTGGTCCCAATGTCCGAGGGACCACCAGGGCAGGCTGCAGCCACCCTAGTCTGCACCAAGCACACTGATTTCCCCCCCCCCCTGCCCCAGATCGCCCACAGCACCCATCAGACCCCCCCCTGCCCACCCCCCAGACCCCTGTTTGCACCCAATCACCCCCCTAATCACCCATCAATCACTCCCTGTCACTATCTGTCAACGCTATTTTTTTTTTATCCCCCCCTGCCCCCCGCTCCCTCCTGATCACCCCCCCACCCCTCAGATTCTCCCCAGACCCCCCCCCCAGACCCCCCCCCATGTACTGTATGCATCTATCCCCCCTGATCACCTGTCAATCACCTGTCCATCACCCGTCAATCACCCGTCAATCACCCGTCAATCACCCCCTGTCACTGCCACCCATCAATCAGCCCCTAACCTGCCCCTTGCGGGCAATCTGATCACCCCCCCACACCAATAGATCGCCCGCAGATCCGACATCAGATCACCTTCCAAATCCATTGTTTACATCTATTCTCTCCTCTAAACACCCACTAATTACCCATCAATCACCCATCAATCACCCCCTATCACCACCTGTCACTTTTACCTATCAGATCATACCCTAATCTGCCCCTTGCGGGCACCCAATCACCCGCCCACACGCTCAGATTGCCCTCTGACCCCCCCTTATCAATTCACCAGTGCATTAATTACATCTGTTCTTCCCTGTAATAACCCACTGATCACCTGTCAACCACCTGCCAATCACCTATCACCCATCAATCACCCCCTGTCACCCCCTGTCACTGCCACCCATTAATCAGCCCCTAACCTGCCCCTTGCGGGCAATCTGATCACCCACCCACACCATTAGGTCGCCCGCAAACCCGCCGTCAGATTACCTCCCAAATGTATTGTTTACATCTGTTATCTTCTCTAAACACCCACTAATTACCCATCAATCACCCATCAATTACCCCCCTATCACCAACCGTCACTGTTACCTATCAGATCAGAGCCTAATCTGCCCCTTGCGGGCACCCAATCACCCGCCCACACACTCAGATTGCCCTCAGACCCCCCCCCCCCCCTTATAAATTTGCCAGTGCATTAATTACATCTGGCCTTCCCTGTAATAACCCACTGATCACCTGTCAATCACCTGCCAATCACCTATCACCCATCAATCACCCCCTGTCACTGCCACCCAACAATCAGCCCCTAACCTGCCCCTTGCGGGCAAACTGATCACCCACCCACACCAATAGATCGCCCGCAGATCCGACATCAGATCACCACCCAAGCGCAGTGTTTCCATCTATTCTCTCCTCTAATTACCCACTAATTACCCATCAATCACCCATCAATCACCCCCTATCACCACCTGTCACTGTTACCCATCAGATCAGACCCTAATCTGCCCCTTGCGGGCACCCAATCGCCCGCCTACACGCTCAGATTGCCCTCAGACCCCCCCTTATCAATTCGCCAGTGCAATATTTACATCTGTTCTCCCCTGTAATAACCCACTGATTACCTGTCAATCACCTATCAATCACCCATCAATCACCCCCTGTCACTGCCACCCATCAATCACCCCCTGTCACTGCCGCCCATCAATCACCCGCTGTCACTGCCACCCATCAATCAGCCCCTAACCTGCCCCTTGCGGGCAATCTGATCACCCACCCACACCAATAGATCGCCCGCAGATCCGAAGTCCGATCACCTCCCAAGTGCAGTGTTTACATCTGTTCTCTACCTTAAACACCCACTAATTACCCATCAATCACCCCCTGTCACTGCTACCTATCAGATTAGACCCCTATCTGCCCCTAGGGCACTCAATCACCCGCCCACACCCTCAGAATGCTCTCAGACCCCAGCCCTGATCACCTCGCCAGTGCATTGCTTGCATCTATTCCCCCCTCTAATCACACCTTGAGACACCCATCAATCACCTCCTGTCACCCCCTAGCACACCTACCCATCAGATCAGGCCCTAATTTGCCCCGTGTGGGCTCCTGATCACTCGGCCAAACCCTCAGATCCCCCTCAGACCCCCTTCCGATCACCTCCCCAGTGCATTGATTGCATCTATTTTCCCCTCTAACCACCCCCTGAGACACCCATCAATCACCTCCTGTCACCCCCCTAGCACTCCTATCCATCAGATCAGGCCCAATACAACCTGTCATCTAAAAGGCCACCCTGCTTATGAGCGGTTCCACAAAATTCGCCCCCTCATAGACCACCTGTCATCAAAATTTGCAGATGCTTATACCCCTGAACAGTCATTTTGAGACATTTGGTTTCCAGACTACTCACGGTTTTGGGCCTGTAAAATGCCAGGGCGGTATAGAAACCCCACAAGTGACCCCATTTTAGAAAAAAAGACACCCCAAGGTATTCTGTTAGGTGTATGACGAGTTCATAGAAGATTTTATTTTTTGTCAAAAGTTAGCGGAAATTGATTTTTATTGGATTTTTTTCACAAAGTGTCATTTTTCACTAACTTGTGACAAAAAATAAAATCTTCTATGAACTCGCCATACACCTAACGGAATACCTTGGGGTGTCTTCTTTCTAAAATGGGGTCACTTGTGGGGTTCCTATACTGCCCTTGCATTTTAGAGGCCCTAAACCGCGAGGAGTAGTCTAGAAAACAAATGCCTCAAAATGACCTGTGAATAGGACGTTGGGCCCCTTAGCGCACCTAGGCTGCAAAAAAGTGTCACACATGTGGTACCGCCGTACTCAGGAAAAGTAGTATAATGTGTTTTGGGGTGTATTTTTACACATACCCATGCTGGGTGGGAGAAATTTCTATGTATATGGACAATTGTGTGTAAAAAAAATCAAACAATTGTCATTTACAGAGATATTTCTCCCACTTAGCATGGGTATGTGTAAAAATACACCCCAAAACGCATTATACTACTTCTCATGAGTACGGCGGTACCACATGCGTGGCACTTTTTTTTACACCCTAAGTACGCTAAGGGGCCCAAAGTCCAATGAGTACCTTTAGGATTTCGCAGGTCATTTTGCGACATTTGGTTTCAAGACTACTCCTCACGGTTTAGGGCCCCTAAAATGCCAGGGCAGTATAGGAACCCCACAAATGACCCCATTCTAGAAAGAAGACACCCAAAGGTATTCCGTACGGAGTATGGTGAGTTCATAGAAGATTTTATTTTTTGTCACAAGTTAGCGGAAAATGACACTTTGTGAAAAAAAACAATTAAAATCAATTTCCGCTAACTTGTGACAAAAAATAAAAACTTCTATGAACTCACCATACTCCTAACGGAATACCTTGGGGTGTCTTCTTTCTAAAATGGGGTCATTAGTGGGGTTCCTATACTGCCCTGGCATTTTAGGGGCCCTAAACCGTGAGGAGTAGTCTTGAAACAAAAATGACCTGTGAAATCCTAAAGGTACTCATTGGACTTTGGGCCCCTTAGTGCAGTTAGGGTGCAAAAAAAGTGCCACACATGTGGTATCGCCGTACTCGGGAGAAGTAGTATAATGTGTTTTGGGGTGTATTTTTACACATACCCATGCTGGGTGGGAGAAATACTTCTGTAAATGACAATCTTTTGATTTTTTTTACACACAATTGTCCATTTACAGAGGTATTTCTCCCCCCCAGCATGGGTATGTGTAAAAATACACCCCAAAACACATTGTACTACTTCTCCCGAGTATGGCGATACCACATGTGTGGCACTTTTTTGCACCCTAACTGCGCTAAAGGGCCCAAAGTCCAATGAGTACCTTTAGGACTTCACAGGTCATTTTGAGAAATTTCGTTTCAAGACTACTCCTCACGGTTTAGGGCCCCTAAAATGCCAGGGCAGTATAGGAACCCCACAAATGACCCCATTTTAGAAAGAAGACACCCCAAGGTATTCCGTTAGTAGTATGGCGAGTTCATAGAAGATTTTATTTTTTGTCACAAGTTAGCGGAAATTGATTTTAATTGTGTTTTTTCACAAAGTGTCATTTTCCGCTAACTTTTGACAAAAAATAAAATCTTCTATGAACTCACCATACTCCTAACGGAATACCTTGGGGTGTCTTCTTTCTAAAATGGGGTCATTTGTGGGGTTCCTATACTGCCCTGGCATTTTAGGGGCCCTAAACCGTGAGGAGTAGTCTTGAAACGAAATTTCTCAAAATGACCTGTGAAATCCTAAAGGTACTCATTGGACTTTGGGCCCTTTAGCGCAGTTAGGGTGCAAAAAAGTGCCACACATGTGGTATCGCCGTACTCAGGAGAAGTAGTATAATGTGTTTTGTGGTGTATTTTTACACATACCCATGCTGAGTGGGAGAAAGATCTCTGTAAATGGACAATTGTGTGTAAAAAAAATTAACAAATTGTCATTTACAGAGATATTTCTCCTACCCAGCATGGGTATGTGTAAAAATACACCCCAAAACACATTATACTACTTCTCCTGAGTACGGCAATACCACATGTGTGGCACTTTTTTGCAGCCTAACTGCGCTAAGGGGTCCAAAGTCCAATGAGCACCTTTAGGCTTTACAGGGGTGCTTACAATTTAGCACCCCCCAAAATGTCAGGACAGTAAACACACCCCACAAATGACCCCATTTTGGAAAGTAGACCCTTCAAGGTATTCAGAGAGGGGCATGGTGAGTCCGTGGCAGATTTCATTTTTTTTTTTTGTCGCAAGTTAGAAGAAATGGAAACTTTTTTTTTTTTTTTCTCTCACAAAGTGTCATTTTCCGCTTACTTGTGACAAAAAATAATATCTTCTATGAACTCACTATGCCTCTCAGTGAATACTTTGGGATGTCTTCTTTCCAAAATGGGGTAATTTGGGGGGTATTTATACTATCCTGGAATTCTAGCCCCTCATGAAACATGACAGGGGGTCAGAAAAGTCATAGATGCTTGAAAATGAGAAAATTCACTTTTTGCACCATAGTTTGTAAACGCTATAACTTTTACCCAAACCAATAAATATACACTGAATGGGTTTTTTTTTATCAAAAACATGTTTGTCCACATTTTACGCGCTGCATGTATACAGAAATTTTACTTTATTTGAAAAATGTCAGCACAGAAAGTTAAAAAAATCATTTTTTGCCAAAATTCATGTCTTTTTTGATGAATATAATAAAAAGTAAAAATCGCAGGAGCAATCAAATAGCACCAAAAGAAAGCTTTATTAGTGACAAGAAAAGGAGCCAAAATTCATTTAGGTGGTAGGTTGTATGAGCGAGCAATAAACCGTGAAAGCTGCAGTGGTCTGAATGGGAAAAAAGTGGCCGGTCCTTAAGGGGTAGAAAGCCCTAGGTCCTCAAGTGGTTAATAACCAGGCTGTTTTACTGGTTTTATTTTGCTGCCTGAAAGAGTTCATTTTTCTGGAAGTGACCGCTTCTGTCTTGTCGATACCTTGTCAGGAATGTAGTGAACACCACTGATAAGCAAATTACAGCCATAACAGTTTTCCTTGTAGAATATAACTTCTGAGAGCAAGGGGAGATAGAAAAAAGTCAATAGTTCATGTATTTTCATTAGAGAAACAGTTAGTCCGGAGAACTTGTTCGCGCAAACTTAACTGCTTCGAGTTCGCGGTGAACCGCGAACACTTAGCGAATTTGACCCGCCCCTTATACTACCTAATTGGGCTAAACTTTGACCCTCTACATCACAGTCAGCAGACACATGGCAGCCAATTAGGCTGCACTCCCTCCTGGAGCCCCCCTCCCCTTATAAAAGGCAGCAGCGTTGGCCATGTTCTCACTCTGTGTGCTGCTGTATTAGTGAGCAAAGGGAGAGATGTTGGAGAGATAGGAAAAGCGATAGTTAGGAGGTATGTTAGCTTGCTCCTTGCTGATATTTGTTGATGAAAAGAACCCCAAAACTGCTCTTTTGAGAGCTAATGTTCTTCTGATGTTTTTTTGTTTTTTGTTTTTGTGTGTGTGTGTGTGTGCCACTGGCACTGCATATACAGCTCTGTCTGTTGCAGCTGGCCCTTGCTAATTGCTGTACTGTGCCAGGCCCAGCACATGCAGTGTATACCTTTCACTGCCTCTGTGTGACTGCACGTTGTATTATACCACCAGCAGTCAGGTCAAAAAAGTGTTCAGTACCTCACCTTTATCAAAATGAATGAGACATGGATCCCGGAGGGCTACTGCCTGCCCGAAGACTAAGTCAGTCCCCACACAGCATCTCTGCCTGCCGGTTGCTGCTGTCTGCCCCAAGACTAAGTCAGTCCCCACACAGCATCTCTGCCTGCAGGCCACTTGGCTGCCTTCTCCGCCACCACCAACAGGGTCCAGGACTCCAGGTGGATTCCTGAATTTTTCATGGCTGCTGCTGCTAGCAGTGGCTGCTACCAAACATAATAATAACTTTTCTGGTGCATGTACATGCCTAATTTTTCTGGCTGCACTGCAGCTGCAACAAGACAAAAGGCATGTACATGTGTCAATTCCCCTTAATGATCGTTGCCTTGCCGCAAAGGGGCTTGCATATCACAATAAAGCAATGACCAGCAATATCAGTGTGTTGGGGGGCACACCTGACCCAAGATAATAGAATCGTTGCTTCATTGTGGACAGTTGTTCTGTCAGTGAGCTACCTCATCCCGACCATATGGGCTTGAAAACCGCCATCACCTGCACTCTCGCCATCGTGCGCACCGGTCCCGCATGGCCATCACTACACAAACTGCTTTTTACGGTGCGTTACACAGTGAGTTTGGTCTGTCAGTGTGATGCAGTACACTACTTACACTAACTGATCAACCATGATACACACGCAAGATGTTTTCAAGCACTTTAGGCCTCCAATTTAGCAATGCAATGTGATTTCTGCCTTTTAGGGATTATAACCCTGCTGTGCGTCAAATCCGTAATTTTTTCCTCAGGACATTTGGCATGTATCCCACTCCGCCATGCCCCCCTCCAGGTGTTAGACCCCTTGAAACATCTTTTCCATCACTTTTGTGGCCAGAAACAGTGCATGTAGTTTTTCAAGTTCGCCTGCCCATTGATGTCTATTGCGGTTCGAAAAGTTCGCAGGCTCACAAACTTTTTCGGAAGTTCAAAGTCGAGGTTTGCGAACCGAAAATCGGAGGTTCGAACAATCTCTAATTTTCATTTAGGGTCACTTAATAGGCTGCCACTGAGCAGAGACAACAACACATTCAATCTATTTTGCAAATGTTTAAATAGAAAATAAAACCATGGGATATCTTAATAAAGCGTCATTTTTAGGGATAGTAGGATAAATAGAATTGTTTATCTCATCAGTTTATTTTCACCTCGGGTTCATTTTAAGCCCTAGAAAACTCAAGGATGATCCTTCAATTTGCACCACCAATTATATTACCGTTGTGCACTTTGATTACAAAGTGCTTTGGCTAAAGCCATAGCAACATTCATGGAAACTTGAATTACAATAGTTACTTTGGTATTTGATTTCTCCTTTCTGTAAATTCTATGGTTTAAATATAAAATAACTTATGTTTGTATAATTTTATGTCACCATAAATTAGGTTATTCAGTAAAGCACTACTGTAGCCAACATATTATGGCTGGTGAACAGTTAGTAAATGCTTGAGGAGGAATACTTACTTGGAGATTTTGGGTTATGCATCTGGACACTTATCTCCACCTTTCATAAAGTAGTACAAAGGGGAATTTTTGCCCTTCATTGCAGTGGATCAACTATGATTAATGTTCATCATGGTTTACTAAAGCAGGCCCTCTATATATGTGTATAAGCACATGAATTTTACGTACATTTATTTTTTGTATTGATGTTTCCTTAACTCTTTGATAACATTGCTCTGAGATGCACTGCTTCCCTAAACATTTGATATCTTAAAATATGATAAGTAGTTTTTTGTCTTTCTGACTTGCTTGCTTTATGTGTTTGTAAAAAACAATGTTTTAGCAAATCTAAAGGGAGATCCTTATTTGTCCAAGTCATGGATACATTTCCCAAAGAAAAAAACTAACTTTCATTATTTGAGTTTTCCAAAAAAAGCAATGGGCCATGCACACCTTTTGTCATTAACATATAATGCTGTTTTATCACGTGTGCTTAAATATTATGAAGACAGTACACAACTTCAGCCAGACACATACTGTAAATAATTAACAGGTGCATGATGATAAGGATATTATCCATTGAGTCGTATCCAACACTTGGCGATTCTATGGGTTAGCTCTCTCCATGCTGTCCGATCTTGTACTATTTCTGCCAGTTGCCTTAAAGAGAAACTCAAACCAAGAATTGAACTTTATCCCAATCAATAGCTGATACCCCCTTTTACATGAGAAATCTATTCCTTTTCACAAACAGACCATCAGGGGGCGCTGTATGACTGATATTGTGGTGAAACCACTCCCACAAGAAACTCTGAGTACCGTGGTACTCCTGGCAGTTTCCTGTCTGTGAACCTTGTTGCATTGTGGAAAATAGCTGTTTACAGCTGTTTCCAACTGCCAAAAAAGCAAGCAGCAGCTACCTCACCTGCCAACAGTAAAAATGTCACCATGTAATAAATGTCAGAATGTAAATCAAGGATTTAAAAGATTTTACAATGGGCAAACATTGACTAAATCAATTATACATAATTATTGTAAAAATGAAGCACTTTTATTATTACATTTTTTACTGGAGTTCCTCTTTAAGCTCAATCCTGTTTCAGCTTTGATGCTGTCAAGCCAACGCATTCTCTGGTGGCCTCGTCGCCTTTTGCAACTGATCAGTCCTAGCATTAGGTCTTTCTCTAAGGAATTTGATCGCATCATGTACCATGTGCATGGATAGTGTCAATTAGCTAGACAGGAAGTGGACAATCTGCACTATTAAAATGTGTAGGCGGTTCCTGAAAGTTGATTGAAGAAATCTATCCCTGCCATGCACCGAGGAGCAACAACAGTCCAAAACAGGCTGTCTGCATGTTAGGTTGATGTGGCTATGCAAAATGTAAAGCTATAGGCTTGCTTTACACCAGTGGTTCTGGATGTAAGCCTGGCTTCAGGGGCATAATGAGATAGTTTGCGTATTCAGCAGTGGTGCATTGTGGGTAACCACAGTTACACACTTTAATCTGAATTATCGCAAATACCTTCTGTTTTACACTAAGAAATCTGTTCTAAAACAGAAAAAAGTGTCCACTTGAATTTTCCTTATTAGTCTTTGGATATGCCATGACCTGGGCAAATGAGTGCCTTCAAAGAAAGACTTTTTAGGACTTGTTGCGTGAACATCCAGGCATACTCCCTGGACAAATCATACACTGTCAAAATTCCCACAAGGTCTGAGGTTCCACCAGAACTCTTAACATTGATGTTTTAAAAACTAACTAGTGCCAACAAGTTATTAAGATTGTGCATTATGCAATCTTATGGTGCTCATACACGATACAATAAAAACATTCGATTTTCCAATTTATTGGACCAAAACGATCAAATCGAATGAAAGTCAAAAAGAATCATTTTTTCGTTCAAGAAAAATGAACCATTATCCCGTTTTTTTCAATAGAAATCTGATCGGACATGTTGGAAAAATCTTTATATTTGATTTAACGGCATAATTGAACGAAATTATCTAATCGGAAAAAAAAGAAAAAAAATGGTACCATGTATTGGCACCATTATGGTTACTTGCACATACTTAGTACTTACACATACTTATCTCAGTCCCATTTTATAAAACGGATATGTTACCTCCTATTTATATAGTATAAGTTGCTTCTGTGTGCATATAGTGATAGTAAACTAGCTGCAGTGCAGTTTCTAGGTTAAACTGCTCCCAGGGCAAGTGTCAAAAAATGCTCAAAACATCAGTTCAGCCTGGCTGGAGCATTGCATTTAGTTTGCCCTATTCCTCTTTACAAATTCTGACCCACTAAAGTTCACCTGTTGGGGTATATAGAGTCGCTCTTATCGCTCTTGATTTACATACTAGCAGTTTTCAAGTTTCCCAGTACTCCAATAAGCTCTGCAATGAGGGAGGGAGGTTCAGTGCACACGCAAAATAGCCTAGTGATTTCTCTAATGAAGCTCTATTTTGTTCCCCTGCAGAGCTATCAGCTGCTGTTTCCTAATTTCCTATTCCCAATGGTATGCTCTTCTAGGGGCTGGGGCAGTACTTCCCTTCCTTTCCAAGTGCTGTGTGGTAGCAGAGCAACTGTGTCACATGATCGGCCATCTACCTCCTCCTCGGGTCTCCTGCTCCGCCGATTTATTCTCTCCTCATTCTGTGCCCCTCTACTCCACCCTCCTACACTGTGCCCTTGGCGGGCACTCATCCTGCCCACCTGAAGAAATGGCCCTGACTAGCTGCACTGTGCACTGCTTCCTGTTTGAAAAAAAAAACAATTTCTATCACATTTCTTTCCCTCTATGGTGTTGTTAAACGTATGAGTACTGTAAGTGTTAATAGCATTTCAGCAGAAACTAAGTGTCTTCTGATGATTCATTTTAAAATGTAATTAATGATGGTAACATACCAATATCTTAAACCACAGACCACTATCACAAAAATAGTAAATTTAAAATACACACAGTACATGTACATATAAGTACGTTTGACCTAGAGTAAAAAACACAATTAATTCTCTTTTTTCTATGTCACTTTACAGTAGCTGGTAAAAATGTGACAGCTTTGGCTAGTTTTAAATTTGGTGCACACATAAACCTGTACATTTCCGGTTCAGTCCTGTCTGTCAGTTTTGCATCAGTTTTCTATCAGTTTTTCCTGACAGGATTGGAACTGTACACCTTCTATTTGTGAACACACCCATAGAAAACTATTACCAATCTGATACAAAACTGACAGGACAGGACATAGCTAGAAATGTACACCATTTATGTGTAAACCAAGCCATAGAAAACTTAAACAAAACTGATGCAAAACTGAAAGGACAGGACTGGACCGGAAATGTACAGATTTGTGTGTAAAACAAGCAAAAGAAAACTTATACAAAACTGATGCCAACTGTCAAAAACTGGCAGGACAGAGCTGGACACCTTTTATGTGTGAACCCAGTCCTTCCTCTCATGGTGGCTTCTCAAGCCATGGTTACACTTAGCAGAATTACATGCATTTTCACCATAGTACATCGTGGACAACGCATGCAATTCTACTAAATGTGACCCTGACCTCAAGGTTTTCTTTATTTTTAATTGCACTTACTGGCTGCACATGGCCACCCACATTT
Organism: Hyperolius riggenbachi; assembly: GCF_040937935.1. Taxonomy (NCBI): domain Eukaryota; kingdom Metazoa; phylum Chordata; class Amphibia; order Anura; family Hyperoliidae; genus Hyperolius; species Hyperolius riggenbachi. Next base: position 242,139,707 of record NC_090649.1, read on the forward strand.
TCTGTAGGGTCACATACTCCTCCAGGAATGCTTATGGCATTTTTCTATAATTCTTACCATTGCTAGAACATATCTGACATGCTTACAAACAGAATTTAGCATTTTTAATTTGTTGTCATGGATAAGCTACTGCAAGCTTTCTTGCCTTTGAAGTAGCTGTGTTACAGTGGTTTGCAAAAGTTTTCCACATTTTGTCATATTACTGCTACAAACATGAATCAATGTTATTGGAATTCCACATGAAAGATCAATACAAAGTGGTGTACATGTGAGAAGTGGAACGTAAATCATACATGATTCCAAACACTTTTTACAAATAAATAACTGCAAAGTGGTGTGTGCGTAATTATTTAGCCCCCTTTGGTCTGAGTGCAGTCAGTTGCCCATAGACATTGCTTGATGAGTGCTAATGACTAAATAGCGTGCACCTGTGTGTAATCTAATGTCAGTACAAATACAGCTGCTCTGTGACGGCCTCAGAGGTTGTCTAAGAGAATACTAGGAGCAACAACGCCATGAAGTCCAAAGAACACACCAGACAGGTCAGGGATAACGTTATTGAGAAATTTAAAGCATGCTTAGGCTGCAAAAAGATTTCCAAAGCTTTGAACATCCTACGGAGCACTGTTCAAGTGATCATTCAGAAATGGAAGGAGTATGGCACAACTGTAAACCTACCAAGACAAGGCCATCCACCTAAACTCACAGGCCGAACGAGGAGAGCGTTGATCATAAATGCAGTCAAGAGGCCCATGATGACTCTGGATGAGCTGCAGAGATCTACAGTTCAGGTGGGGGAATCTGTCCATAGGACAACTATTAGTTGTGCACTGCACAAAGTTGGCCTTTTTGGAAGAGTGGCAAGAAGAAAGCCATTGTTAACAGAAAAGCATAAGAAGTCACATTTGCAGTTTGCCACAAGCCATGTGGGGGACACAGCAAACATGTGGAAGAAGGTGCTCTGGTCAGATGAGACCAAAATGGAATCTTTTGGCCAAAAAGCAAAACGCTATGTGTGGCGGAAAACTAAAACTGCATATCACTCTGAACACACCATCCCCACTGTCAAATATGGCGGTGGCAGCATCATGCTCTGGGGTGCTTCTCTTCACCAGGGACAGGGAAGCTGGTCAGAGTTGATGGAAAGATGGATGGAGCCAAATACAGGGCAATCTTGGAAGAAAACCTCTTGGAGTCTGCAAAAGACTTGAGACTGGGGCAGAGGTTCACCTTCCAGCAGGACAACGATCCTAAACATAAAGCCAGGGCAAAAATGGAATGCTTTAAAACAAAACACATTCATCTGTTAGAATGGCCCAGTCAAAGTCCAGATCTAAATCCAATAGAGAATCTGTGGCAAGATCTGAAAACTGCTGTTCACAAACGCTGTCCGTCTAATCTGACTGAGCTGGAGCTGTTTTGCAAAGAAGAATGGGCAAGGATTTCAGTCTCTAGATGTACAAAGCTGGTAGAGACATACCCTAAAAGACTGGCAGCTGTAATTGCAGCAAAAGGTGGTTCTACAAAGTATTGACTCAGGGGGCTGAATATTTACGCACACCCCACTTTGCAGTTATTTATTTGTAAAAAAAATGTTTGGAACCATGTATGATTTTCGTTCCACTTCTCATGTGTACACCACTTTGTATTGGTCTTTCACGTGGAATTCCAATAAAATTGATTCATGTTTGTGGCAGTAATATGACAAAATGTGGAAAACTTCAAGGGTGCTGAATACTTTTGCAAACCACTGTATTTATTGTACTTTATTAAAAGTTACATTTTATACATTACACATCATTGACCATGAAACCCTTTTACTCTGAGCTCTGTTCATTTTGTACTTTTATAAGTAAAGGAAGTAATTGGAGTAAAGTCTAATTTTTAAAACAGTATAAGCACACTTAAGCACAAGGCCACTAATATATAAAAGCTACTATGAATTTGTGTAAAATGTTTTTCTGTGAAAATCACAAAAAAATACAGAAAACAAAATGAGAACCAGTTTAAACCAGTGAAAAAATGGACAATGAAGCTATTTTTTCACAGATTATGAACATCAGAACTAATGTGATAAGAATTTCTAAAATATAAATATCCTTGCCATGGAAGTGCTTGTTTTCTTCTTAGAAAAGTACATTGGATGAAGCAATTCCCATTGGGCTGTGTGTTTGCATGCACTGCTCAGGTTTATCTCTGTATGAGCTCTTTTTTTCTTGCCCTGTAGTTTTGCGCCATCTGTGTGTTGCATCTTTCCTGTCCCTGTATGTCTCCTGTGTGTTTCCCCACATGTTGTGGTATCTCATGCTTTAATTATACATTTATCTTTGGGCGTCCCATTGCTCGCTGCTTCATTTGTAGGGAGCACTGAGCAGAAACTCCTTGGCTGCCATGACAGTACATGATTCCTTCCTGGGGCACCTGACAGTCTGCATGCAACATGGCCAGCTGTGAGACTTCATATGCTCCACTTATAGACACACTCTTCTTCCAGTCACTGGAGAGCTAGTGTGTATAATGTGCCATTTTAAAATGTTTCAAGTTTTTTGTTCTCATAAAACTTTTTAAAATCATGCCTTCAGACAAAGGAAGAAATACAAGAAAATCATATAATCTACTTTTCCAGAAAGGTTTGCCTTTCTCAACCTTTCCATTAAAGGCTGTGTCTGTTTAAACCTGGACATACAATGCACTAGTAGACATTTTAAACAGATTATTAACTGCCTACTTTTTGGGCAATAGTGGTCCTTTAACACAAGCTGCAGCCAGTGGAGCTGTGTCACTAGCCAAAGATTAGCTCACAACTGCTGGCAGCCAAGCCCTGTTTATATAGGGCTATTGCTACCTGTTATGCTGTCAGACAGCCAAATGGCTACCTACCGACACCACATTGGAAGAGAGGACATCTTTTGTGATTGGCAAGCCCTACACATTATGGGTGATTGCACCTGGGATACTGGGCATGGTAGGAATGGTACCAAATAAGCAGACTTTTGTTTTTGGGTTTGGCAATAAGAAGACTTTTGTTTTTGGGTTTGGCAAGGCCTAAATTTGAGCAGCCATATTCAGGTTGAACTTAACATTGACCTGAATTCAAACTCCAGTCCTACTAATTATGTCATTTAGAAGAAATACCAGCCTAGTTGTTACTTGGGAGATATGTTGCTGCCTAATTTATGTTAAGAATTTGCAGGTTGACCCATTACTATGTCATTTTTCTACTACCACACCTCATTCTTACTAGCCATACCTCACTTCAGAACTTTTTCAATACCACCTACACACCCCCACCTGAACCACATCCTTCCCCCTGTGCACAGTTTCAGTGCTTGCTTTTTTCCTAGGTATACAATTGCAGGCACCTGGAGAGTGAGACACACTTGCAATGCAGTTTGGCTGGCAAACCCACGATCATGTCAGGATTTCATGCAGTTTTTTCACTAATTTTAAACAGCTGGACTAGTCTATTGACTGGTAGAAAATGCTGTCACCCCTATATCCGTGGCTCTTGTAAACACTGTAGAATGCTAAGAATCCACAAAAATAGTTTTTTTGTTTTGTTTTTTTTTACTGATGGGGAATTTCCTTTTAAAGAAATCTATACTGAGAGATGTGTGACTGCTGCCATCTTAAATGCCTGTTTCTTGACTGTTGCATTTGCCCAGGACATTAAATCCTTAAATAAGCTAATGAGGTGTCTTCAAGTACATGCTTGTTGCCAGTTAGTGTCAGTTACTAAATCAAAAATATCAATCATATAGCTAGGTTAGTAACAGTATTTAAATGAGCCATCAACAGCAGCATATTTTGAAAGAGTTGTCAGCAATGGCACCTTCCATACTCTTCTCGCTTCAGAATTTTTTTCTTTAGTATATTTTTATGTTAAGTTTATAGTTTCAGTATGTTACGTATCTGGAAAAAAAAACCATTTGTCTGTAAATTGCATAGTGTAGGAACATTGCGTTGTTTTCTATTCTCTCTTATTTATTTTGGCATTTAAGGACCGTAATACAAGACACAATATTTGACGTGGTTGAGCATTTCCGCAAGGTGGGAGAGGTACTTGTTGTTGCTGTAGCACTGCTATTTATAGCCTTTGGCTCTAATATGTTACAGCCTCCACCACTAATAATTGCACATGACAGACATAGATGTTATTTGTTCAAAGCTTAGGATTTTGAAGCTCTGTCTGTAAAAAGCTCTGTGTAAAAAAAAATATGGATTTATACTATGCTTTTATCTAATGAATAAACAGGAAGTTAGAGAAGAATACGGAGAGAGTCATCACTGAGTTGTGCTGACCACCCACCTTTAAAAAAAAAACCTTCTGAATCACTGACCCAGTGACCCAGACAGAGTACGTGTTAGGTGTTTACTCATACTCTACTGGCTGCAGGCTTACTGCCAATGAGTAGAAATAGATTTCACCAGTTAGAAATAAAAAATAAGCCTATTTTGAAAATGACATAGGAAGAAGGATCTTTAGCTCCCTCCTCCACCACCTAATACTTAATTATGATTAGTAGTTGAATTTATTTATTTATTTTTGCTGTCTTGGTGCTCTAATAGGTGTGTACATGTGATCCCATCGCTGTTTAGTTGGGTGAGTTTGAGCTGAAAGATGGCTCACCCTGCTACTTCTGAAACTCTGGGATCTTGTTAAAAATTATTCCCCCTACGCGTTGTAGCAACTCAGGGGAGACACGTAATTTGGGGTCTGGCTATTGGGGGCTACTTAATTACAGGGATTTTTGTAGCCAAAGCTGCAAAGGCCATATTAACATTATGGTCTATGGCGGTGTCCAAGTCAGGTGCCGTGCAACGCAGATCAGTCACCGAGATGACCTGATCCATAACAGGTCTTCTTAGCCAATGCACACTGATTTCATTTTAATTTTGACAAGTGCTGTATACGGAAACCCTCTAGTGTTTGCCACTAACGACAGAAGCATAGCTATGTGTGATGGAACCCTATTGACCTGTGCTTTCTAAACCAATAGTGAATGTTCAGTATAGTATACTAAATCTATTCACAGACGTTGTCCACAGAGGGGTGCAAGAGACTTCTATTTGCCAAATACATCTCTGCTGCTTCCATAAATACCTAGCTGACTATGACATCATGAGCAGTGGCAACTGCCTGATCTGTTATGATTTTATTCATGTCACTGCTGTGCAACACAATGAAATACCAGTAAGCTGCAATGGGCTCAGCTACTCTGTATAGCCTTCATTTAAATCGACAGTTATGCAAACATCTGAAAAACTGCATGCAGCAGTTTTCTGCACATTTGCAAGCCAGCTGTCAGACAGTTATCAGTGGTTATGAGGCAAGTAAACAGGCATCTAGCTAATCAAACATTACGCCCTGCATCTCAAATATATATATATATATATATATATATATATATATATAAAAGAACAAAAGAAAGGAAATTAAATGTGCATAAATGTTAATTAAGTATTATCATTATTTTTCCTTTTACTACAGTGTCAGTTTGGTAGTTCGGTATCTGTATAGCACATTAGCACTGTGAAATGATTTTGAAAGTATATATATTAACAAAAATGAACCAGTTCTATACAAATAACTTTTTTATGTTTTAAAATAATTAAAGCAATCTGGTTAAATGGGCTAAGCCAACTGCAGATGGTGTGTAGGCTTCTATGAAATGTGTTTTGCATAATAATAAGATGTAGACATGAAATCAAATCAGGTAGGAAGGAAACGTTAAAACATTAAATAAGCTAGCTTGTATTCAGAATTTTGCTCTTTGTCATCTGATGTAATTCATCTTATGATAATGAAGCGTGACTACACAGTGTACTGGTGCTCCAATAACTGATGTATGAATTGGCTTCTGAAATATAGTCCTAGCACAAATAGATTTGACTTATCCCTACTTAAAGTTTCAAATTTAACGTGTGTAGTTTTAAACACTGTTAATACTTAAGAGAGGAAATACAAAATGGTAGTAAGTAAATAATTTTATTTTTGATATGTTACAAAAAAAGAAATCCTTTTTATACTGCATTATACATTTCATTATTGTTGTTTTATTTATTTGATACATTACAATTTTTTTTCAACTAAAATTAATATTTCGAAGCCACACGCTGGAAACAAAAAGAGCTGTTAATTAACTCGAGTTTTTTGTTTTCAATTAAAAAATAACTAGTAGCATTTCATGAAAAAAAGTTATACTTAACACATAATGACATCAATCCAAGATGAGATAAATCAAATCAGAACAGATTCCAAGAGACTAGAACTAAGAAACACCACAGTCCCAGGTTTGATTCCAAACTAGGACACTATATGCATAGAGTTTGTATGACTTCCCAGTGTTGGTTGGATTTCCTGCAGGTGCTCTGATTTAACCCACAATGCTAAATATTGAAGTGGGTAACTGGCTTTCTGAAGAAATGGAAATGATTGTAGACTGTGGAAGATTTGATTATGAACCCTTCTGATGGACAGTTAGTGGCATGAATTGTATAATTCACAGTAAAGTAACAAGTCTTATGATCAATTAAAACGGCAGACATTTTTCATGAAGATATTATCTGCATGCTCATCATCGAGCACTGACCATCAGAGTATGGGCAAGAGAGGAGAGACTGTACTGTAAACAATAGGAGAGACATGTCAGTTTCTCAAAACAATTAGTAATACAAGTATACAGCACTTTTGTTTATCAGACTCTTATTTTGAGATAGTTTAACCACACATTAGGTAAAGCTGACCTGAACTCAGAACTTCCTCTCTGCTCTAAAATATACGCAACAGCATAATGACCTTTAAATAAAAACATTTCTTTGTTACAGCTGATACAAATCCTGCAATAAATCTGCAGTGTGTCTACTTCCTGCTTTTATAGAAGCAGACATATTGTTAACATCCTGTGCTTTCAAATTAGCTTATCTGCCTTATCTGCCATGGCACTCCAGTGGCACAGGGGACAGATTAAATTACAACTCGTGATTAGACACATATGAGGGGGAATTAGACAGGATAAACTCTCTAAATACATACAGGGAGCATTTCTCTGTTTTCCTTCTGTTCTGGTTTAGGTCCACCTTAAAGTACTCTTATACTTTAACATATATATATATATATATATATATATATATATATATATAGTCACTATACTTATTTTGACACACATGATTTTTCAACTCAGTAATTTCAAACATTGGAGATCACTCATTCATTTGTCTGTTGGCAAATATCAGTATGTTTCCATTGACCAGCTTTGTTCAGATGTATTTTGGAGATGCAGTTAGGCTTCAAGCTTCTAGGATGAGGCAGAACACAGCCTTGAAGTAGGAAGCCTCAGTGCAGCCCCAATGGTGTCTGAAGTAGAGTTGATGACACAAAGTCGTCTTATCCAAAACATTTTGAAAATAATACAAAAGCAAATCAAATATTATTTTGTTTAAATTAAGACATAGTAAAGCTTGCTTCCTGTGTGAACAGAATATTTGGTTAACGGCTTTATCAGAGTTTGGTCAACAGTGTGTCTTATTATTAAATATTTGAATGTTTGGCTTGAACCCTATCCAGGATATTTAAGTACATAAATACACAAAGGTAACCATAAACTTTAGGCAAACCTTTTGTGACCTTTGCTGATCAGTAAATAATACTTAGAACTGATTTATAAAAGCAGATGTACAATAAAGAGTGGCAATGTTCCATTTTGCTAAGTTCAGACAGGATTATGGGTATATTATCTGCACACAACTGAATGACATAAGCTCTGTGAGACTTCACTGCATATTTAGTAAATAAATACCCTTTGTCTAATCATGTCCTAGCACACCTTCATCTCTTAATACATAAGGCTGACTAATCATTCTCAAATAGAGAACTGACTGTCTTTGTTTTCCTGAGACTTGACTAAAGTCAAAAAGGATCTAGACTGTATAAAATAACATACTTATGCTCTGAAAAAAAATTATATATTTATATATATATATATATATATATATATATATATATATATATATATATATATATATATACATTTGAAAAAAAAAGTGTGCTTTCGATTGCACATGCCTCTCGGGATGCACCAGAATGCATGCGTCCACGACCGCCTATGCATGCACATATCCGCCTGCCACCTGCACAAATACCAATGGATGTAGATCCGTGCCGGCGCACTTGGCAGCTCACACAGATGCAGCCCATGGATGCAGACAGTTGGATTCCAAAAAGAGTTGCAATTTCAGTTGGATTCCAAAAAGAGTTGCAAAACATGAAAATTAACAGAACCAGCAGCTTATTCGCTATTTAACAGCTGACTGTTTTTATTATCGACAGCTTCCAAATTAGATTACCCCTCTGAAAAGTACAAGGAAATTTTAATTTGTGCATTGAAAATGTACCTATTACTAAAACTGAATGGGCTAATTATGATATTGAAATGTGTATGTAAATCAGAGCATATTTGTGCATAATGTGAGAAACCTGACATTTATGACACTTATTGTTCAATGTAGGCTGCCACTGTAAGCTAAAGAAGGGAACAAAACAACTGCTGGCTTTTTTTAATCTATGGATTGACATAACGAAGCTCAGATGTATCTTGAAAAAAAAATATCCACCGCAATGTTATCTAACTTTTATATATCTGGTACTGATAATTTTCTAAAAACGTTATGAGTTATATTTTAATACAAACTACATAATACATCTGTACCCTATAATAAACCTGTTTGTAAGACCTCACCTTGAGGGCTCAAACATAATAAATACATATGATTGAAATCCTGTACTGTTTAAATTTAGATGTAACAAATTGTTCTTTTAAATATATTTGTTTTATCTATTCATCATATTAGCAAGTTTTTAATATGAACATATTGTTATTATTTTGAATTCTTAGAGTACCAATATCGTCTATGTCACTGGCAGCATCCTCTGTGACATATAAGATACACCATTTCATTCATATTTGTTTGCACTTCCACTCTTTTGTGTGTAGAAAAGTTTCTTTTTTTATTTGGTGCTGTAGTTATCAAGTCTTTGGCCTAGTCCACAGTGCTCAGTTGTGTTCTATGGAGCTGTTCACGGTACTGCACTGTAACTGATTGCGTTATTATAACTTGCTGCATGCAGGCTTTGCATTAAAGTCTATGTCCAGTCTCCATTGCAGTTCACACTCATCATACTGACACACATGTGATATACAACTAAGCACTGTGAATTCAGCCTATAATATTACAGTTGTCAAATCGCAAGCCTCCGTGAATAAGGTGGTAGAGAGAGGATATAATGAAGTACTTTTATACACTCTGGAGGGATTCTATCTCCAATAAATGACAGTAAACCAAGAAACTTTTCTACTTACAAATAGAGATGGCCTGAACGGTTCGCCAGCGAATGGTTCCCGGCGAACTTCCGTGGTTCGTGATCGTGGAGAACTGCAAACTTTTGCGGCAGTTCGGTGCGCCCCCATAGTGCATCATTAGGGTCAACTTTGACCCTCTACATCACAGTCAGCAGGCACATTGTAGCCAATCAGGCTACACTCCCTCCTGGAGCCCCACCCCCCCTTATAAAAGGCAGGCAGCGTCAGACATTGAACTCACTCGTGTGCCTGCAGTAATTAGAGAAGGGAGAGCTGCTACAGACTCACATAGGGGAAGCTTAGTTTGGCTCTTGTAGGCTTGTTTGCTTGCTCCTTGCTAATTCTTATTGCTAAAAAAGCACCCCTCAACAGCTCTTTTGAGAGCTAATGTTGTTCTTGTGATCTATTTTTTTGTGTGTGTGGCCCACTTGCATTATATACAGCCCTGTCAGTCAGTCACAGCTGGCCTTTGGCACCTTAATTCCTACTGTGCCACTGCCAGGCCCAGCACATTCAGTGACTACCTGTGTGTGTGACAGGCAGCTGCACATATGTAATCCCGATCACTGCACCTGTTCACTGTTCAGTGCATCTACCTGCCTATACCTGCGTGAGCGAACGCATTGTTAATACCACCAGTCATTGCACCTGTCATTGCAGTCCGTGTGTGTGTGTGTGATAGGCAGCTGCACATTTGTAATCCCAATCACTGCACCTGTTCACTGTTCAGTGCACCTACCTACCTATACCTACGTGAGCGCACGCATTGTTAATACCACCAGTCATTGCAAATGTTCAAGGTACCTGTGTGTGTGTGACAGGCAGCTGCACATTTGTATTACCAGTCACTGCAACCTGTTCACTGCACCTGTGTAACCGCACATTGTTGTACCAGCAGTCACTTCATACCTGTGTACTGCACCTGTGTAACTGTACATTGTATTAGTCAAGTAAGTGCATACCTTTTACTTCATCCCCCCAATATGGACAAAACAAAAGGCAGAGTCAGAGGCAGGCCACCTGGCAGGTCTGTTCAAGGTCACGCTGTTGTGATTTCGTGCAGCCCTCGACCAAAGTACAGTGTTCAGAAGAAGGCACGTGCCATCAACCCCCAATATTGTCAGGACGTAGTTGACTATTTAACATAGAACACCTCATCTTTCTCAGCTTCCGCACGAAAGCGTGACATATCTTCCTCCTCCTGCTCTGATTCTGGCACCCCACTTAACACTCAGTCGGCTGCCACCACCAAAGTGCCATCACCCCAGGGTTCAGGGGTGTGGAAATTATTTTGTGTGTCTGCCTCAGATGAGAGCAATGCCACCAAAAATTGAGACGTGGAAAGACCAAGGGACAACTACCTTACAAAGGCACATGATTACAAAGCACAAACTGCAATGGGATGACCACCTGAGGAAAAGCAGCACACAAAAGCAAAGCCACACACCGCAGTGGAAGATGCTAAGCACGCTCAGGCCTGCCAAAGACTAAGTCAGTCCCCACACACAGCATCTCTGCCTGCACACTGTGTGACTGCCTGCCCCAAGACTAAGTCGTTCCCCACACAGCATCTCTGCCTGCAGGCCACTTGACTGCCTTCTCTGCCACCACCAACAGGGTCCACCAGGACTCCAGGCGGATTCCTGAATTTTTAAGGCCACTGCTAGCAGCGGCCGCTATAATAATTTTTCTGGTGCGTGTACATGTCTGCCTAATTTTTCTGGCTCCACTGCAGCTGCAACAACAAAACAAAAGGCATGTACATGTGTCAATTTCCCTTCGTGATCGTTACCTTGCCACGGTGAAGGGGCTTGCGTATCACAATGAAGCAATGACTGCCGGCTATATGAGTGTCTTGGGGGGTGGCACACCAAAGATAATAAGGTCGTTGTTTCATTGTGGACAGATCTAATTCGATCAGCTGGACAATCACTGTTGTTCTGTCATTGAGCTACCTCAGCCTGGCGACCATATGGGCTTGAAAACCGCTATTGCCTGCACTCTCGCCATTGTGCGCACCAGTCCAGCACGGCCGTCACAACACAAACAGCTGTTTGCGGTGCGTTACACAGTGAGTTTGGTGTGTCAGTGTGAAGCAGTACTCTAATTACACTCCCTGATTGATGTATACACATGCAAGATGTTTTAAAGCACTTTAGGCCTCCAATTTAGCATGCAATGTGATTTCTGACCTTTAAACGCTGCTTTGCGTCAAATCCAAATTTTTGGCATCTATCCCATTCATCCATGCATAAACTCAGATGTTACACCCCATCACTTTTGTGGCCAGCATAGATGTTTCTAGTTTTCAAAGTTCACCTCCCCATTGAAGTCTATTGCGGTTGCGAAAGTTCGCAAGCTTGGGAATGTTTGCGGAGGTTCGCGAACCCAGTTCGCGACCCTAAAATTGGAGGTTCGGGCCATCTCTACTTACAAACATCATTTCTTGCATCAGCAGCTCCAAATAATTATTAAATATACTTTCAAGAGTTAACATTTTTGGCTTACAAAAACTTATTTTTATGCCAAACCAAACAAACAGATTGAAAAAAAAATCAACATATCCCCTTTAAAAGGGAGATGTTTAATTAAAGAAGATTTTGCACCTGCATGGCAGAAAGTGATCTTTTACCACTTATTAAGCTTTTGTAATTCATAAAGGAATGTTTGATTAATCAAGGTATTGCCATCATATTAGAAATTAGGAATTACAGCAGAGGGTTGTAGAACCTTGGAATAGAAACATTCTCAAATGACAAGACAGGTGGAAGTGCTCCAACGAAATACTTCATGATTAGTTATTTTTGTTCATTCTAATTTACCGCTACACAGGACATTTATAGTCAGAAATTATTTAACTCTTTTACATAGCAGGCTACATAAACAATACATACATGCACTAGTTTTACTAAAAACATAAGATGAGATATTGTGTTGGGCTATTGATCACAGATACAATATTGTTTTTGCACCATAAGCTATAGAGGACAAAAACCAGGAAAAAAAGGATTCTAAACCTGGGGTGTCCATGGTGCAAGGGTGTCTTCTGGAGTGTCTGTCTGCCCCTTCTGGAGTGTCTGTCTCCCCCTTCTAAGTTAACATTGCTCCCCCGAAGCCCCAACAAAGTAGTGGCAGCTGGTGTCCGGTCTACCCCCAAACTGCCTTCCCTCCTAATCTAATGCTGCCCCCTCCTTCCCCAGGGCCCCAGCTGTAGCTCCATCACGACATTGCAGTCTCCACAGCCACTGAAGAGTATCAGAGTGCACTCGCCAATCCAGACAGTGCACTCTCTTAAGGCCCATACTCACGGGGGACGGCCGTCGCCGCAACCGCGTGGCACGCGCGTGTTGCGGCGACAGTTCCCCCGTGTGTATGATGCGCGCGCCCCGAACCGTCGCCCGTCGGAGCTGTCGCCAGGCGATTGACCTGTTCAATCGCCGGCCACAGTCGTCGCCGCAACCTCGCCGGAACTGTCGCTAGCCCCGCATGTGTATGCGGGCTAGCGACAGCTACCCACACACACCACACGGAGCTTCCGGCGGGGGGGAGGAAACTCGGCGACAGCTTCCGCCGCATCGCTAATCCCTCTGCTGCCGTGTGGATGCAGAGGGATTTGGCGACGAGCTGTCGCCGAACTGCCGCCGAACTGTCGCGCACACGCTCCCGTGTGCGGCGACAGCTACAATTGTACCCCCGTGGGTACTTAGCTTAACTCTCCGTGTCTGCCTATCTTATTGTTGCTGCTGTCCTCCTCCCATAACTCGGTGGCATGTATATAAGTATGCACATGCCACCAGGTTCACTGAGAGGGGATGCCAGCAATGATGAAAACAGCAAGATATAGACTAGAAGGTACTGGCTATCTGGAGATAAGAGTGCATTCCGCTACCACTATACTCTGCAGGGGACTGCAATGAAGTGCCAGCTGAACATCTTGGAGAATAATGTATTATTTAGTCCACAAGACACAGATATTTTTTCCCACCACTGTTGGAGAGGGAGAAAATTCTTCTTATGGAGCAAAAAAACATAGTAATAGTGCAAGGCAATCACTTACATTCACAAAAGGTTATACATTGCATGATGAACATAGACTTTTCTCTTCTCTTGTGCAAATACAGCCAAGTAAACATATTTATACTGTATATGGATTGTTAAGTTTAGATCACTAAAGAAAAAGTGTAACAGACAAGCACAAATTTTGGACCACACCATGTAACCTGTGCAGGAAGTATGTCATATTAATGTCAACCAAGGTCAACAGAAAAGTATATCCCAAAAAGTCTGATGCAGGAAAAATCGGAAAAAAAAATTAGAATGCCAAAAATATGTGTTCTTTACTTTTGCAGTGAACCATGTAATGACGAATAAAATCATAAAAAAAATCATCAGATAGTATTTATATAAATGTAAATAAGTGCAATAAAATATGATGAAAAAAGAGCGTATCACAGATAATTCATAGTAATGCACAGCATATTAGAATGCAGGCTGAAAAGTTGCCTGAAAGGTAGAAAGATCGTAAAAAATGATTATATTATGTGCATACTTTCAACTGTACATAAATAATTGTCAAGATGATATATATGTATAATAGTTTGACATATCAAATTCAGCTGCAAAACATCTAAAAAGTAAAAAAAAATCGCACAACACAATATAGTGTATGCCAGAGATATTTCTGGTGTCTAGTGATGTTGTGCATCCACGGACACAGGGGAGGACTGGCCCAGGGGGACGGGGGGCAATTGCCCCCCGGGCCTCCCAAATCTTAAGTAATTAGGGCCAGCCGCTGCTATACGCAGCGGCCGCAGACATACCACAGGTGACAGGTTCGCAGTGGGGATCGCAACCTCGCACGATATTTCCCGGCAAGTTGAAGTATCCAATCAGAGAAGGGGCCGAGGCGGCCGGCCGTGGTGTGCCCTTGTGCGTGGCTGCGCCTGCGGTGGATGTGAGCGGCACAAGGACACAAATAGCTTAGGTCCTCTCCGGCCCGGTGGGTTGACCCTGCTTGACTCCACCCCCCGCCTGGAGCCATTGCCGCCCGCAACGTGCTGCTGTGCCTGCGGTGTCATCGGAGTGAGCTGTCTCACTCTTCAGCTTTCTGTGGTGGGGGGGCTGGGGGCCTGGAGCTGTGGCTACGAGTGGCTGGCTGGAGGAGTCGGACACAGTCCTCCCCTGTGCTGCTGTGCCTGAGGTGTCATCGGAGTGAGCTGTCTCACTCTTCAGCTTTCTGTGCTGGGGGGGCTGGGGGCCTGGAGCTGCGGCTACGAGTGGCTGGCTGGCTGACCTGGCTGGAAGAGTCTGACACTCTGGGGGCTGGGAGTCGGAGATGCCACCTATAGCTGCTTGCTGCTGTGGAGGAGGAGGAGGTGTAGGACTGAGGAGACAGGAGGATAGAGGAGGTCGGGTCCAGGTTGCCAGAGCAGAAGGTGGTTTTTATAAATTGTGTTCTGTACTTCTTCTCCCTTCTTGTCACTGAGTTACTCACACTTTGCTGCCTGCCTGCTACTGCTGTCAAATTCAATTCTCTGCCCAGGCCAGTGCCCTCTGAGTTTTTTTGTGTGATAATCATCCCCATTCTGACCCTGGCCTGAGGGGGAACGTTTTTTCTTCTTGTGGTGTGATTGGCGGCAGGGGAGGGGGGAGACAGGCAGTTAGGAGGAGGGGGGGGGGGTAGGTGTCAGACAAGTAGTTTGTATGGTGGGTGGGCAGGAGTGGAGTTAGGCATCACCAGGTAGGTAGGTTTGTGTGTGTGTGTGTGTGGGGGGGGGGTTGTTTAAAGGAGTTATCAGGCATTTTTAATGAAATAAGTGCTACTTACTCGGGGCTTCCTCCAGCCCCACGCTCCCAGCATGTCCCTTACCGCAGCTCTGCAGTCAGCCATTCGCTGCCGCTGCCTCCCAGCCCCTGGCGATGGCACCAGTCCGACCTGGATGTCGGCCTGTACTGCGCCTGTGCGAGCAGCACTGTCAATCACCGCCACGTGGACCGAAGTGTACTGCGCAGGCGCAGTAGTTCTGCGTCTGCACAGTACGCTCTGGTCCACGTGGCGGTGATTGACAGCGCCGCTCGCACAGGCGCAGTCGGCCTGACGTCATCGCCGGGGGCTGGGAGGCAGTGGCAGCGAACAGCTGACTGCAGAGCTGCGCCAAGGGACATGCTGGGAGCTTGGGGCTGGACGAGCCCTGGGTAAGTAGCACTTATTTGCATAAAAAAAAAAAAAAGCCTGATAACTCCTTTAAGGTTAGGCATCAGACACAGACAGGTAGATTGTGCGGAGAAATGGGGTTAGGCATCAGGTACATAGTGTGTGTGTGTGTGTGGCTGGGGCTGTTAGTCATCACAATTTGAAGATTTGCACACAAGAAAGATATGGCTTTGGGCTGGGGATGCCGTGAAACGGGCCTCTAGTTTGTGTTGTCCCCCCAGGCCAAAAGGTCCCAGTCGTCCCCTGCACGGACATACCCTAAATAGAGCTAAGGTGATAAAGTGTCATGTGCAATAACGTACAAAACCTGGGCCCATGTGCAATTTACTTTTTCTCCAGAGTTATCTCCTAGGAGATCATTTTCAATTCATCTTCTCTTTAAAATAACTTTTCAGCATTTTACAATTGATAAAGTACCCACAAGTCAGTGAAAAGGTATCATCAAATTTAATTTGAACATTGTCTTGCTTACTGGTGGTTAAAAGGCATTTTATGAGAAGGTGTGAAAATATCACCTAGGAGAAAACTCAAGAGAAAAAGTTAACTGCATATGAGCCCTGGTGACTAATCCCTTTTTTTTCAAACTCTAAGGCACCTTATTGGTTCGGATTCTCTTGAGCTTAGCCTATTTATGGTTTGTCTGGGATATGCTCATTTTGTGCAATCTTTTTTTCACTTTTGTACATACATTCATACAAACTCTACCTGTTACGGTTTCTTTGTTTTATTGTTTTTAATGATGTTATTCTTAAAAGTACGCCCCAATAATAAGGTGTACTTTTGCTTTGTTGACTTTTTTCTGATTTTCCCTGCTGCATTCTTTTTGGATGAACTTTTGTTTTATTTTGCATTGCTGACATTAAAGAAATGTTGAGAGGACAAGCTACTTGTTTACTTTCCTCTGGCATACTGATAAAGAGGTACATTTTAACATAAAACTATCCATTTCTAAGAAATAGGCAATTTCTGCTGTTCAACACTATACATTGGTTGCAGATTAATGGCAAAACGTATGTATGGTTACATGTAAACAGTAAAATATATGTATTTAAAATCTGTATGAAACAATATATTTAGAATCATAAGAACCAAGTTAGTAAAATTAACTGTGCCACAGTCACATAGGGAAGTCTTGGTTTGCTGGTCAATGTAGTCCAATTCAAAGCAGAGATTATATCCACAGCAACTCCTTGAAGCAATAGCAGACAGTCCTTAGATCACACCTCAAAGGAATAAGGAAAAGGATGACGTAGTGTTACACCGTATGGTGACAGTACCACTACTCGGGACATCAAGTGAGAACCATACCACCAAATGCAGCAGACCACCAGTGACGTAGTGACATGTCAGACAGCTCCCACCCACAGCACCATTGCCCTCATTCACCACGACATCCTCTCATATCAAGAGGTATGCTCAAAGCTTATCATCTGTCCACCACCAGGGATCCAGCAGCAGCCAATGCTAATGTTCAGCCAGACATATAGCACTAGGGACTCAGAATACATATAATAGTGAAGCACCGTTTAATTGATAGAAGATTTAGAAATTATAAACTGACATTCTGCATCGGCATATCAAGCATTTAGTAACAGGATGAGTAGCGTGTTCCTGGGACCCTGATTCCCTAATCCGATCACCAGCTCGCCTGAAGGGAAACGGTGTCCCGGGAACACGATACTCATCCTGTTACTATATGCTTGTTATACCATTGCAGATTGTCAGTTTGTTACTTTTAAATCTTTCTTCTGATGATTTCCACAGCGACCACCATTTTTTTGAGCAACAAGCAGTAATTTCTGTGATCTTGCAACATGGGTACAGGCGCACGATTACGTGAACATTGTTTAGCGTCATGCGGCAATAACGACCGTCAAAGATCGGATCTTTAAGATCCCCAATGACTCCCGCACAAAGTACCATGATTGCTTAAAGTCTTGTTCGCGCCCGTCGTGTGCATGACGTTGTGTATAGATGGATTGGTGAGTATTTTGCATTAATTGTATTCAGAACCTTTATTATTTCAGCCCATCTGAGCATTTCTGGTTGGAGCAGTTTATAAAGATGCTAGTGCTTCCTTGTTGCAGTACAAGGGTTTCATCCATAGAGGTACAATCTCAGCCAATAATCTATCTGCATGGAGTTTGTATGTTTTGCACATTTGTATGAGTTTTCTCCTACTACCTATGAACATACTGATATGTTTATTGGTTTCCCCCCACATCTGGCAGGAACATGAAACTCATTAAACTATATCATCTTTAGTGACCTAGGTCCTTATTCAGTTATACTTTTTTTCTGACTTTTCTCCCAGGAGATTATTTTTAATCTTATCTAAAAAATTATTTTTCAGCACATGGCAACACAAAAAAATACTACAAAGTATGTCAAAAAATTACTTTAAATATTGGTTTGTTTGCTGGGGCATTAAAAGGTAATTTATTGATAAGATATGAAAATATTGCTTGGTAGAAAGCTAAGGAGAAAAGTTAATTGAATAGGGGCCTTGGGTTATTATGTATTCTGTAAAGAGCTGCAGAAAAATGTTATATAATGCACACTACTGATCAGTCCATTTTCAGATGTTTGACCATCAATGCACCGTAATTAATTGGTCACACATAAAGACTTCTGCCATGCCCAGGAGGGAAGCAGCCTCTGCAATCGCAGGGGGGCACAGAGCTGCTTTGGCGCCCCAACTACTAACCTTCCCTTCCTCCGATACAGAGGACTATACTTCAGATCAGGTGTTTTTGTGGCTACACTTGTTATGGGTGTGAAGATCCTGATGGCCACACGTGTTTTATGACCCTTGCTAGATGGGCGCCTAGGTCATGAAGGGCACCAAGGGGAGGCAATAAAAAGGGTGTTAACATGGGGGCATCAAAGTTTTGTTGAGAGGCCTGATGAATTGTAGTTACGTCACTGGCAACATCTTCTTTTCTTATACAAGAATTTATCTAAAACCCATCCAATAGCCAAATGCTAGCATCCTTGAGGCTGGTTTCACAGTGGGACGTTACAGGCGCACGTTAGAGCAGCCTGTAACTCAGCCCAACGCACAGTAATGAAAAATCAATGGGGCTGTTCACAGTGCCCACGTTGCGTTACATTGTAACGCTGCGTCACAAGACAACGTACTGCATGCAGTACTTTAGACGCGGCTGAGCCGCGTTAGACTGGTTGCACATGCTCAGTAATGTTGGGGAGGAGCGGAGAGCGGCCAGGCACATGGCTAATTAATATTCACTGCACGTTGTGACGTGCAGTGTTTACTTCCTGGAGCGGCCGCTCTGTGCGGCGATTGGCCGGCGGTACCACGTGATGCCGCATGCGCACAAGAGTGCGCATCACGGCATCACTGACGCCAGAGTGAGCTGCACAACGCGGCTCACTCTGACGTCCAGAGCCAGCACCACCAGGCGTTCCGTTAGGGGGACGTTATGCGACCTTAACGCCCCCTCTAACGCAACGTCCTGGTGTGAAATTAGCCTGAAAGTTTTTTTTTCCCCACTAACATACTATCTTTCTCAGTTTATATCTACTATCTGTTCTAAATGTGCTTAAAGAGAACCCGAGGTGGGTTTGAAGAATATTATCTGCATACAGAGGCTGGATCTGCCTATACAGCCCAGCCTCTGTTGCTATCCCAAACCCCCCTAAGGTCCCCCTGCACTCTGCAATCCCTCATAAATCACAGCCACGCTGCTGACAAACAGCTTGTCAGAGCTGGCTGTGTTTATCTCTATAGTGTCAGTCTGCTGCTCTCACCGACTCCTGCAGAACTCCAGTCCCCGCCTGCATCCCTTCCCTCCCTGCTGATTGGAGGGAAGGGACGGGGGCAGGGACCGGAGCTATGCAGGAGGCGGGGGAGCAGCTGAGACTGACACTACAGATGTAAACACAGCCTCACAGCATGGCTGTGATTTATGAGGGATTGCAGAGTGCAGGGGGACCTTAGTGGGGTTTGGGATAGCAACAGAGGCTGGGCTGTATAGGCAGATCCAGCCTCTGTATGCAGATAACATTCTTTAAACACACCTCGGGTTCTCTTTAAGAAGCAGAAGTATCATCATGTGTCAATTAAAAAGTGAAAATCTGAAGACCGAAAAACACATTCCATAGATGAGTGCAAAAGCACAAAATACAGTATACTTCATATTACTATGGTTTTTAAAGAGACAGATGGCTTTTTCTTTGAATTATATCACTGTCTCAATATAATTCAGTGTTATTTTATGTTTAGTAAACATCACCTAGGAAACATCACCTGGAATTTCGCATGAATCTTGCAAGCTTGCAATTACCCAGATATTCTGAAATCCTGAATTAGTCACAAACTGAACCAATCTTATTTCCTTGTAAACGTAACTGAAAAACGGATCACTGTAGTCCTGGTCCGTTGCCTATTCATTGCTGCAAGCATGATTTCTCAAGTCTGGTAGCTAAAGTCTTCTGTTCTTACTCTCTAACCAGCAAGACAGCAATTGTGTGGCAAGAGTGAATTATTAAAATCAGGAAATCAGGAGTGGATTTGTATTACGGGAGCCAACAGCCTTAAAAAGTCACCTTAATGAAACATTTAACCTTCCTGGCGTTATGATTATTTCAAGATTTAGGGTCTAAAAGCCGTGCAATTTTTTCACAAGATTTTAGACCTTAAAAACAAAACAAAAAAAATACCACATAGATATCTGCAGCAGCTCCTGCGTATAACTCACTCAGGCACCGGATTATGGCTCTGAGCTGCTAAGGAGGTTAAGTGGCATGCTACTGGATGAGACAGATGCACACACTACCAATCATGTTCAGAACTAGCCTGTGCTCTGTTTAGTAGGGGTTAATAATACAGAGCTATAAGCAGTCAGGGAGTTGGACTGCAGTATAACTCTCACTGATAATAATTAATGAGAGGTCATTCACCTATAATGCCTGGCAGATCTCCTGCTTTCTTTCAGCTGCTATACCCCAATCTAGTGCCGCAGCTCTGAGCTTGACCCACGTCTTCACCTATAGACAAGCCCCCCGCTTGAACAGGACACTAAATATGTCTCCTGACTTCAGTTAACCCCTGGTCTTAATGTGCAAGATATAGCAGCTGAGGCCAAGAAAGACAGAGTACCACCAGAGCAACAAGACTCTGCAACTAGGTGATATTAGGTAGTAGAGCAGAGTGCTTTTGTGGAGGAAGTTACACAGATCACACTAGGAGCTATGAACAAGGGCGCAAGATTGCTCAGAGCGACCACAGCTCTGAGCTTCTGATAATCACCAAGAATAAACAAAACAATGGTTGCTCAGTGCGACCGCAGCACTGAGCATCTGATGTTCACAGGGACCAAGATTGCTCAGAGCAAGCACAGCTCTGAGCTTCCGATAACCACCACAAATAAACAGGACACAATAGTTGCTCAGTGTGACCGCAGCACTGATGTTTCCAACAATGAGTAGCAAAGACAGACTGACAGGATACTTGCCAGTTAACAAGACACAATGGT
Source organism: Hyperolius riggenbachi (assembly GCF_040937935.1). Classification (NCBI taxonomy): domain Eukaryota; kingdom Metazoa; phylum Chordata; class Amphibia; order Anura; family Hyperoliidae; genus Hyperolius; species Hyperolius riggenbachi. Next base: position 242,160,778 of record NC_090649.1, read on the forward strand.
TGCTCAGTGGGACTGCAGCACTGAGCCTCGGATGTCCAATACACTGAGTAACAAGGACAGACAGACAGACGGAATGCTTGGCAGCTAACAAGATACAATGGTTGTTTAGTGCGACCGCAGCACTGAGCCTCTGATGACCACTACACTGAGTAACTAAGTCCAGGAAGCGTGGCAGTGCATGGAGGAGACATCCTCAGATTTTATTGATATGCCTGACTTTTCTTAAAGAGTAACTGTCAGGCTGCAAAAGCTGATTTAAACCTCTATTCTCCTGTGTTAAACAGTTTAGAAGGAAGCCAAAAAGGCAATACTGAAGTTAAAAATCTCTCTTACTTTTGATGTGTGCTGAACAGCAAGGCTGTTAGACCCAAGCTCTTAAGAGGCCGAGAGGCCACATACCATACTGCAAAGCATTCTGGGGCCCTCCTCTCGGCTGCTAGTGAGAAGTTACAGGCTCATGTTACAACGCAGTCCAGCTCACAGCACTGAAAGATCTCCGGGCAGAGTATACTGCATGAGTCCGTTATTGTTCCTAGCCACATGGCTAATTAATATTCACTGCACAGTAGTGTTGTCTTTTTTGTGAGTGGAATAATCAGGAAGCAGGGAGGACATGACGACACATTTGGCTTCATAGGAGACAGACAAACATGGAACCTGCCATGAGCTGCCAGGAGCATCATTCTCTGCAAATACTATATAAAAATTCTGTGAAATCCAAACGTGGACAGTGAAATGCATATGTAATGTAAGTACAGCCAATCTTTAGCTACTGATATATGTGTTTTTTTTCCTCTGAGACCTTATACCTAACAGCTCCTCTTTAATGTTTGTGAGTAGCGGTACCATTTTTATTGGATAAATTAAAGGTTTTACACTATATTAGTTCTTTTAAGTTGCAGTGGGCTGTCTTTTGAGTACTGTGGAGGGAACACACAAATAACAACAGAGAAATTGATGGGCAATACTAGGATAGTGCATAACAAACGCTTGGAGCTGTCTGTGATTGGGGCAGCCACAGTATAAGGTGAGCACGGTCCTGGAAGGTTTCGGGCACAGTCTTGTTAAGGTGGCCCTTGATAACAGAGCAAAGATTATTCCCTGGCAGTGGGATCCCTCCATGTGTGCATGATATAAAGCAGCCTATGCAATGAATTTTATTTTCTCTGTTTTAATGAGGTGATGTGAGAGGAGCATTGGAAGATACAAGAGAGTGGACAGACTACCTGAGTTGAAACCTCATGCTGTGTTAGCTGTCTGTGGGGTCTAGGCAGCCATAACTAGAGGTGAGAGCCAGTGGTGCTCAAATACCCCTTTTTAAAATTCGAGTTTGGTCGAATTCGAATAGTAAATTATTCGAGGTCAGTCGAATATTCGAGTCGAATAAATTTTACTATTCGATTCGACCTCGGACTTCGAGCTCACTATTCAAGTCGGTATTCAAGCTCATTATTCGAGCTGACTATTCGAATTGGCCTTAAATAGCTTCCCAACACTTGTTTTGAGGGTGAATGATGCAAGAAACATATTTTTTTCCAAGTAACAACAGCAAGTGATTATGTGGGGATGTTCCTTTAAAAAGAAAAAGGTGAAAAGAGAAGTTGTGTCCAGAATTTTGTTCAGTACTGTATATACTTCTTCTTCTTCTTCTTCTTCTTCTTTATCTTCTATATCTTCTTCTTCTTCTTCTATATCTTCTTCTATATCTTCTTCTTCTTCTTCTATATTGTCTTCTTCTTCATCTTCTTCTTCTTCATCTTCTTCATCTTCATCTTCTTCATCTTCATCTTCTTCTTCATCTTCTTCATCTTCTTCATCTTCATCTTCTTCTTCTTCATCTTCTTCATCTTCTTCTTCATCTTCTTCATCTTCATCTTCTTCATCTTCTTCATCTTCTTCATCTTCTTCTTCTTCTTCTTCTTCTTCTTCTTCATCTTCTTCTTCTTCTTCTTCATCTTCTTCTTCTTCATCTTCTTCTATATCGTCTTCTTCTTCACTTATTTCTCTTTTCATTTTTTTTTTTAAAGAAATGCAGCTATTTTTGAGCGTAACAACAAATAGCTGGTGGCGCACGCATGTTGGAAGCGCCATTGTATGTGCTCCCTGGCAGTGGAAACACACAGACAGCAGGAGGTAAATTCAGCAGCAGGAGGAGGAGGATGAGTGTGTGGCAGCATGCAGTCAATGAGGCAGGCAGCGTGACATAATAGCCCTGGTACCTAGCGGTGATACCAGGGCTGTAAATAAACACAACAGGAGGTCCCAGACAGCGGTCGTGCAGCCCACATTGTGTCCAATACACAACTGGGACAACACAGTTTTCAACCCGGGCACCTCAGAAAAATTAAACCTTTTTTTGTAATGGTTTTGTAGTTTTGGTTTTACAACCAATTACACAGATATATAGCTATTTTTTGACGTAATAGCTGGTGGCAGAGTGGAAGCAGAAGGTAAATCTGTGTACCCTGGCGGTGGGAAACACAGACAGACAGCAGCAGCAGCAGGAGGAGGAATGGAGGAGTAATTATGTGAGCAGCTATTGTTTGACGTAATAGCTGGTGGCAGTGTGGCAGCAGAAGGTAATTCTGTGTACCCTGGCAGTGGGAAACACAGACAGACAGCAGCAGCAGGAGAAATGGAGGAGTAGTGTGAGTGTGGCAGCAGGTAGGCAGCGTGACATAATAGCCCTGGTACCTAGCGGTGATACCAGGCCGTAAATAAACACAACAGGAGGTCCCAGACAGCGGTCGTGCAGCCCACATTGTGTCCAATACACAACTGGGACAACACAGTTTTCAACCCGGGCACCTCCGAAAAATTAAACCTTTTTTTTTTTAATGGTTTTTTGGTTTTGTTTGTAAAAGAAATTACACAGATATATAGCTATTGTTTGACGTAATAGCTGGTGGCAGAGTGGCAGCAGAAGGTAAATCTGTGTACCCTGGCAGTGGGAAACACAGACAGACAGCAGCAGCAGCAGGAGGAATGGAGGAGTATTGTGAGCAGCTATTGTTTGACGTAATAGCTGGTGGCAGTGTGGCAGCAGAAGGTAATTCTGTGTACCCTAGCAGTGGGAAACACAGACAGACAGCAGCAGCAGGAGGAATGGAGGAGTAGTGTGAGTGTGGCAGCAGGTAGGCAGCGTGACATAATAGCCCTGGTACCTAGCGGTGATACCAGGCCGTAAATAAACACAACAGGAGGTCCCAGACAGCGGTCGTGCAGCCCACATTGTGTCCAATACACAACTGGGACAACACAGTTTTCAACCCGGGCACCTCAGAAAAATTAAACCTTTTTTTTTTTAATGGTTTTTTGGTTTTGTTTGTAAAAGAAATTACACAGATATATAGCTATTGTTTGACGTAATAGCTGGTGGCAGAGTGGCAGCAGAAGGTAAATCTGTGTACCCTGGCAGTGGGAAACACAGACAGACAGCAGCAGCAGCACACAGCAGCCCACTGTAGGTGTAAAATGTGTGGCTGCAGGCGACGTAATAGTCAAAGTGAACCAGGCTGGCTTAGTGAGCAGGAGCCAGGAGGTGGTAAAGGGTGGTAAGGCACATTAACGATGGTTCTTAGCCAGTTCATGTCCCCCTCTCGCCGACAACAGGGGCCAGGAACTCGCCTTCCACCCACGCCTGGTTCATCTTGAGAAACGTCAGTCTGTCCACAGACTTGTGAGACAGACGTGAGCGTTTCTCGGTGACCACGCCACCAGCTGCACTGAAGCAGCGCTCGGACAGCACGCTGGAAGGGGGGCAGGACAGCACTTCCAGGGCGTACTGCGCCAGCTCGCTCCAGATCTCCAGGCGCTTGACCCAATACTCCATGGGATCAACAGGGGCATCGCTGTCAGGCCCGCTGTAGGACCCCATGTAGTCAGCCACCATGCGGGTCAGGCGCTGGCTGTGACCGGAGGAGGATGCTGCTGCATGCACCTCCTCTCTAGTCACTGCTGCCGGAGCCTCTACAGTCCTGTAGAGCTCGTGGCTGAGAGACAGCAGGTCTGTGGGGCGCTTGCTGCTGCTGGATGCAGGCACCTGCTGCTGCCTCTGTGCTGGCTGCTGGACAGTGGGGGTGGAAGGCTGGGGGAAGGCTTCCTCCAAGCGCTCAACAAGGGCCTGCTGCAAGCTCCTTATTTGTTGCGCTGGGTCTCCTCCTGCAGGCGGCAGGAACTGGCTCAACTTCCCCTTGAGGCGTGGGTCCAACATCATGCTGATCCAGATGTCCTCCCTCTACTTCATCTGGATCACCCTGGGGTCCCTGCGCAGGCACGTCAGCATGTGCGCTGCCATTGGGAAGAGGCGGGCCACGTCTGCTGGCACATCGACGGCAGTGCTGCTGTCCTCATCCTCCTCCTCTGCCTCGTCAGCCTCATCCTCTCTCCACCCCCGCACCAACTCAGCTGCACTGTGCTGCTCCCCCTCATCAGCAGCAAGGTCAGGGACCTCCACCAAGTCCTCCTCCTCCTCCCCCTCAGAGGTGGACTGTGCAGCTGCTTGCCGCTCCTGCTGGTCCAAGGCTGCCGCTCCCTGTTCCAGCAAAGCATCGAGGGCCCTGTTCAGCAGACAAACCAGGGGCACCCACTCGCAGACCATAGCATGGTCCCTGCTCACCATGTTGGTGGCCTGCAGAAAGGGAGCCAGCACTAAGCACACCTGCTGCATGTGCCTCCAGTCATCATCGGGGACGATGGACGGGATGTTGCTGGTCTTGTCCCTTCTCTGAGCGGCGGAAACAGTGGCCAGGGCAAGGTACTGGTTGACAGCGTGCTTCTGTTCAACCAGACGCTCCAACATCGCCAGGGTGGAGTTCCAGCGAGTCGGAACGTCAATGATCAGCCGATGGCGTGGCAGATCCAGCTCCTTTTGCACGTCTTCCAGGCTCGCACAGGCTGCAGCCGAGCGCCGGAAGTGACGCACAATGTTCCTTGCCGTTTCCAGCAGTTCGCCCATCCCCTGGTAGGTGCGCAGGAACTTCTGCACCACCAGGTTCAGCACGTGGGCAAGACAGGGGATGTGGGTCAGGTTTCCCCTGTCTATTGCGGCAACCAGATTGGCCCCATTGTCGGCCACCACCTCTCCGACTCTGAGGCCTCTGGGGGTCAGCCAAATCCTCTCCTGCTCCTGGAGTTTGGCCAACACATGGGTTGCCGTCAGCTTGGTCTTCCCAAGGCTGACCAAGTGCAGCAGCGCTTGGCAGTGGCGGGCCTTCACGCTGCTGCTGAGGCGGGGGGTTTGGCCAGGTGTGCCGGAGGATGGCAGAGGATCGGAGGAACCTGCTGCAGTTCCCCTGACCCTGCGGGGTGGCACCACCCACTGTGTTGCTGCTGCTGCTGTGCCCGCTGCTGCTCTCCCATCCTCACCCCCTTCCACCAAGCTGACCCAGTGGACAGTGAAGGACAGGTAGCGGCCTGTCCCGAAGCGGCTGCTCCAGGAGTCCATGGTGACGTGGACCCTTTCACCAACCGCGTGCTCCAGCCCTCGCTCCACATTGGCCATCACAAAGCGGTGCAGTGCAGGAATGGCCTTGCGGGCAAAGAAGTGTCTGCTGGGGAGCTGCCAGTCTGGGGCTGCACAAGCAAGCAGCGCACGAATGTCGCTCCCCTCCTGCACGAGCGTGTACGGCAGGAGTTGGGAGCACATGGCCCGTGCCAGCAAGCCGTTCAGCTGCCGCACGCGACGGCTGCTGGGAGGCAGAGCCCTAACCACCCCCTGGAAGGACTCGCTCAAAAGGCTCTGGCGTGGCCTTTTGCTGGCACAGGAATCAGCAGACACAGCGGAGGAGGCCACTGAGGACTGGCTGCCAGAACAGGCCTCAGTGTCGGCGGCTGGAGTTGCAGAGGGGGGAGGAGCAGTGCGTTTCCGCACTCCTGCTGGTGCTGCTGGAGGAGCAGGAGGGCGGGTGGCTGCTGTTGCTGCTGCTGCTGCTGCTGAAGGCTGTGCAGTGATGGGTGTGGTGCCACTGCCAGCACCAGATGCCTTCAGCCTCTGGAACTCCTCATGCTGGTGGAAATGTTTCGCAGCAAGGTGGTTGATGAGCGAGCTGGTGCTGAATTTTAAGGGGTCTGCACCTCTGCTCAACTTCCGCTGAAAGTGGTTGCAAGTGGCGTACTTGCTGTACACTGTGGGCATGGTGAAAAAACGCCAGATTGGTGACAAAAACAACCCCCTACGGCATGGAACCGCTGCTGCCTGTCTCCCTGTGGTGGTTGGGGGGGGGCTTGGGTGCGGCTGGTGGTGGTACTGGCAGATGCTGCTGCTGCTGCTGCTGCTGAGCCTGAGACACCAGCAGGCTGTGGGACCTGCCTACTGCTGCCAATGCTTGCAATGATGCGCCTCCTTGCAAGGCCCACAAGCGCATCCTCCTCCTCCTCAGAGCTGCTGATGACGACATCCCCTGGAGGTGGTGGCACCCAGTCTCTGTCTGTCACCGTGTCATCATCATCCTCCCCCTCCTGAAACATGTCCTGCTGGGATGATGACCCCCCAAACTCCTCTCCTGATGCATGGATGGGCTGCTTGACTGTCGCCACAGTCTTGCTGTCCAATCCCTCATCCCCCAAAGTGCCCATCAGCATCTCCTCCTCAAAATCGCCAACAACAGCAGACAATACCCTGATGGTGCCTGATGTAAAAATACTGCTGAGTGACAAGTCGCCAACTTGTTACGGTGAACTGGCCTCCTCCTCCCCCCCAGGCCCTGCTGGGCAGCTGCTGCGAACAGGGGTGGTGGTGGTGGTGGTGAGGGTGGTGAGGGTGGAGGCCTCGGATGCAGAGCTGATGGCGGGCTGCTCATCCTCCGTCATGAGTTGCACCACAGTGTCTGCATCCTTTTCCTCAATGGGACGTTTCCGACCCGGCTGGAGGAAAATCGGAGCAGGTGCTACACGCTGCTGCTGCTGTGTCTCTGCAGCGTGAGTTGCAGATGCTCCTGCTGGGCGGCGCCCAAGGCGTCCACGGCCAGTGGCTATGGGAGGAATGTTAGCCACTGACGCTGCTGCTGCTGCTGCGGAACTGTGCATGGTGGCACGGCCGCGGCCTGCCACAATGCTGCTCCCTCTCCTCCTGATTCCCTTGCTGCCCTTCCCCTTGCCCAAACCGCGCTGGCTGCCACTTCCAGACATCTTCGATGTTTTGGGCGTATAGACAAAAGTTTTTTAAAAGGGCGGGTGAAAAGTGGGGTACTTTAATGGAGTGGGTTGGTGGGTGAGGTGACTGAGTGAGTGTCCCTAGTACAGTAAGTAAGTAGTAACAGTCAGGAAGTACAACTAGCAGTTACAATAATCAATCAGTAATCAGAAGGAAATAGAGTGTGTGTTGTGTGTACACAGACAGTGAGTGCACACACGCAGGAGCTAGTAGCCTATGAACAGTGACTGAGTGTCCTAGACTCCTAGTACAGTAAGAGTAACAAGTAGTAACAGTAAGTACAACTAACTAATTACAATAATCAATCAGTAATCAGAAGGAAATAGAGTGTGTGTAGTGACTGTGTACACAGACAGTGAGTGCACACACGCAGGAGCTAGTAGCCTATGAACAGTGACTGAGTGTCCTAGACTCCTAGTACAGTAAGAGTAACAAGTAGTAACAGTAAGTAACTAACTAATTACAATAATCAATCAGTAATCAGAAGGAAATAGAGTGTGTGTAGTGTGTACACAGACAGTGAGTGCACACACGCAGGAGCTAGTAGCCTATGAACAGTGACTGAGTGTCCTAGACTCCTAGTACAGTAAGAGTAACAAGTAGTAACAGTAAGTAACTAACTAATTACAATAATCAATCACTAATCAGAAGGAAATAGAGTGTGTGTAGTGTGTACACAGACAGTGAGTGCACACACGCAGGAGCTAGTAGCCTATGAACAGTGACTGAGTGTCCTAGACTCCTAGTACAGTAAGAGTAACAAGTAGTAACAGTAAGTAACTAACTAATTACAATAATCAATCACTAATCAGAAGGAAATAGAGTGTGTGTAGTGTGTACACAGACAGTGAGTGCACACACGCAGGAGCTAGTAGCCTATGAACAGTGACTGAGTGTCCTAGACTCCTAGTACAGTAAGAGTAACAAGTAGTAACAGTAAGTAACTAACTAATTACAATAATCAATCACTAATCAGAAGGAAATAGAGTGTGTGTGTACAAGACAGTGAGTACACACACGCAGGCGCTAGTAGCCTTAGCCTTAGCCTATGAACAGTGACAGTGAGTGTCCTAGCCTAACTACAATACTAAATACAGAATCAATCAGTAGTAAAGGACAGCAGCAGAAATACTGGTATAGATGAGAGAAATATACTAACAGAGGACAGGAGAGAACAGCTGCCCACACAGGCAGGCCCTGAGGCCTAAAGCTGTGTAAGCCTGCAGCAGCTGTGTCTCTGTCTATGTAACACAAAAGCTACTAACTAAAATACAATGTCTATCTAACTAACAACAATATAGGTGTATATAGGAGGTGTATGTGAGCAAAAACGCTAGGTAAATGAACACAATAGAGCTCTTGCTAAGCCAAAGCACAAAGGAGCAACTCTCTCTCTGTACAAGTCTCAGGCAAGCACGGAGAAACCTAACATGGCGGCCGCTATTTATAGGGTAGGGGCTGGCCAGGGTCCCCCTCTGTGATTGGCTGCCGTCAGAGGGCCTGGGAGCCCTCTGATTGGCTCTAAGGACATCAATCTGGGCTATGACGCTATTCGAGCTCGGTACCGAGCTCGAATAGCGCCGTTTGCTCGAATAGCTCGAATAGTGAATGGGCTATTCGAGTGTACTCGAATACCCCATTCGAATAGCTCTAGCTATTCGGAGCTCGAATACCGAGCTCGAATAGCTGAGAAAGAGCTCGAATATTCGAGCTACTCGAATATTCGAGCTCTGCTGAGCACCACTGGTGAGAGCGGTCCCTAGAGGTGGTGGAGCACAGGAAGGTGGTGAGATCTTAAAGGAACCTGTACGGGCCATAGTGGGTGGAGGACTTGCTTTGGCCTGACAGCGTATGCGATGAACTCTCTCTCTTCTTCTCTTTTTTGGGGCTTTTTCCTGAGGTGCACTCGATGTGAAGACTGAAGTGGATTCAACCTACAGTTGTGCGATTGGGGACTTTTGTCATTAGCGGACTGTGTGGCAGCGCAAGGTGTCACAGACCGCTAGGCCGGTCTGCGGATGGGGTAAATCGATCAGCGTCAGAAATCCTCTTACACGGTCATTTGTTCATCACGAAGGGTAACCCGCGTTCGCAATTTGATGAACTGACTCGCGAAGGGAGCGTTCTGATACCAACCGAATCACTCCACACACATATATAATTCAAAGATCTGCCACCAAGCGAGTTACACAGCCCGCTACTGTAATTTTACTAGGACTTCGAGAACGCTCTATTAACCCTTAGCAGTATGCAAGAATCTGGGTCAGATCGTTATGTCTGGGCCGGGTTCTCGCATACGGGTTATAAATGTATACTTCTATTAAACACAGGGTAGCGAGTTCAGGAGAATAGGTACGATTGTGTATGTTCAGCAACAGGTCATAACCGCTAAACGATTTTTAAACGTTTAATAACACAAATGCATTACATACAGTTATATACACCTATTAACATATAAAACACATAGCTTAAAAATAAAAGGAATAAAATCAGAAAATTCTTACTTCGTTAGCTGAGCAGTCCATTTGAAAAATGAAGAAAATAGTCCAGTTTAAAGTAGGCATTCAGGTTAAAGTCTTTGTACACAACATGCGCCCGGTTCTCCTTGAGCACATGTCTAGTCCTTCCTGGTAGATGGGAATTGAAGAACTGGGTGGAGTTCCTTGCAAACGCTTTTTACTGACCAGAGTTTTGGGGCGGTCACTACCTGGAAAGTAGGTGTGTTTGAGGCAGGGTTACCTCCTGAAAGTCAGGTTGCCACCCCCAGACTTGGAGCAAGGAATGTACCAATTATTAATAATTTGTGTAATTCCGCCCCAGATGGGTGCATCGCAAATGCGCGACCATATTCATAAGGAGCATGCGACTCTGTATTAAATGAGTCTATACACGCCTAGTCTGTCGAATTTGCTCTACGCAGGCCGGATAAAGTGGTTTCTATATGGATCCCTGATAGCTAGAAACGTGCACTTTAGGTGAACGATAGAACTGTTTCCTAGGTATCAGAAAATGTAATTTTGGTCTTGCTGTGCCAAACCTATTTTGAATTATTAATAAAGTAAATGTTCCCATTGTGTGAAGCTATGAGTTTTTGGAGGGAAATTTGAATCTCAACCAGTTTGAGGAGGTTTTCCTTTTGGGGAAAGATGAGCTGTAGCCAAATGGCTTCTCCCCAGGGAAGCTAGCCACGTGTGACTTTCTCTCCTGACACAGGATGTGGGGGGAAGGTTACTGTACTCAGTAAGAGAGAGGGAAATTGACATCTATTGTGCATTTACCCAAGACTGACAGGAACTGTGCATGACCATGCGAAAGTCGATGGCGATTTTGCGCACAACTTTCCGTAATGTCCGTCACATCTCCCCCCTACCAGTCGGACGCACAGAGTGGGTCTGCATGACCCGCTCTACGCGCCGCTTAGCTACTGAACGGGTTCTCGACTTCTTATCTGACTGCCCTTTAGACAACTCACCAGAAGCATAAGGCCTCATGGTCCGGTGTGTCCCAGTGTCCGCTTTGCGGACGGTGTGATGCACACCCACAGGCTTACCTCTAAAGGCCTGGCTGGGTTTGCGTAGCGCTTCCTGTAAGGGAGAGAGTCGTTGGCTGACATCCGGGTCACTTCCTGACTCTCGGGTGTCAGCCTGCGAATCTGGAAGCAGCGTGGCATACCCCTGCTCTAACTGACTACACCTTGGCACAACATTTTGGTCAGCACAACCTAGGTGGACATTAGAGCACATTTTAAAAAACGAATCAGCCTTTACCGGGGTGGCGAGGCTTGCCCCTTCTCCAGGAAGGATAGAGGGTGGACCTCTGGGCAGTTTTGCACTGGGTTGCTTCTGCAAGGGGAAAACATGCAAGGGTGAGACAGGGAAGGTACGGCCTGTCTCCACCAGCTGTTTGTTAACAGCAGGCAATGGTGGAGCACTCTGGCTGTCATAGCAGGAGGGGAGGTCTAGGCCCCCTGCTGCCTGCTCTGACACCTGGCCTGCTTCCACTGCCAAGCACGGATATGACCCAGGCAACACAAGACTGTTACCTCTTAGGTTAGAGGCAATCACACTTAAACATAAATCATTTTTAGTAATAGGAGAGTCAGCATGAAATCTATTAGCAACATCTGGTACAACATTAACATCACAGTTACGTTCATTTTTCACATCATGTACACAGGTATCTGGAACAACAGTGACAGGTCTAGAATCAGACAAACCGTGATTAGACAGCTGTCCATTAGAAGCAGGTACCGCTTCCTGGCCTCCTTTCCTAGGAGGGCTAGGTACCATTACCCTTGCTGCCTCCCTCTGTCCCACCCCAAGCTTGTACAGTACCTGAGTGGGTCCAGACTGGCAATCCGGGGTGTTGATCACAGGTTCATAAAAGGATCGTAGGGTGCCAAGATCGGTGCCCAACAGCACAGGCACTGGGATGTCATCTGTCACCCCCACAACTTTTGACTGGCGGCCCCTTCCCCAATCGAGAACAACACGAGCTTTGGCGATGCGTGCGTGTGTGCCACCAACTCCCACAAGTGTGACACACTCATTAGGCAGGAAATTCTCCCTGGCTACAAGATGAGAGCGAACCAAGGTAAGCTCTGCGCCTGTGTCACGGAAACCAACAGCGATCTGGTCGTTAACTTCCACGACTTGATGATTTCCGGAAAGTCGAGGATTTGCTGCTCCCATGACGAGGTAGGCGTGTGCAGTAGAGGATGCGCTAGCCACTTCTGCGCTAGGCTCTGGAGACGGCGTCCTCACCTCGGGGCAGGCAGACTTGAGGTGTCCTCGCTGTCCACAGTGGTAACACTTCGGAACATATGTGGCATCAGGCGGATGAGTAGCAGGTGCAGCATCCGGCCTCTGTGGCTGTGGGACCCGATTCCCACGGTTAGCAGGGGGAGGAGAGCTGGGTTGCATAGGTCTCCCCCCTTTCCAGCTCTGGACTGGAGGTTTGCGGCTGTCCGGAACACGGGTGGCCACAAAAGTGTCTGCAAGTTCTGCTGCAGTTTTGGCGGAGTCTGGCTTCCGCTCCAAGACAAACTGCCGGACGTCTGGAGTGCAGCAGTTCAGCAACTGCTCCTGCACGATGAGGTCCTCCAGACCTTGGTGAGAGTCTTTTTTGAGGCCCCGTGACCACTGCCTGAACACAGTCAGCAGGCGACTCTCCAGGTCGGTGTAAGAGTCGGTGTGGCCTTTCTGCAGGGAGCGAAACTTTTTGCGATAGACCTCTGGGGTCAGCTGGTATTTGGCGATAATCGCAGCTTTTATCGCAGCATAGTCATTGTCCTTGTCAGCGGGTAAGTCCACAAACGCCTCAAGCGCTTTGTCCCGCAAGTTGGGTGTCAGATATCTCGCCCACTGCTCCTGGGGCAGATGATGCTGACGACAAGTCTTTTCAAAGGAGTGTAAATAAGTGTCCGGGTCGGTTCCCTTCTCCATTTCTGGGAATTTAAACTTTGGAGTCCCAAACGGGCCTGCTGTGGGCCGGAGTTCCGGAGCACTTTGCGAGGGATTTTGGCCTTGCGCTCGCAGGTTGGCCATTTCAAGGTCATGTCTGTGTGCGGCTGCTCTCTCCTCTCTTTCCGCTTCTCTCTCAGCAAGCCACCGGCGCTCTGCCCGTTCCGCTTCTCGCTCTGAGGCTTCCATTTCCGCCTGGCGCTGGCGTTCTGCACGGTCAGCATTTTCTCTGACGATCTGCATGTACAGCTCAGGATTTGTCTCCAACAGCCTTTGTAATCCAGGTTGCATTCCAGCATCAGGAACACAGAACAGGTTGGCATGGGCGGGCTCCTGCCGGCCACCATGCTCCTCAGCAGTTACAGCGACCTGTTCAGACGCGGTACCGTTTTCCTCTGGGTCTGGAAGTGGGTTGCTTTGCTCCAACCGCTCACTTTCCTCTGCCCCAGTTACAGCACCGTCTGAACCAGGAGTGTGCTCTCCCAGCATTTGCTCCGGCTGGGTATTCAGTCGCAACAAGTCCTCGATCAATTGGGATTTCTTTTTTCTATACGTCATAATGCCTTTTTCCTCACACAAGTTTGCTAGGTCTGCCACTGACATTTTCTTGTATCTTGCTGCAGCCATTTTTGCCAAATAAAAGATAGGATAGCAAAAGAGATTGGGGGGGGGACTCTGTGCTACACGTTTAGTCTATATAAATGGTAATGCACCGGTTATTGACCACAGATTTTTGATCTGTTCTGGCAGGTTAATCAAATAACGTTGCCGTTGATGTTCTGAACATACACAAATCCCAAAAAGCTGCCAAACAATGTCACAGACCGCTAGGCCGGTCTGCGGATGGGGTAAATCGATCAGCGTCAGAAATCCTCTTACACGGTCATTTGTTCATCACGAAGGGTAACCCGCGTTCGCAATTTGATGAACTGACTCGCGAAGGGAGCGTTCTGATACCAACCGAATCACTCCACACACATATATAATTCAAAGATCTGCCACCAAGCGAGTTACACAGCCCGCTACTGTAATTTTACTAGGACTTCGAGAACGCTCTATTAACCCTTAGCAGTATGCAAGAATCTGGGTCAGATCGTTATGTCTGGGCCGGGTTCTCGCATACGGGTTATAAATGTATACTTCTATTAAACACAGGGTAGCGAGTTCAGGAGAATAGGTACGATTGTGTATGTTCAGCAACAGGTCATAACCGCTAAACGATTTTTAAACGTTTAATAACACAAATGCATTACATACAGTTATATACACCTATTAACATATAAAACACAGAGCTTAAAAATAAAAGGAATAAAATCAGAAAATTCTTACTTCGTTAGCTGAGCAGTCCATTTGAAAAATGAAGAAAATAGTCCAGTTTAAAGTAGGCATTCAGGTTAAAGTCTTTGTACACAACATGCGCCCGGTTCTCCTTGAGCACATGTCTAGACCTTCCTGGTAGATGGGAATTGAAGAACTGGGTGGAGTTCCTTGCAAACGCTTTTTACTGACCAGAGTTTTGGGGCGGTCACTACCTGGAAAGTAGGTGTGTTTGAGGCAGGGTTACCTCCTGAAAGTCAGGTTGCCACCCCCAGACTTGGAGCAAGGAATGTACCAATTATTAATAATTTGTGTAATTCCGCCCCAGATGGGTGCATCGCAAATGCGCGACCATATTCATAAGGAGCATGCGACTCTGTATTAAATGAGTCTATACACGCCTAGTCTGTCGAATTTGCTCTACGCAGGCCGGATAAAGTGGTTTCTATATGGATCCCTGATAGCTAGAAACGTGCACTTTAGGTGAACGATAGAACTGTTTCCTAGGTATCAGAAAATGTAATTTTGGTCTTGCTGTGCCAAACCTATTTTGAATTATTAATAAAGTAAATGTTCCCATTGTGTGAAGCTATGAGTTTTTGGAGGGAAATTTGAATCTCAACAAGTTTGAGGAGGTTTTCCTTTTGGGGAAAGATGAGCTGTAGCCAAATGGCTTCTCCCCAGGGAAGCTAGCCACGTGTGACTTTCTCTCCTGACACAGGATGTGGGGGGAAGGTTACTGTACTCAGTAAGAGAGAGGGAAATTGACATCTATTGTGCATTTACCCAAGACTGACAGGAACTGTGCACGACCATGCGAAAGTCGATGGCGATTTTGCGCACAACTTTCCGTAATGTCCGTCACACAAGGTTTTTCGGGATGTTTGGTGTAACACTTGAGCTTTGCAGCATACCTACAAGGGGCTATAGGTGTAGTGGTAGATAGTGGAGCATGCTGAGACCAAAATACTTGTAAGACAGACAACAGACAGACAGACGGAATGCTTGCCAATCTAATCTCTTCCCCAGCGATAGCAAACATCCACTCTGACACGGACAAGACAAACAAGTAGCAGCGTAACTAATAGCAACCGCTGCTACAGTCATGTCCTAAGGAACAGAACTAGCAGGAACACTACCAGTCACCAACATGGTTAAGGCAGTCTCCAAACTATCAGAATGGGAAAAGACTTCACTGTATCCCCACGGGTGCAGTGAACGTCCAGACAGACAAGGCAAGGCAATACAATACAATACAATACAATATAACTTTCACCCCAGGAACCCAGCAATAAACTTTGGCTAAGCTGAACGCTATGTCGGGCGAGGTCTGAGAGGGGAAGCAGGCTTTTCTATGGACATCAGCCAATGAGAGCAGACATGCAAATTCCCACACAGCTGAATGGTAATCATACAATCCTGTGTTAGACTGGTTGAAGGCTGCAAGCTGCCTGTGAATGGAAAGAACTCTCATTACAAATGCATGCCAGATTATGCAACCACATGCATGTAAGAAATCCACAGCTGTATGGCTGCAGTTCAACTGTAGCAAGCTATAGGTGAATTCATGACAACATCCTGAGCTACTCTGAACTACAGAGTGACTGCAGATGGCAATGAGTCTCAATTAAAACTAAGCAACCAAATGCAGGCAGAGAAATCAAAACTGCTCGGTTGCTGCTTCACTGCAGCCGACAGGAGGGATCCTTATAACACACACACATGTATTACAGAATGGGAAATGATTATTATTATTATTTTTTTTTGCAAGTCATTAGCATTCGTGCAGTTTTGCTGCACCAGTATGAATTGAAATGAAACAGGCAGCACGGTGGCGTAGTGGTTAGCGCTCTTGCCTTGCAAGCAATGGGTCCACGGTTCAAATCCCATCCAGGTCCACATCTGCAAGGAGTTTGTATGTTCTCCCCGTGTCCACGTGGGTTTTCTCTGGGTATTCATGTTTCCTCCCACACCCCCAAAAACATACAAATAGGTTAATTGGCATCCCCCAAAATTGGCCCTAGACTATGATACATACACCACACTAGACATGTGACTATGGTAAGGATTCAATTGTGAGCTCCTCTGAGGGACAGTTAGTGACAAGACAATATACTCTGTAAAGCGCTGCGGAAGATGACGGCGCTATATAAATACTAAATAATAATAATAATAATAATAAAATGCAGTAAAATGCCTCCACTTTATCTGCCAGCATTCAAACAAGTCCTTAACCACTTGCAGACCACCTAACGCCGATTGTCGGCAGCAAAGTGGCTCCCCCGTTGGCCATATGGCGCCATCTCATGAGAGGCGAGATTTGCAGGGAACAAGCACTTACTTGAGCACGTGTTCCTTTGCAGTCAACACAGCAGAGCACAGAAAGCCTGCGATCGGAGCTGGCAGGCTGTTATTTACATTTAAAATGAAATTAACATTGGTATAGCACTGCAATCTTGCACAGCATTGTACAAAGTAAAGTCTTGTCATTGAACTGTCCCATGGAGGGGCTCACAATCTAATCCCTGGCTCAGCCATATATCTATTTATGTATTGTGTAGTGCATGTAATGTAGTCTAGGGCTTATTTGGAGGGAGGGGGGGGAGTAATATAAAAATAGGGATTTTTATTTTAAAAACTGATGTTTTAAATTAATAATAATTTAAAAAAATCAAACCGCAGCAGCAATCAATTACCACCAAAAGAAAACTCTTTTAGTGAGAAGAAAAGGGGGTAAAATTCAATTGGATGCTAAGTTGTATGAACAAGCAACAAACCGTTAAAGTTGCAAAGTGCTGAATTGCAATTGCCTGATCACTAATGGAGTATAAACCTCTGGTCCTCAAGAGGTTAAGTTTATGTAGACAACAGCAGATTCCAACATACAATTAATACGAATAGATGGAAAAATAAGCAAAGAAAAAAAACTATTTTTGTTGCAGCTGTAGGTAACAAATATGCTGGAAAATGCTTGCAGTGATAGTGGCTGGTATATGGACTTAGAATGTTGTGACTGGAAATCCTTAGAGGACAGGTAAGCATCCAATAAAATATCTCCAGGCGGGAGTCTTCTACAACACGTCTACTGTTACTAATGGGAAATCCATTTCCAATACCAATTAAATGAAACACAGCACAAGGAATTGTGGGAAGCCTCAATTCCACTGTCATTTATATTTGCACCAATTAACAAACAGCTTCCTACATGTTAATTAACACAATATTTAAAGATATCCTTAATTCCCCACTCTGTCATTGCACAAGTAGGAACTGTCTACTGATTTACTCACCCGCTGGAAGTTAGCAAGTAAAGGAGAGAAGTCGCTCTCCAAGAGGGTGGGGGGAATTATAAATGGATTCATATATATTTTGTCATGATACAGTCTTACCTTCTTTTGGGTTGCAGGTACTGAGACATTCCCTTGCAATAAGCACCTGACAAGAAGTGTGACATGCAGTGTTACCTTGCAAAACAACAACACTAAACATTTGTAAAGTACTTTTCTCCCATTGGACCTAAAGCGCGTAAACACAAGTCTGAATGATGCAAAGAAAATAGAGCATCTCTGTATAATATATGTAGCCTAATTTTCCAAAGGGTGTGAAATATTTGCAGCAGTAAACCTGAAGATAGGGCTGTTCAGGGCTGCATGTAGGGGTTGTGTTGCCCAAGCTGCCCTACAATGATGATTCCATCCTGATACTAAATGAGTTAACATGGTGTCAGGCAAGATTAAGACTGTGGTGGTCTGCAAATTCATGCAGGAATTCCTAGACAGCAGGGAGAGGTGGCAGCTCTTCACCAAGCAGGCTGCATCTGAATGACTAACAGCATAGGTTTGTAGATCCTAATTATAGGCAGGGTAAGCATCTTGCATTCAGTCATTCAGATGCAGCTTGCTTCCCACCCCTCCCCACCTCTCCCTGCTGTTTAAAAAATGAAAGTTTACCTGACTAGCTGCTCCCATTTTGATATTTATGTTTGCATTTTGTTTCTATCAGAGTATAGGGTGTATTGCATAATTGTGACATGTGTTTTGAATACAGGGTGTGTATGTTGCCTCTAGGGGGATCAGCACGCCTCTGTTTGTAGTCATTCAGATGCAGCCTGGTCTTAGGATGCTCTGCCATTTCTCCCATTGTCTCTAAGACATGCAGGATTGCATGCAATTGTGCAGTCAAACAGGAACCCACAGCCCATTCACCAATCCCTGCAGCCTTCAGTACACATATGTGGCACCTGCAGTTTATGTGTGTGTGTGTTGGGGGGGGGGGGGGAGGGGGTCGCTACATCAGCAAATGCATAATAAAGCTTGTTATGTTCTGCATCCTCTGATGTGTCACACCTGGCATTGGACATTAAGTGCCTAATTACAAGCAACGCCTTGGAGCTGGATATTAATGAAATTAAGGTTCAGGCTCTCCAAGATTTTTGGGGAAAGCTATTAGGGATTTTATAAAAACAGGAAGATGAAAACTTAGAGATTTTCTAATAGATTAAATTCTATTGTCCACACAGCTAGAAAGAAGTGTAATTTTTAATAGCAAAGAACTACAAAATAAATTGTGACTCAATGATTTAAAGAGGTTCTGTGGCCCCTTTTCTTATTGCAATTTAAATGAATTGATATTTTCCTTTAATAAATACAAATCTTTTTTTACCTCTCTTGTGTTCAAAAAGCTGTGCTGTCTCTCTCCAGCTCCTTTCTAATTATTTGTCTTGTTATACGAATATTGTGCTGCAGGATGAGGCAGACTAACAGCAGCTGTTCCGACCTCCCTGCCTTTCCTCCCCCTGCTGTCATGTTGCCATGAGTCATCATTGACCTTTGTGCAAGCTCCAGGCAGCAGGGGGAGGGAAAGACAAGGAGGAAAAGCTGCTGTTAGTCTGCCTCTTCATGCAGCACAATATTCGTCTAACAAGACAAATAATTAAAAAGGAGCTGGAGAGAGACAACACAGCTTTTTCAACACAAGAGAGGTAAAAAAAGATTTTTACTTATTAAAAGAACTTATCGATTCATTTGAATTGCAATCAGAAAAAGGGCCACAGAACCCCTTTAACATATTCATTTTTTTAGGAAGATGGGTTTTAAGTGTTTACATTGATGTTTTTTCAGCGCATAATAATTAAACTTCATTTAAAAAAAGGAAAAAGACACACCACATTCCATGACAAGGAGGTTAAAAATGATCTTGTTAGAGAGATATTTTTACTCAAAAAGGCGCAGCTAGTAAGAATGTACTGAATTGTTTTCTGATTTGTAATTATTAGGAGTAACAACTTTTCACATTTTGATTTTATTGCTGGTAAATGGTTAATTAAAAAGTCTGATTGCACAAAATAGCTTCAGTATTAGTTCAGAGAAAAATAAAAGGCTGCAAATGACAATGCTGGATTCATTACTGCAGTCTTTTCTCGGATACACTGTACCATGAAATATTGTTGCTTCCGCTTTATGTAATTTAATTATATCCCTAATTATAAATAGTTTTATTAAGCATTAAAAAATGCATGACTAAGTGGAAACATTAAGTGGCTTCAATGTATTTCCAGCGCGGAAACAATAGCTCTTAATGCATTAAATATTTACTGAATTACAGAAAGAGTCTAACGAAAAAAGCTTAATGTCCTCTTCTGTAACACTAATAACAGTTGATCCAATTTCACGGCCATAGGATTACGTACAAGCAGTGTATTACCATTTGTTTATCGTGGTACATATAAATGAACAAAAGAGAAGAAAAATTGCATCACTCATTATTAGTGAGTGATGCAAGTGGGTACATTTTCCCAATAAGTTTCACAAAAGGAAGATTTTAAAACTTTCCCACTGCTCTGCCCAATTCTTTACTGGAATACAACACTTTTCATGCCAACTTTTTCATCCTATAGCTTTAAAACTGTTGCCTTATGTTTGTTTTCTTTGATAGAACAGATAACCTTGCACATATTTGAGCAGCTAAAACACTTTTAACTTGAAGAAGCTGTCAGTAACTGGCAAAACGTGCTGTCAACCATTTCAGCCCACGGGTATTTTTCACCTTATGGACGAGAGGAATTTTCACATTTCAGCGCTCCTCCCATTCATTCCCCAATAACTTTATCACTACTTATCACCGCAAAATGATCTATACCTTGTTTTTTCTACTACCAATTAGGCTTTCTTTGGGTGGTACATTATGCTAAAAATTATTTTATTCTAAATGCATTATAATGGGAATAATAAGAAAAAAAATGAAAAAAATCATTATTTCAGTTCTCAGCCAGTATAGTTTTAAAGTAATTCATGCTACCATATTTAAAATCCAAACATTTTATTTGGCCATTTGTCTGGTGACAAATGTATAATGTATGGTGACAATATTTTATTTGCAAATAAAGGTGCATTTTTTCAGTTTTACATCCATCACTAATTTTTAGCCCATTATTTAATGATTATATGCCCTCTTGACATAGATATTATTATTTTTTCCCCTAAAGTCAGTAGGTGTATTTTACTATTTGGCCACAAGATGTCCCTGCTGAGCAAAAATCCTATTTGCGCACTTTGGGCTTGATTCACAAAGCGGTGCTAACTGTTAGCACGCCTGTGAAAACACCCTTAGCACGTCTAAACAAGCTTTTCGCGCATAAAACTTTACGCTTGCAAAACTTTATGCGCGTAAAACTTTACGCGCGTACTGCACAGAGCGCAGGGCGCACCGCGCGAAGTGCCCATTAAAGCCTATGGGACTTAGCGCGCGTAAAACTTTGCGCGCGTAAAACTTTACGCGCGCAAAGTTAGCGCGCGATCTGATTGAGAAATCCGGTGCTAACCTACTTAGCACCCTGGTTAGCGCGTCTAAAGACTTTAGACGTGCTAAGTATGTTAGCACCGTTTTGTGAATCAAGCCCTTTGTACGCTACATAGGATACAATGTGTTGTTACATTGTAACTAGGGAAGTGACAAGCCTGCGATCACAGTTCAGGCGGGGAGATTAATGAATGGGAACATCGTTCCAATTCATAAATTTAATGATCAGATGGCGGAAACCAGCGGAAATCAGGGCGGGAGTTAGCACTGTGGCTCTATTATCTCTGTTATATAATCTAATTTTCTATCCTCTGATGGCTTTGTCGGGCTCAGGCACTCAGGCAGGAATGTGCTGCTCTGTTTGTGATAGGATAGAAGCTATACACACCCTCTCCACGCCCCCCTGCAGGCTCTGTGTGAGTCACAGACTGAGCTCCTCTCAGCCTATCACACGCTGGTTAGAAGCCGTGGCCTTGATTCACTAACCGGCGCTAAGCCGGTTAGTGTGCCTTATCTGAGGTTAGTGTGCCTTATCTCAGGTTTGTGTGCCTTATCTGAGATTAGTGTGCCTTATCTGAGTTAGTGTGCCTTATCGGAGGTTAGTGTGCCTTATCTGAGGCTAGCAAAAGATGCACAAAGCTACATCGTGCACTGCACCACGCGCAGCGCGCACAGCATAATGCGTCGATCTTTGCGCGTGGTGCAACGATAATGTCGCACCTGCTATACTGTATTATATTACTCCCCCCCCCCCCTTTATAAACAGCATTTGTTGCACCTATACATATTTCTGTTTGACTGGCCACACACCCTTTAGTACTTCCAATTTCCCTTATTTCACTACTTCCAGATCTTTGCTACGCATATCTATGCCCCTGTATACTTATCTTGCAGCACAGGCGCGTAGATATGCATATTGTTTATTTAACCTGATCGTCACACTATTTCTGTTTGCTTCGCCATTCCGTGATTGGGGTCTGGTAAACAGCTGTTCTCAAACCCAATCACAGTGCCTGTGATGAATAAAAGCCGATGTCAGTGAGACATTGGCTTTTCTTCACAAACCAAAAGTAAACAGATACATTCACTAGTTCCCGTCTAATCGGGAACTAAGTGTAGAGCCATCTTTTGGCCAACAAGTAAAAATACACCCAAATACACAATTATACACTATTAAACAAAACAAATACATTTTTATTATTTTTTAACCCCTTCCACTCCTACCCCTACCCCATAGTTACCAAAATAAAACACTTGTAAAAAAAAAAAAAACACAAAAAAATTACATCATTAAAAAAAATACACAAATAGTTACCTAAGAGACTTTTGTTTTTTAATGTGATGTATGTGATGACTTGAGGATAAATTACTGTTAATTTTGCTAATAAAGGCTTGTAATTAGTGATATAATACACCTTAATTTCCAGATAAAATATTATCACCAAACATTGTACTAGGGACACCATTTACATGTTGTAATAACCTGGAAAAATGGGCAAATAAAATGTGTGGGTTTTATCCACAGCTGCGTGTTTTGTTTTTAATTATAATTGCCAAAAACTGAGAAATAATGATTTTTTTTTCATTTTTTTATTATTATTCCTGCATATAAAATTAAATAATTCTTAGCAAAAAGTACCACCCAAAGAAAACCTATATTGTGGTAAAAAACAAAACAAAACAATTTATAGATAATTTCAGTGTGATGAGTATCAATAAACTCATCCTTGAATGAATAGGAGGAGTGCTGAAATTTAAAAATTGTTTTGGTTTTTAAGGGAAAAAACATGTGATCCTGAAGTGGTTAAATGTCTTCATTTGGGGGAGGAGCCTAGACTCTATGTATTTTCTTATACTGAATACAACTTTTCTGGAATCCCATAGTCTTTTTTTTAAAGGATAAAAACAATAATATTTATTTAGACCCCACACAGACAATTCCTGATTAGTTGAACCTTTTATTTTTCCCCCCGCACTCACAAGTGTTTTTATGACCTGTAATTACATATCAATAAAAGTCATGTAGCTCTAAAGCCCGGTACACAGCGGCGTAGCTAAGGCGCTGTGGGCCCCGATGCAAGTTTTACATTGGGACACCCCCCCCCCCCCAAACACTCTACACATAACAGTTGATACGGTGCACCGAAATGGCAATGTCGCAGTGTCAGAGGTGCAAAAAGGGAATGGGGAACAGTTTGCTAATGATTACCACTATTCGCAGTATCTATAGAAGTCATTATTATGAGCACAGGACAAATAGAGAGCTAATATTGCAGTTGAGGGAGGGCCCCTCGGGGCCCCTCTGGCCCAAGGGCTCTGATGCGGTCACCACCTCTGCAACCCCTATTGCTACGCCCCTGGTCCTCACATATCCTAAATGAAACTTGGTCACCAATGACTGCCTCTACTGAGCATTGAGCATGTGTAGAGTGGCCCCAGACACCTTGGCCAGCAATTGGCCATTAGTATCAAATTGGGCAATTGCTGGCCAAGAGCAATGTTCTCTCCAGTCATCCGTTGCCTCATGATGGCAGTCCTGCCCCATCATCCCTCTGCCACCCTGCATAGCAAAAGAATGTGTCCCTACCATGCAGACTAGTGATGTGTCTGTACAGTGTCTGCCCTGCACTGTCACGTGAAGGATCAGGTAATTATCCCTCGCTGGCCACTTTCTTGTATGTGTGTATAGGGCCTAACTGCTGTCCAGCTACAGCGAGACTGATGATTGGGATAAATTCACAAAAGAATGGTAAGCTTAATCTGTGCACACGATGCATATTAAGTTTACCTGGCTGTATACAATTTATGTAGCAAGCTACATAAATAGTGTAACTCTTTTTATAAATGAAACACTTATGTTGCGAAAGTGAGTTACTTAGTTTTGTGAATTTACCTCATTAGGGAAATTATCAGCATATTCCTAGTAAACAGCTTGTTTTCCCCTTTATAAATAGATATTTAGGTTAGTTTCATGTATTCAGCTGTGCAATCGTCCTGCAGCAGGAGAGCCCCTGGCAGGACGATCGCACTGCACCATGTCCCCATCCATATTACCCTGTCCCTGACACGACAGGTTAATATGCATAGGCAATGCATATTACCCTGCCATGCATTACCATAGGCATGCATTGCTACATAATCCATATTGGTACATTTTCAGCCAAAGATTTAAAGAAAACCTGAACTGAACATTAAAAGTCAAAATAAACATACACAAGTCATACTTACCTCCTGTGTAGTCTACTCCTCAATCTATTTTTCCTCTCCTGCGTCCTGTTTGTCCACTGTGATCAATGGAATTCTCCGTCCTCCATTTTGAAAATATCCATTACCCCATAACAGCTTCCTGGTCAGCACACAGTTAAACTGTAACATCGCCCACTTGAGCCATAGGGAAACATGGACACATCAGTTCTCCTCTCTGCTGTAACTGACAGCAACTGATATATAACTGACAGCAGCTGATATATTTCAGTTCTGACAAAATGTTGTCAGAACTGGAAGGGATCACTGTAAGAAGAAAATGGTGAGCTTCTGGGAGGAACTGATGGCAAGGTGACTATGTAATGTTCATTTGAAGTTACCTCATGTGTTTATTTTAAATAATTTTACTCAGTACAGGTTCTCTTTAAAGAGACACTGAAGCGAAAAAAAAATTATGATATGATTTGTATGTTGAGTACAGCTCATAAATAAAACATTAGGAGCAGAGACATATGTCTAATGTTGTTTTCAGTACAGGAAGAGTTAAGAGACTCCAGTTATCTATGCAAAAAAGCCATTGAGCTCTACAACTTTCAAAGTCGCAGAGAGCTCTGAGTTCTGAAGGCTGTTATCTGAGCTGTCAGTCAAGGATTTTTATTTTCTCTGCCAGAGGACAGGTCAATAGTTCACAGACTGCTCTGTAAAAACATTTAGAATGCTGAGTGTTGTGTAAACTGCACATATTAGAGAATGATGCAATGTTATAAAAAAAAACACTATATAACTGAAAATAAAAACATGAGAATATTTTCTTTGCTACTAATCTTCTAGTAATTATCCGTACTACACAACCAATTCATGATATAATAATTTTTTTTCGCTTCAGTGTGTCTTTAAGCAGGACGTAAGTTGAATTATAAATAAGGGGAGTCAATCTCAAGAGCTTTCCTTTTTATGTGTAAAGCCAACCAAAGCCATGTCATGTTGTGTGTGTGTGTGTGGGGGGGGGGGGGGATTTCCTCCCAGAACTCTTAGAAATAATAGTACTTTAATTGGGTATAGCTTTGGGAAAATATATTGATTTCACATATAGTATTCACTGAGTTGTTTATGTACTTCCTCGTCATAAGCTCAGTTTATATTGCCTATATAAAGTCATTTTCAAATACAATTCTTATGATTCCTCATCTAGGGAATGGCACAGATGACCATGGCTGAAAACAAACAACACAGATTGCCTAAAAAGCTCACATTTTATTAACTGAACTGTTAGGCCCCTTTCCCATGGGAGGGCTTAACTGAAAACTAACAGTTTGTGGGGCAGTTCAGCATCCCATCTGCCACTCACTGAGTGCCTTCCTGCTGCATTAAATTGCATGGCAATGTTTGTAACCCTATGCATGTCAGTATTTGGCATGCGGTGCAGTTACCAAGTAGCAAGAGTATATTAGAAAAAAAATCATAAGTGTGATTAAGCAGCACTTTTATCTACAATCCCTGCAAGGGAAAGATGAATTCAAGAACAGCACATAAGTTCCTACTCACATTTTATGCTGTTTATCCACACCTTGTTTGCAAATAAACATGTGCCTGATGGACAGGACAGGAATGACACTGCTGCAAGATCTAGAATAACATATCAATGACAAATAAAAAGTTACAATATCAAAACGTATGCAAAAGTTGAATACTTGGTTTTATTTAACTGCATAATAAAGAAATGTAAAGTGTTGCAAGGTGAATTTACCAGTTTACCTGAGTGAAGGCTGCAATGTTCTCTTAGCAATGATGATGCTAATAATATCTGTATTCTAGAAGCTTATCAGTTATCCTGCAGCTGTGTTAAATGCCCACTGATTTTACAGCCCACCTTAGAAAAGATAATATAAGAAAATTCTGTGCTCATCACTAGTCCTGACTCCTTACATGAAGAAAGTTGCGTATGAACCTTGTTAGCGATTCTTTACCAATGGGACTTTTTAAGAGGTCTGGCAACCGCCGGAGCCATGAATATACCATTACACAGGGCGGGCAGCATAGCATTGCTGCTATGACGGCACACAGCTTTGGCATTGAGCGCCAGGAGCCGAAATGAACTGCTTCGACATGCACCTGTGTTCAGCAATGATCTACAGTCTAGGAAAGCCTTAGTAAATCCCACACTATATGTAGGTGATTTTAACAAATTTACTCATACTCAATGCAGTTGGGATACTTTATCAACATGTAAGCATAGCAAGGAAACATGGAGCAAGTCTAATTTGAATGTGCATACATATTATAGTAAATATCACATCAAGTCAGAAAAATGTGCAATCATTTAACCAGTATGTGGATCACCCTGTGGATGATGAACTCCCTCAAAGCCCTACCATGAGATAATAGCGCTTTTGCCATAAATACTTAACTCTACACTAATTTTAGGAATGCCACTTACACACATTTACTAGAGGAGTGACCTTTAGCACTTTATAGTCAACTCCATCGATTTTTTTTCCTTTTCCCAACTACAATTTTCAATTTTGGAGAAAAAGTGATCTTTTTTTTGTTATTGCTATCTGGACTCCCTGGTGGAGAAAGAATATATATATATATATATATAGCGAGAGAGAGAGAGAGAGTTAGATCCATAAATATTTGGACAGAGACAACTTTTTTTCTAATTTTGGTTGTAATCTTTACATTACCACCATGAATTTTAATTGAAGCAAATCAGGTGCAGTTTAAGTGTAGTCTTTCAGCTTTAATTCGGTGAGGTGAACAAATGATTGCATAAAAATGTAAGGCAACTAAAGCACTTTTTAAGACAAACCCACCATTTCAGGGGATGAAAAGTAATTGGACAATTGGCTAAAAGGCTATTTCATTGGCAGGTGTGCACAAGTCCATAGTTATATAATTATCAATTAAGCAGATAAAAGGGCTAGAGATGATTTGCGCTGTGGTGCTTGCAGTCAAAGAAGCTCTTCATGCAGGTGAAAGAAGTCATCCTTAAGCTGCGAAAACAGGAAAAAAAAACATCTGAGTAATTGCTACAATATTACAAGTGGAAAATATTACTGTTTGGTACATCCTGAGAAAGAAAACAAGCACTAGTGAATTCAGCAACACAAAAAGACCTGGACATCCACAGAAGACAACAGGGGTGGATATTCACAGAATCCTTTCCATGGTGAAGAGAAACCTCTTCACAACAGTAAATCAAGTGTTGATATCCAAGTCTGTCATAAAGAGAAGACTGCATGAAAGTAAATACAGAGGGTGAACTGCAAGGTACAAGCCACTCATAAGCCAAATAAGAAAGGCTAGATTGGACTATGCTAAAAAACATATTAAAAAGCCAGCACAGTTATGGAAAAACATTATTTGAACAGATGAAACCAAGATCAACCTCTGCTAGGATGATGGCAATAAAAATGGAGAAGGTTTGGTACAGCTCATTATCTAAAGCATACCACATCATCTGTAAAACACAGTGGAGGCAGTGTGATGGCTTGGTCGTGCATGGCTGCCAGTGGCACTGGTGTTTGTTGATGATGTGACACAGCATAGAAGCAATCAATTTAATTCTAAGGTGTCCAGAGACATACTGTCTGCTTAAATCCAGCCAAATGAAGTCAAATTGATTGGGTGCCGTTTCATGATACAGATGGACAATGACACAAAACATATAGCCAAAGCAACCCAGGAGTTTATAAAAAGCAAAGAAGTGGAAAATTCTTGAATGGCCAAGTCACTCACCTGATCTTAACCCTATTGAGCGAGCATTTCACTTGTTGAAGAATAAACTTTGGACAGAAAAGCCCACAAATGGCAACCGAAAGCTGCTGCAGTAAAGGCCTGGCAAAGCATTTAAAAGGAGTAACCCCAGGATCTGGTGAAGTCCGTGGGTTCAAGACTTCAAACTGTCATTACCAGCAAAGGGTTTTCAACCTAGTATTAGTAATGAACATTTTATTTCTAGCTACTTAATTTGTACAATTATTTTTGAGCCCCTGAAATGAAGGGATTGCATTAAAAATGCTTTAGTTGCCTCACATTTTTATGCAACTGTTTTGTTCACCCTATTTAATTAAAGTTGAAAGTCTGTACTTCAGCTGCATCTGAGTTGTTTCATTTAAAATTCATTGTGGTAATACACAGAACCAAAATGAGAAAAAAAAATGTCTCTGTCCAAATATTTATGGACCTTACTGTACATACACACAAAATGTACATGAAAAATATATGCTTAAAAATGTTATTACTAGATTTGTATAAACATCAAAGGGTAGCTGTAAGCCATGTTGAATTATGCACGTTAGGTGGTCACTATTAGCATCTAGACACTTCTGATTTCATGAACTACTGCATGATCAACATTAACCACTTGCCGACCGCCCCCAGCCGATGGGTGGCGGCAAAGACTGGGCTTAAACGACCGCAATACGCCCATCGGTGGAGGTGGCGGCAGGCGTGGTTATGCGGCGATGTTACCCATCAGATTAGACCCTAATCTGCCCCTTGTGGGCACCCAATCACCCGCCCACACACTCAGATTGCCCTCAGACCCCCCCCTTATCAATTTGCCAGTGCATTATTTACATCTATTCTTCCCTATAATAACCGACTGATCACCTGTCAATCACCTGTCAATCACCTATCAATCACCCATCAATCACCCCCTGTCACTGCCACCCATCAATCACCCCCTGTCACTGCCACCCATCAATCAGCCCCTAACCTGCCCCTTGCGGGCAATCTAATCACCCACCCACACCATCAGATTGCCCCAGACCTACCCTCAGATCACCTCCAAAGTGCATTGTTTACATCTGTTCTGCCATCTAATCACCCACTGATCACCCATCAATCAGCCCCTGTCACTGATACCCATCAGATTAGACCCCTATCTGCCCCTAGGGCACCCAATCACCCGCCCACACCCTCAGAACGCCCTCAGACCCCAGCCCTGATCACCTTGCCAGTGCATTGCTTGCATCTATTTCCCCCCTCTAATCAAACCTTGAGACACCCATCAATCACCTCTTGTCACCACCTGTCACCCCCTAGCACACCTACCCATCAGATCAGGCCCTAATTTGCCCCGTGTGGGCTCTTGATCACTCGGCCAAACCCTCAGACCCCCCTCAGAGCCCCTTCCGATCACCTGCCCAGTGCATTGATTGCAACTATTTTCCCCTCTAACCACCTCCTGAGACACCCATCAATCACCTCCTGTCACCCACCTAGCACTCCTATCCATCAGATCAGGCCCAATACAACCTGTCGTCTAAGAGGCCACCCTGTGTATGACCGGTTCCACAAAATTTGCCCCATCATAGACCACCTGCCATCAAAATTTGCAGATGTTTATACCCCTGAACAGTCATTTTGAGAAATTTGGTTTCCAGACTACTCACGGTTTTGGGCCCGTAAAATGCCAGGGCAGTATAGGAACCCCACAAGTGACCCTATTTTAGAAAAAAGACACCCCAAGGTATTCCGTTAGGTGTATGACGAGTTCATAGAAAATTTTATTTTTTGTCAACAGTTAGCGGAAATTGATTTTTATTGTTTTTTTCACAAAGTGTCATTTTTCACTAACTTGTGACAAAAAATAAAATCTTCTATGAACTCACCATACACCTAACGGAATACCTTGGGGTGGTCTCTTTCTAAAATGGGGTCACTTGTGGGGTTCCTATACTGCCCTGGCATTTTAGGGGCCCTAAACCGTGAGGAGTAGTCTAGAAAACAAATGCCTCAAAATGACCTGTGAATAGGACGTTGGGCCCCTTAGCGCACCTAGGCTGCAGAAAAGTGTCACACATGTGGTATCGCCGTACTCAGGAGAAGTAGTATAATGTGTTTTGTGTATTTTTACACATACCCATGCTGGGTGGGAGAAATCTCTCTGTAAATGGACAATTGTGTGTAAAAAAAATCGAACAATTGTCATTTACAGAGATATTTCTCCCACCCAGCATCTGTATGTGCAAAAATACACCACAAAACATATTATACTACTTCTCCTGACTACGGCGGTACTACATGTGTGGCACTTTTTTGCACCCTAACTGCACTAAGTCCAATGAATACCTTTAGGATTTCACAGGTCATTTTGCGACATTTGGTTTCAAGACTACTCCTCACGGTTTAGGGCCCCTAAAATGCCAGGGCAGTATAGGAAACCCACAAATTACCCCATTTTAGAAAAAGGCACCCAAAGGTATTCCGTTAGGAGTATGGTGAGTTCATAGAAGATTTTATTTTTTGTCACAAGTTAGCGGAAAATGACACTTTGTGAAAAAACACAATTAAAATCAATTTTCGCTAACATGTGACAAAAAAAAAATCTTCTATGAACTCACCATACTCCTAACAGAATACCTTGGGGTGTCTTCTTTCTAAAATGGGGTCATTTGTGGGGTTTCTATACTGCCCTGGCATTTTAGGGGCCCTAAACCGTGAGGAGTAGTCTTGAAACCAAATGTCGCAAAATGACCTGTGAAATCCTAAAGGTACTCATTGGACTTTGGGCCCCTTAGCGCAGGTAGGGTGCAAAAAAGTGCCACACATGTGGTATCGCCGTACTCAGGAGAAGTAGTATAATGTGTTTTGGGTGTATTTTTACACATACCCATGCTGAGTGGGAGAAATATCTCTGTGAATAGACAATTGTGTGTAAAAAAATAAAAAAATTGTCATTTTCGGAGATATTTCTCCCACCCAGCATGGGTATGTGTAAAAATATACCCCAAAACACATTATACTACTTCTCCTGAGTACGGCAATACCACATGTGTGGCACTTTTTTGCAGCCTAACTGCGCTAAGGGGCCCAAAGTCCAATGAGCATCTTTAGGCTTTACAGGGGTGCTTACAATTAGGCCCCCCCCAAAATGCCAGGACAGTGAACACACCCCACAAATGACCCCATTTTGGAAAGTAGACACTTCAAGGTATTCAGAGAGGAGCATAGTGAGTCCGTGGCAGATTTCATTTTTTTTTTGTCGCAAGTTAGAAGAAATGGAAACTTTTTTTTTTTGTCACAAAGTGTCATTTTCCGCTAACTTGTGACAAAAAATAAAATCTTCTATGAACTCACCATGCCTCTCACTGAATACTTTGGGATGTCTTCTTTCCAAAATGGGGTCATTTGGGGGGTATTTATACTATCCTGGAATTTTAGCACCTCATGAAACATGACAGGTGGTTAGAAAAGGCAGAGATGCTTCAAAATGGAAAATTTCACTTTTGGCACCATAGTTTGTAAACGTTATAACTTTTACCCAATCCAATAAATATACACTGAATGTTTTTTTTTTATCAAAGACATGTAGCAGAAGAACTTTCGCACTTAAATGTATAGGAAATTTTACTTTATTTGAAAAATGTCAGCACAGAAAGTTAAAAAAGTCATTTTTTTGACAAAATTCATGTCTTTTTTGATGAATATAATAAAAAGTAAAACTCGCAGCACCAATCAAATAGCACCAAAAGAAAGCTGTATTAGTGAAAAGAAAAGGAGGTAAAATTCATTTAGGTGGTAGGTTGTATGACCGAGCAATAAACCATGAAAGCTGCAGTGGTCTGAATGTCTGAATGGGAAAAAAAGGCTCTTGTCCTTAACCCTCCTGGCGGTTTGCAAAAAAATCGCCAGGGGGCAGCAAATCTTTTTTTTTAAATTTTTTTTTTTTTTTTCATGTAGCGAGACAAAGTCTCGCTACATGATAGCCGCTGCTCAGCGGCATCCCCCCAGCCCCTCCGATCGCCGCCGGCGATCGGAGATCCGGAGATCCCGTTCAAAGAACGGGATCTCCTGGAGGGCTTCCCCCGTCGCCATGGCGACGGGCGGGATGACGTCACCGACGTCATCGACGTCATGACGTCAGAGGGGACTCCGATCTGCCCCATAGCGCTGCCTGGCACTGATTGGCCAGGCAGCGCACGGGGTCTGGGGGGGGGGGCGGCCGCGGCGAGAGGAATTGCGGCGGATCGGCGGGTAGCGGCGGCGATCGGGCACTGCACGCAGCTAGCAAAGTGCTAGCTGCGTGCAGCAAAAAAAAAATTATGCAAATCGGCCCAGCGGGGCCTGAGCGGTGCCTTCCGGCGGCATAGCCCGAACTCAGTTCGGGCTTACCGCCAGGAAGGTTAAGGGGCGAAAAGACTGTGGTCCTCAAGTGGTTAAAATGGGTGTCTGCAGGGACTGATAAAGCAAGCCATTTTTATGGGCTATCTCCTAATGGTGGTCACATAATGACATCAACTATGGTGTGACTATTGACATCTTTAGAGGAAACAAAATACTGCACATTGCTGCCACATGATTCAATTCAGATTTTAACATGTTCTTAAAAAAGGACATAGGTAACAACTGTTAAAATGTGTATGTATTTTAGGAGGCCTAAAGATAGATAGCTAGCTAGATATAGAGATACAGTTAGGGCTCAGCCACACTATAAGCGCTTTTCTGAGCACTTTGTGATTGATTAGCGCTTTCTGAGCAATTCACTCCCATTCACTTTCATTAAACTCGCGGTAAAAATCGGCTAAAAATAGCCATGACTGCACGATCGCATACGCGAAAAATGGTGGTGATTTTTACGCAATTTGTACAGCGATTTCAATGAAAGTGAATGGGAGCAATTTTAAAAAGCACTCAGAAAGCGCTAATCAATCAAAAGTGCTCAGAAAAGCGGTTATAGTGTGGCTGAGCACTTAATGCGCAGAATCTCCTGTGGATAATAACACTGAAATGCTACAGTCCTTTTTGTGGCTTTAAATCTTTCTAGCAGGATGAAGTAGCAGACTTCCAGAAGATGCATGCAGAATTGAGGTAACACAGCATGGCTTCAGGATAAACAAGTGCAGCTTCAAGGTTAAAAAAAACAACAGTTTCAAAGTAGATACAGGTTATTAATGCACTGACTATGTATTAAGGTGAAGGCTTTCCTTGGTTCCAAGCTCGGAGTTGCTATAAATTTGCCACATTCAGTTAAGTTTTGACAGAAAAGCTTCTTAATGACAGTCACAATACATGTTAACGTGCTAATAAATAAGATAAACTGCTTGAAAAGGTATTGGAAAGATATCTTTATACTACAGCAATGTAGCAGATCCCTAGCATTTTTTTCTTTGCATTGCTGTCTTTACAATAACGCATCCATTGCTCGAACAGAGCTTTTAATATAAGCGGTAATGAATATAATCACATTTCAACCAATTAGCTAAACTTGCCTCCTGTTTAACTCAGTGAAGAGAGACTATTTAGTTCCCTAGTGGCAAATGACAAAAGCAAGGCATAGGCAAAACAATATTTAGAAGTAAATTGTTCAAAGAGGCTTTGAGGAACAAATTTTAATGGTCAAAAAGTCCTTTCTCTGTCTTAATATTAGCCACCAAATACTGTTATTTTTATTTACTATACCCTCTCCAGAGACCATAGACTGATGTGGAAGGAGATACTAATTAGGCATTTTGGGGTTTAGAGTAAGTGGAGAAGACCTCCGGTAATGTAGACAATTTCCAGCAGTAAATGTTATTTCGAATTTGCTCAAATCCTGCAGCAATACTCTAACAAACATTCCTGGGACTCTACTTCATCTCATTCTGTATCTCTCTCTCTCAACAGTGGGGACAGTCATTTTATCCTAATGCTGGATACACACCATGCGTTGCCGCGTTCGATGCGTCCGTCGATACGCATCGATTCGATTATTTCCGACATGTTCGATTCAAGCTTTGATGGATCGTTAGGTCGATTTGCCATACTTTACATGGCAATCGACCTAAAAATCATCAAAATGCGTTCGGAAATGCTCGGAAATAATCGAATCGACGCGTATCGACGGACGCATTTGACGCGGAAACGCATGGTGTGTATCCAGCATTAGAGACATGTTAGGATAAGATAGTGGAATATTAAAAGACTGTTTTCTCCTACAGGGAACTGTTGTTTACAAATGGGCTAAGTCACTAGCCTTTTATCATCTAATGTCATCACAAACCACAGATTAACTCTCCATTGGGCATCTTTAGTGTAGCAAACTCTTGTAGCAAACTCTTCTCAGTGCTTCACACACACACACACACACACACACACACACACACACACACACACACACACACACACACACACACAGAGAGAGAGAGAGAGAGAGAGACGGTTCTGTCATGAAGCAAGGTGAAACACTTGCATCAGGGTCAGAGATTACAGGGGCAGTAGTTTTGTACAGTGAGCGAGGGGAAGAGGTCATCATTGGAGAAAAGCAGCTTGTTGTGCTGTGTGAGGAGTCTGACAGTGAGTGAGGAGGGTGGAGGCAGGAGAGCAGCAGTGTTTCATTTGAATTAAATGAATCAGAGTAAATTGTTGGATGCTGTGCGAACATTCCAATTCCAAATTGGGAAGCGGGGCGCATCCTCAAAAGTATGCCTCAGGCAGCAAAAAATCTAGGACCAGCCCTGCACAAACAGTTGATTTTTTTCTTAAATCACTTGTATACCTTGTCTCTCAACCACAATCCCCTTTTGCTGTCTTGCTCACCTTTAGTACTAATTTGTGCCTGCTCTGAGTTGCTCCCCCCTACTCCCTGGTTCCTCCGATAGCATGATTAGGATAATTGAATGATTCTCTAAGATTGAACCGCGTATGAGCAGAACTCTTACGCCGGCCGACATGATGACGTGTAGCTGCCTGGCATAATGGTGCTATACACAG
The DNA here is from genome assembly GCF_040937935.1 of Hyperolius riggenbachi. Classification (NCBI taxonomy): domain Eukaryota; kingdom Metazoa; phylum Chordata; class Amphibia; order Anura; family Hyperoliidae; genus Hyperolius; species Hyperolius riggenbachi. The sequence goes on from NC_090649.1 coordinate 242,195,413, forward strand.
AAGCGGAAAGCAGACCTGATGACTTCAGTCCGAAGTCATCCTGTAACCGGAGCCGAGACCAGGAAGGAGTCGGGAGGATGCCGGGACCTCACGACCTACGGTAGGCTGGAAGAAGCCCCAGGTAAGTGTACATTTTGTTTTTATCACCTGCTCAGGATCCCTTTAAGTCTTAAATTATACCCCTTTACCAAGAAGGCACCAAGGCCTTGATTCATTAAACAGTGGCACGTTTAGACGTATGGGCTAATCCACCGAGCGCACACTACCCCACCGTGCTGTTGCATAGCGTGTGCTCTTTGAAGTTACCATCTTTGAAAACCATGCGATAGGATGTAGAGCAGCTGTGATACTTTAACTAGCACAGCCACTACTACATTAATTAATGTAGTAACGGCCGTGCTAATAAAAGTATCACGATCACGCTGCATCCTCCCAGTTTTCAAGGGAGTGCACATATAACTTCAAAGAGCACACACTATGCAACAGCACCAGGGTTATTATGCGCTCAGTGGTTTAACCCACGCTACCAAGTGGCGCTATTGTTTAGTGAATCAAGGACCATATGTATAAGTGGGAACATAACAAACCAAATACTGTGACACCCTGAAACTAGAGTATATATTGCAGTGCTGGTGCATGAGTTGGGCGCCAGGTGGTGCCACTAGTAAAAATATCAGTAATATACATTACCAATGTTTTACTATGCACTTACCCAGAACCCATTCTCACTTGCCTAACACTATATCACTACACCTCCGGCTCGGTATTGGGACTGGAAGTTAGTCTTCAGCAGTAGTTAGAACCTGACACAGATTATAACCAACAGATTTATAAAAAAATGTTTTTAATGGTGTTGGGTTTAAATATATGCTGTATTGAAGTACAATATTCTGTGTAGCTAAGTATGCTTATAATACACATTTTGGTATTTTGGATAGTTTTCCTGACTAACACGTTAATCACAGATATTAAGCTAAATATGATTACACTCCAATGTATCCATGCTATCTTGAACACTTCTTTGAGAATATATTAACAGTGCTGCTGACTTCCCAAACTCCCTTAAAAGAAGGCTTTGAAATGTAAGATTTTTGCTAATTGCTAGGCAGCAGGCGATTCTAATCCTTTTTAGTGAAAATAAATGCCATACTGCTGGTTTTACCTTCAAGCAGAGAGTGTTGTTACTACCATATTTGACCTGCATCCTAGTGTGCTAGCCCAATGTGCTGCACACTAAACACTGTAATAACCAGACAAAATGATGACAATTCTGAAACAATGCAGAGTGAAAATCACTGCGCTCACATTATGTCCAGAGACCACAAATAATGCAAGGTATGTGACATTACAAAAGCTTTTATTTAAGCAACATATTAGAACTATTTTAACTTAAAGATAAACTAATACTGTATATTCTAAAGACAATAGAGATGTAATTGTAGATTACTGTTAGCATTTTGTAACTGCATAATCTGATACTCCTTAATAAAACGTTTTGAAACTAAAAAAACAACCTGTGCAGCTATATTATCTCCATGCAGGTGTAAGAGATAAAAATAATAATCAACCATTTGTATGGTAACTGGAAAACGTTTGGGAATATAAATGGTTTTAATGTAAAGGTTATAATCTGAATTTAGGGGTATAACTAGAGGGGAGCAGCACCTGCAATAGTGTGGGGGGCAGAGTTGTGGGGGGTCCCAACTACCATTCTTCCCTTCATCTGATAGAGGGGTACATACTTCAGATCAGCTGTTTTTGTGGCTAAACGTGATATGGGAGTGAAGATCATGATGGCCACCCTTGTTATATGACCCGTGTGAGATGGGCCCCCAGGCTGTTATGGGCACCAAGAGGAGGCAAGGGGAGGGGTGTGAACATTGGGGGCGGGCATCAAAGTTTCGCTGGGGGGGGGGCATGAATTGTAGTTATGCCCCTGTCTGTGCCTGAATTTAAAGCAACTTGATGGTCATTATTTCAAATATCTTACATTCTTTTTCAATGATGTTCTGTACGTTATTTAAAATAAAGATCTTTTAAGATCAAAAAGATGGAAAAAGAGGCAATGGGTACTTATTGAAATTTCTAACTGCTTACATAGTGGCCACCACCCCCTGCAGAAGAATAAACTGAGCCGCATAGCTTCATTTATACTTTTGTATGTGTCCTATGAATGTACATTTGAAAAATGGCTCAGGATAGTGGTCATAGAATATTGGTAAATGGCAGTATTAATTACTTAGATTTTACTATGACCTAATCTCTACCCACTCTCACACAGAACACTCCCCTGGTGGTGCCTAACTCCTAACCTCCCCTAGTGATTCCTAACCACTAATCTCCCCTGGTGGTGCCTAACCCTTAACCTCCTCTGGTGGTGCCTAACCCCTAACCTCTTCTGGTGGTGCCTAACCCCTAACCTCCTCTGGTAGTGCCTAACCCCTAACCTCCTCTGGTGGTGCCTAACCACTAACCTCCCCTAGTGGTGCCTAACCCCTAACCTCCCCTGGCGGTGCCTAACTCCTAACCTCCTCTGGTGGTGCCTAACCCCTAACCTCCTCTGGTGGTGCCTAACCCCTAACCTCCCCTGGTGGTGCCTAACCCCTAACCTCCCCCGATGATGCCTAACCCCTAACCTCCCCTGGCGGTGCCTAACCCCTAGCCTCCTCTGGTGGTGCCTAACCCCTAACCTCCTCTTGTGGTGCCTAACCCCTAACCTCCCCTGGTGGTGCCTAACTCCTAACCTCCTCTGGTGGTGCCTAACCCCTAACCTCCTCTGGTGGTGCCTAACCCCTAACCTCCTCTGGTGGTGCCTAACCCCTAACCTCCCCCGATGATGCCTAACCCCCAGCCCCCCTGGTGGTGCCTAACCCTTAACCCCTCAGGTTGGGAGTGTCTAACCTAAACTCCAACCCTTTTAGGCAAATAACCTTAACCCCACACACCTAACCTTAACACCCCCACTACTCGTACACCTAACCTTAATCCCATATGTCTTGTTTGAAAGGGTGCCCTTTTAAAAAAAAGGCATCCTGCACCATTTTTAACTGCTTCTGTCCTATGGTGCATTTAGACAGTGACTAAACAACAGGTGTCAAACACTCCTGTGATGTGTTCCCCCAACCCCATCACAAGAAACACTTATGCAATTTTATTTTTATGTATTTATTACATTTAATAGAAAGATATTTTTTAAGTTGGAAGATAATTATTCTTACAAATAATGTTTCATTTTTGTGTGGAGCTACAATATATACTGTATGCTGTTGTTTTATAACAACAACAAAATCTGGTATTTTTACTGATTGATAGGATAACTCCACAGTGTACAATGTGAAAGTACATTTTTAAAGGAGGTCAAAAATAGCACCTTCTGTTTTCTATGTTTTAAGCTTTTTCAAAGAGTATAGTTGCATTTGGCTGGAGGGTGACCACATTACAAATTATCACTATATGTGCCATTCACTTTTGCTTTTATTAATAATAAAAATATAATGTTCACTTTTATATATAAAAAAAGGCTGTATGGCAAATACTGTACAATAAATTAGTCAGATAAACAATCATGATTAAGATTGAGCTATTAGTAGCTTGTATTTTTGTAAATATTAATAAAGCTGATGATGGAATCAGGTCTCATGAGGTTGAGATGCAGGCCTAAGGGAAGATTGACATCAGAAATGAGAATGACAGCAGTAAGAACAAAGATTAGAAATCTTACCTTCAGCAATTGTTGTATATCAGTGTGCACATGCTCACAAACCTTCCAGGGATCTGAGCTAACAACATATGCCTTATATTCAGACAGAAGATGAGAAGATTACTCTTGACATATGACTGCGAAACCACCAGAGATATAAAGAGAAAGGATGGTTTCAATGTGCCGTAAGTCAGTCAAGTGGATATGTGGATCTCCCCAACCTGTTTCTGACACTCTTCTAGCATGGCAGTCTGTTCTGCATTCTGTTACCTGTAGATTCTGAATACGAGACTGGAAAGAAAAACTTTAAAGAGATATTTTATTATAAACATAAAACAAGAGCCAATATCAACAAACAATTAAGGTATAAAGCAAAATCTTCAAAATACATTCAACTAACATTGTGCACAAACTGAGGATGGAATTATATGAAAAGCTATAAACTTGCAACAGCATCCTTGTGATCATAAAAACATTTATGCTGACAGTGTCCATGCATCTACATTCAATTAAATCAGAACAAATGTCAGATAAAAAGTGTTCTGGCAAGCTGAAAGCCATACTATTAACAATGATTAAAGCTGTAACATTACAAATGAAACCATTTTGAGCATTTTGTTTCTAGAAGTGTCTGTATTGTGGCTTATTGCTGTTACAGAACATTGTGCAAAGGATTCCTAAGATGTTGTTGCTAGCTGCTAGCCAAACAGATGAGATCCATTGTCAGTGTGCATAGGTTCAGTGTACCTACCCATACTGTGCATTGCAGACTGAGTATACTGAAAGGTACACCTTTTCTAGGGACATGTCGTCTAATATAATTGTTTTTGGTAAGAGGTGGACTGGACATCTGGATGTCTGAGGCTACATTCCATAGTTCTCTGATATTCTACCCCCTCCCCCATGAATGTATAAAAATGGTGGTGCTGGATTGTATTGCCTGCTTCTGTAATGTGTTCAGCAACATTTTTAGGTCTTTTCCCTTTTCCATCTTTATAGGAAACACTGGCACACACCAGTAATAGTTGGACCATGCATAGCCTGAATACCACTGAACGCCTGTAACTAGCATTAGTAATTTTGTTCTTTTAAACAAACTCAGGAAATGTGCTGCACCAATCAAATCACTACAACATGTGCTATGCCATAAAGAACGTAATGCATTCAGAAAAGAAAAATGAATGGCTCATCAGCACCGCATTTTGTATAAATGTATAACAATATTTATTAGTACAACAATTTCAAACATATATAAAACCACTTAAAATGATGATAAACTGTATCTTCCCTGATATATAATTTGAATAACTGAATAGCAGGGAAGGACCTCTATATACTACTTGAATAGGTTCAATGTTGAACCCCCTTGTACTGAACCCGGGTTCAAGAAAGTGCTTGTATTAGTGCTATAGAACATATAATCATATTATTATCCATTAAATGCAAAATTAGTGAATAAAGTGCATTTGAAACATTTAAATGACATCAACAAATCCATAAATCTTAAAAAATATAAAGTCCAACAACTAGTGCTGAATACAATGGCACAGCAAACAGATGCATAAGGAGCAAATTAATGTGCAAGGAGATACTACACCAGGCACAAGATACTGAGTTCCGAGGTCTGCAGAGCAGGGGAGGAACAGGGAAGAACAGGGGGGGTAAGAAACCTCTGTGACAGGCTCCACATGTATCGCAGGCAATGCATCCCGCTTCCTCAAGAGCTGGATAACAACTTAATACAATGCGCCAAATGATGTCTATTTAAATGGTCAGGGACAGCTGGCTGAGGACGCTGCATGGGAAGTGACGTAATTTGTGTCACCAAGCAGGAAGTGCCTGGTATGTGTTCCATGCCTAGGAGCCCACAGACAGCGTTCCATACACAGTCAAAGTGCTGGAGCTCCCTGTGTTGTGGATAAGACTGAACTGCATCACATTAATATGCAGGAAACTGGTGTGGCAACATAATTAATAAGGGGAGGATTGGAATGAGGAGCAAAAAGATACATGCATGCAACAGCGTGCTGTAAATAGTAATGCACTTGACGTTGTTCCAACAGCTCTTTATTAATACTTAAATACACTAATAATTTAAAGTAAAATAATGATAAATAGTATATGTATAAACAACTTATACGCTTTCTCCCAGGCAATTAATCATTAAGCAAAGCATTAGGGTTGATATTTAAAGGGGCCGCTCTCTCTGTACTTTTCAGAGAGGGGAACAATAGCAGGATAACTTATGCATTGTACTTTTGATTTTGGAAAATAAGTATATACTGTATATATAAACTGTATGTATAAACTGTAAACTTAGGAAAACAAAGTACAAAGCTTTAAGTAGCTTTTTTAATTTAAAGGGAAACTCCATTTTTGTTAAGGCCTGTGTGTTTTTTTGTTTGTTTTAATGCAAGGTGTGCGGAATTTATCATAATTTGAAATGCAAAAAATCTTGTGCATTACACATAATATACTTTTGAATTATTATTTTCTATTACTTGGCTGGCTGGGCTTGCAAAGCTGACTTTCTGCTGGTGTTAGATGCTGTTTGGCTGGACTGAACAGCAGTCTGTTTTCTGTCAAAATTCCCCCCACTGTGGTATCTTCCCCATCTGACAATCTCTTTGTGGCCAGCACTGCAGTTTCATTTTCATTTCCTGTGTAGCTCCTCCCTGCACCGGAAATATCCCACAATCTTCCTAGTGTCTTCATGAAAAGTTTCAATAATTGTAATGCAAAACGATTTTCGATTTCAGACAGGGTAGAAGTACAAGTGGCTTTTATAAAAAAAAAAAAAAAAGCATTAGGGAGTTTGTGGGAAGATTTAAATGCTTTGTTTAACACACAGAGGAGTGTGGAGCATTACAGAATTGTAGCTGTAGTACTAACTTACAAAAAATGAATGGCGGTGGACATTATAAGGTGATGGCTTTGTGAGCAAAAGAATGTTCCACTCTACTGATAACTTGTACCAACCTCTGGGTCATGTGACTGAAAGGAATTCCTCTGGAACAGCTGCACCAAACCTGAAAACTATGCAATGCAGTTCCCTATACACCTTTACTATCAATTAGAAATCAAAGATGGGGATCTAAAGAACAGATATAACTAATGTAATTGCTATACAAATGCTTCTTGACTTTTTAAAACTGCCAGAAGGATTAAACCTCACTTATTTGCAACTTTGGCAAAATTACTCTTTTCTGGAAAACAGATTGTTCCTTTTGGTGCACAAAACACTTTAAATATAGCATTAGTAATTTGCTGCAAACAATAGAGAAAATCTGTAACTTCATTGGCACTATCTTCATGTTTACTGACATATTAAAAAGGAGAAAAACCGATGTGCATTCCTTACTTTTAAACATTAGTTTGTTATTATTATTATTATTTATACAGTGCCAACATATTCTATAGCACTGTACAACGTGCAAAACATACAACAATGGGGAGCATAAATACATGAGCAGTTAGACATACTGTAGAATCAGGACATCCAGCAACACAAGTACAGATACATACAATTGATTTATAGTTTGTTAACATCACCAATACTGATAGATGTTCATTTGATAAAACGCACAGAAACAGGAAACACAAGGTGGAGGTCCCTGCACTTACAAGATTACAATCTTGAGGGCCCTTTTGCACTGGCGCGGTGTGGCAAACTGCTGCACTGCTACTGCAGCCTAATGAAACCCAAAGGGGAAGTTCATACTTCCCATGTTACGGTACGCAGCGCTGGAAGTGCCCAATTTAACGCTAGTGCAGAATTACGTTACCGCGCGGCTCCTGCGGCGACCTGCGGCAATCTGAATTGGCCCGAAAGTCATGTTAGTCTATGGTGACACACAGTTTTTTAAAAAGCACGTGCCTGCAAGCGTATTTTTACAATACGCTGCAGTGCTCTTCCATATACCGAAAGCAAGAAGTGACCACAAGCGTGCGTCACTTCTTGCTTGGCCGATTGCTAGACAGGGAACACAGTGTACAAACGTGGTGCTCCCTAAAGGCCTGCTAATGCCAATTTACAGTCTGAAACCAGCCTCAGGGTGGTGGGGTTGAGACACTAGGGTAGCTGATGATTGCCTATAACAATTGCCTTTAGGCCGGTTTTACATATATTTTTTGAGTTGCGGGGGGGGGGGGGGGGGGGGGGAGGTGATGTTCTTGCTGCATCCCACCACAACGCAGAAAATGACAAACATATGACCGTGGAGCAGAGTGCACCGGCTGGGTCATATGCATAGCACTGCCCCCCCCCCCTCCCTCTCAGTGACGTACTCCCTCTTGGGCAGGAAGTCACTAGGATTCGCTGGGATTCCCATCAGTCCATGCATGCTTACACCATGTGCATTGACCATAGACTTATATTACCCCAAGCACCATGTGTTAAGCACAATGTTTGCGGTAGTGCGTTGTTGCCCTTGCGTCAACTCGGATACTACCAGCGCACCGCAAGGGACAGCAATATTGTAAAAGTCTCCTTAGACTTTCATTGCTTTTGTGGTCCCTTGCGGAAAAATGGGATAACGGCGCAACACAGGTTTATCCTGCTAGTGTAAAAAGGGGACCCAAGAAAGACACTGCCACCGTAATGTAGGCGCTTATGCTACGATGTTACGCGTAGTGCCGTAATACCCATTAATGCATACATTTTGACGCATACGGACGATGTGTACACAATAGCCGTCAATGTGACAGCTATTGCGTACACATCATTCGTATGCGTCAAAACATACGCTTATATACTGAAGGGCAGGAGAAGATACTATTGGTTGCTGAGGATGTTGACTGATTGGCTACTCTTAGAAAAGGGGAGTTGTACTTTAGTAATTACACGTAAAATTACGCGTAAGTAATCGTAAAATTACGCATACCTAGCAATTACGGTAGACAGCGTAATTATGATACCGCTTTATGGCTTACGCGTAAATAATTACGCGTAAGACCGTAAGTTACGCGTAACGCTTACGCATAATTTTGCATTAAATTACAATGCGTAATTACGCTCATGCGTAATTTCGGCCCAGCACTGTTCTACATACAGGGATCAGGACCGGATTTGTACTTTCCAGTGCCCTAGGCCTGCAGTGAGGAGGGCTGTGGGTAATGTAGTCTGCTCGCATTGTAATTCGTTACAACGTTGTAATTAAGGTCTCACGATGTATTGAGATTTGGGCATTATGGGGAATGGAGTCCGGGCTTGATGGACCACTTAGGGTGGGTACACAGTATGTTGTCCAGAGTCTCGCGAGTATGCAAATGAGCTGTGTGAAGTATATGAGACTGCTGGGTCGTTTCCTAACCAATAGCCCCTGATGAGTCGTATGACGTAACGCGTAGGGCGGAGCCTGGAAGGGAGGCGACCAGCAGCAGGAGGAGACGTCCCCTGGTTTTTAAACCTATATGCGCTTTTTTACTCTTGTGTTTGTGAGTATAACTCTTGTTTTTATATAATAAACCATGGGTTTTTACACTATCAGAAGCCTTTCAGTTTTAGATGTATGCCTGATGTCTTGTCATAAGAAGGTGGAGGTGGACTATATCTGCAAGTAATGTGGTTGAGACTGCACACCCATAAAGCGTGGACAGCTGTCTGTGAGTGTGGGCAGCAGCAGCAAAGGGTGAGCAGGAGATCAATAGTTATTTGCTATGAGAAAATTCAGTCGCTTTACAAACATATTTGCACTATGAGATTATTTTATTGCTTTGTTTGAGATTGGATGCAACTCGATCGCTGGGAAGAGGTCGGTTAACCCTATAAAGTGCAGTTGCTGTCTGTAGGGCTGGGCAGCCTTGCAGCAAGGTGAGCATGCCACTTGTTGGCTAATGGTCACTCACACAGAGGTGAATCTACAGTAGAAGATTGCACAACCGGGCCCCATAGGGTGATGGTCCCTGTGCTTTGATATAAATAGGATCGCACCATGCTACAAACTTGGTTACAGAAATGTCAGTTACATCATCTACTTTCACGATAAAGACTTATCTAACAGGTAATTCTGGATCTATAGCATGAAAAGAAACATCACTGCAGTGGCATCCTGGCTTTTATTATGGTTTTCAAAGATATTCAGCATGTTCATGTGATAATCACTCTCATCCTTCCCTCACACATTGTAATCTAGCATTTACACTTCACACATTTATGAAATATCCAAAAAATAAATAATACAAGCCCAGGGCAGCCATCAGAAATTTTGGGGCTCTTCACACATCATCAGGCCTGACCCTCCCCCCCCCCCCCCCCAGCACCCAAAAATATTCACCCTCAGTATAGGTAGGTAGGTAGCCAGGTATAGGTGCCCCTGTATAGAGTAACCAGGTATAGTTTCCCCCAGTATAGGTAGCCAGCATAGATGCCCATGGTATAGGTAGCCAATGTTGTTGCCCCCTGTATAGGTAGCCAGTATAGTTGCCCCAGTATAGGTAGCTACTATAGTTGCCCCAGTAAAGGTAGCTAGTATAGTTGCTCCCAGTACAGCTAGTATAGTTGACCCAGTATAGATAGCTAGTATAGTTGCCCCAAGTATAGGTAATATAGTCGCCCCAGTATAGGTAGCTAGTATAGTTTCCCCAGTATAGGAGGCTAGTATAGTTGCCCCAGTATAGGTAGCTAGTATAGTTGCCCCAGTATAGGTAGCAAGTATAGTTGCCCTCAGTACAGGTAGTATAGTTGCCCTAGTATAGGTAGCTAGTATAGTTGCCCCCAGTATAGGTAGTATAGTTGCCCCCAGTATAGGTAGTATAGTTGCCCCAGTATAGGTACTATAGTTGCCCAAGTAGTATAGGTGCTCCCCCGCTGACGTGCTGCTCAGTCCCGATCAGAGAATAACAGACAGCTGCAGCGATCGATGGACAGGCCGTGACACAGGCCTTGCCAGTGCTTGGATTGGGGGGGAAGGGAGCGGGGAGCACCTGCTTGGTATATGGGGTGGGGGGGACACCTGAGTCCTGAGCGGCATTCCCAACACATTGTCGGTCATACCGCTCTGTCAGGACAGGAGCTAAATGCAGAAGGGGAGCCTCTGGCGACCCTGGGCCCCTCACTCAAGTGTCAGTTGTCCCCACTCTGATGGTGGCCCTGTAAACGCCTATGAGGTATTAATGTACACAGCGGAAACTTTTCAAGTGTTGTTGTGCACATGCAAGACATACACTGTCAAAAAGGTATTTTTTTTTTGTTTTGTTTTTTCTTTACAGCATATTTCTTAGTATTTTTAACTGGTTCTGGATCCCTGGGATGCATATCTATGCCCCTGAAAACTTCACTTGCAGATTAGGGGCATAAATATGCGTCTGTTTTCTTCTTCTTTTTGTATTATTTTAACACTTACCTCACAAGGTAATATGTCTTTTCTTTTTGCAGGAGTATATTTTATTGTTCTTGCTTAAAAGACATCTCTAAGCATCTCTTCACATCTGCAGTAGGGATGCCACAAGTGATTTTGTTTTTATAAATAAGTTATTGGGAGTCTGCAGTGGCATGCAGCATCCACACCAAGAGTCTCTTGCTTTAGATAAATCCAATAATTAGAAAAAGCTTTTCACTGCGGGCACATGCATGAGGCTGAAAGCACACAACTGTTAGGGCTGAGACACACTGCAGAGCGCTTTTTGATTCATTTTTTTTTTTCTAAAAACACTCTCCCATTGACTTACATTAAAATCACAGTCAAATGTGATTTTTCTAAAAAGTAATTCACAAGATGGTTAAACACATAACTCAGAAAAAAATGTATCAATGTTTAATCTCAACATTGCAACTGGCAAAACTGAATCTCAGCATCATGGAAGTGGTAAAATTCGGGTGCGATTGCAGTCAGGGAATTTTGAATATGGCCATAAGTGCCCATGTTAAAATTAGGGAAAAATAGTGGATGCCTTCTGGCGCCCAGGCAAAATGGCAGTGGAGTTCCGCTACTATGAAGTAGTGGTGGAGTTCCACTACAACTCTGAAGGGGCAGCAGCAGGCATGTATAGTCACTTGCTGGGAGAAAAAGGGCACTGAAGTTTGGCTACAACATAGCCAAGCTCTGGGTGTTACGATTGGGTGCTGCAACTCAGACGTCTGATTATTTGTGATCTGCAGAATCACCAATAATACAGACACTATACCTCATTATGTGGTGATCTGCAGTATCACCAATAATACTAGTATAGCTAGCTGAGAGTAAGGTGTGGTGTTTGGTGCAACAGTATAGACTACTCCAGATGAGCTGGAGGGTCTACGAACACAAATAACAATACCTTTACCAGAGCAGCTGTCAAAGTACTAATAATGAGAGAACTAAAGAAGTTTGGCTAAACCTTACCAGAGGAGCTGGTAAGGTACTGACAGTACAAATGACTGAATAGTTAAACTAGACCTTTCCAGAGGAGCTGGGAAGGTAATAACAGCACAAGTGACTGAATAGTTTAGCAAGACCTTTCCAGAGGAGCTGGGAAGGTAATAACAGCACAAGTGACCGAATAGTTTAGCAGGACCTTGTCAGAGGAGCTGGCAAGGTACTAACAGTCACTGGAGCTTATACTAGTGAGTCTGAACCTCACCAGAAGAGCTGGTGGGTTCTAATGGCCAGAGCACCTCACCAGTGGCTAGGGCCCACTGGTGAGTAGAGTAGTCAGACAGGCAAAGTATGATAACAGGCAGGCAGAGACAGTACCAAAACGGCAGGCAAGAGGGTAGTAATATCAGGCAGAGGTTCAGCAACTAAAGTCAGAAAGCGAGAGGTCCAGAAACGTTTAGCAATAGCAAGGTCAGAGAGTAGCCAGAATCATACACAGGTTATCAGAAATACAATGTAATATTAACTAACTATAGATAGATGTAGATATTGCAAACACTGCATATACATCTATCATCAACTGGAACCTCACTAGGTCTGAGTACTAACACGAGTGTATTTGCAACAGCAGACGAGTTGCCAATGATTAGTGAAGGCTTAAGAAGCCGAGGAGAGCCCAGCGCCATGCCCCCTAACAATCAGCCAATCCGAGCAGCGCGAGTCACTCCTGACGTCAGCCACCCGGCAGGTCAGCTGACGCGCCTTCTTCCAGCATAAAGGTTCTGTCTCCGCGCGCCCCAGTGCGATACAGAGACCCTATGAGCAAGAGACAATGCCGTTCCCGGCGTGCTGGACGCCGCCGGGATGGGTAAGGCCTGTGAACAGGGAACAAAGGCGGCTGCGGGTATAACATGCGTATCCGCAGCCGCCAAGTTTACAGATGTTACACTGGGATTTTTGATTATCAGAATCAGAATCAGAAACAACTTTATTCGCCAAGTGCGGCGGGAGCCGCACCCGGAATTTTTTGTGGACACACGGCAATTGGCATAAAAAGCAACAAAACAATTAGCATAAAAAGCAACATCAACATGGTACAGATAATGGCTACATAGACACAACCACAGTTTGACAGGCAATAACAGCAATTGGCAAACAACACATGGTACAGATTCTTAGCTACAGAGACACCCAGACGTCAGTTTAACAGACAGTTTAACAGACAGCAGCAGCTCATAGTTCAGGTGGGCAGGACTATCTTATGCAAAGCAGACATATTGTACGGTGACATGTGGTACTGTGTGGCCAGCTGGAGACAGTTCCTTCTGTGCGCGTATTCCGCGGGGGGTGGCTGAGGGAGATTAGGGGGTGTCAGTTGGGAGTGTGCATGAATTAAGTAGAGCAACCGCTTGGGGCAAGAAGGTTTATTTATGCCTCGTGGTTTTGGTGAGAATGGTCCTATAACGGCGACCTAGAGGAAGAGGGACGAAGAAGCAACTGCCCGGGTGGGAGGGGTCTTGAATGATCCTGTTTGCCCTGGACCTCATTCTAGATGACTGCAGGATGTCCAGGGGAGGCAGGGGTGACCCGATGATCTTCTCAGCAGCTCTGATTACCCTTTGGAGTTTGTGTTTGTCCCTTGCATTAGCCCCGGAGTACCAGACAATGATGGAGGAGCAGAGGATAGACTCAATGGTGGCAGAGTAGAAGCTGATCATTAGCTCCTGCGACATCCCGAACTTCTTCAGCTGCCTGAGAAAGAACAGCCTCTGCTGGGCTTTCTTTTGAATTACGGAGGAGTTCGCATCCCACTTCAGGTTGTCCGTGATGGTGGTACCAAGGAATTGTGCGCTGTGTACTCTGGAGACCTCAGAACCCTCAATGGAGACTGGACTGGGAGACGGAGCGTTCCTTCTGAAGTCCACAATTAGTTCCACAGTTTTTGCCGTATTTAATACGAGTTTATTTTCCTTGCACCACTTGAGGATCTGCTCAATCTCCTTGCGATATTCGTGCTCACCGCTTCCGTCTATGAGGCCTAGTATGGTGGGGTCATCCGCAAACTTGATGACCTTGACAGAGTCAGCGGATGAGGTACAGCTGTTCGTGTACAGTGAAAAGAGAATCGGGGACAGCACGCACCCTTGCGGGGCACCAGTGTTGGTGATTCTAGCACTGGAAGAGCTGACTAACTGCGACCTGTTGGTCAGGAAATCCTTGATCCAGGTGCACAGATGAGGGTCAACACCAAGTCGTGCCAGGTTTTCATACAGGATGGTTGGACAAATGGTATTGAAAGCGGAGCTGAAGTCTAGGAGCAGGATCCTGGCGTAGGAGTTGGGTTAATCCAGATGTTCCATGATGTGTGCTAGACTGATGTTGATAGTGTCCTCCACGGACCGGTTGGCCTTGTATGCAAATTGCAGGGGATCCGTTTTGGTGACGGTGTGCTCTTTCAGATAGGGGAGAACCAGCCTTTCAAAGGTTTTCATGATGATTGGAGTTAAGGCAACCGGTCTGTAATTGTTTAGTTCCGTAACACCTGGCTTCTTGGGGACCGGACTGACATTCGCTTTCTTGAAGCAGGAAGGGACCTTGCTCACTGTCAGGGATTTGCTGAAGATTGAAGTTAGGATCGGGGCTAGCTGGCTTGCACAGGTTTTCAGGCAGGCTGGGGATATGCCGTCCGGGCCTGGAGACTTCCTGGTGTTGAGCTTCTGGAGGTGCCATAATACGTCTGCCTCCCGAACCGTTACCGGTGCTTGGAGGGCAGTGGCAGCTTGGGGAGGTGTGGCAGGAGGCTTCCCGGGTGGGGATGAGATTGCTAGGTCCTCGGAGTGGGTGGGAAGGTGCTCAAACCTGCAATAGAATTTGTTAAGCTCCTTGGCTAGCGCATTGCTAGGAAGTGTGTGTTGGGGAGGGGGCTTGAAATCAGGCTGACTGTGTGAGGGTTAATTACCGAACTTAAAGAGGAACTCCAGTGAAAATAATGTAATAAAAAGTGCTTCATTTTTACAATAATTATGTGTAAATGATTTAGGCAGTGTTTGCCCATTGTAAAATCTTTCCTCTCCCTGAATTACAATCTGAGATTTATCTCATGGTGACATTTTTACTACTGGCAGGTGTTGTCAGTGGAAGGAGATGCTGCTTGTTTTTTTTTTTTGGGGGGGGGGAAGGGGGGGCAAATGGAAACAGCTGTAAACAGCTGTTATTTCCCACAATTTAACAAGGCTCCCACAGTGTGATGTCAGAACCATGGTCCTGACATCACACTGTGGGAGGGGTTTCACTACAATATCAGCCATACAGCAACCCCCTGATGATCCGTTTGTGAAAAGGAAAATATTTCTCATGGTAAAGGGGGTATCAGCTACTGATTGGGATGAAGTTCAATTCTTAGTTACGGTTTCTCTTTAATGTTAAGAGTAGGTGTAGTACAAGATATCAAGGTTAGTAGAATATCCATAATTATAAATAATTATACAGATATTCTACTATCAGTATTAACTGGTACCCATTTTCCTTGTGTCTCTACTGCATGTACATGGCACGATGGCATTAATGTACCTTAGTCATTAACCACTTAACGACCGCCCCCAGCCGATGGGCGGCGGCAAAGACCGGGCCCAAACGACCGCAATACGCCCATCGGCGGGGGCGGCTGCGGGAGTGGCTGTGCGGCGATCGCGTCATTCGTGACGCGATCAGCCGCCGGGGACTGGCTCCGCCCACCGTTCGTTGTAACCCGCCGGCCGTTCGGAAGCGCCGGCGGGTTACTAGCACCCGGATCGCCGCATGTAACAAGTATAATAGGCTTTGTAATGTATACAAAGCCTATTATACTGGCTGCATCCTGCCCTGGTGGTCTCAGTGTCCGAGGGGCCACCAGGGCAGGCTGCAGCCACCCTAGTCTGCACCCAAGCACACTGATTTCCCCCTCCCCTGCCCCCTGATCGCCCACAGCACCCCTCAGACCCCCCCCTGCCCACCCCCCAGACCACTGTTTGCACCCAGTCACCCCCCTAATCACCCATCAATCACTCCCTGTCCCTATCTGTCAACGCTATTTTATTTTTAAGTCCCTAATCTGCCCCCTACTCCCTCCTGATCACCCCCCCACCCCTCAGATTCTCCCCAGACCCCCCCCCCAGACCCCCCCCCCCCCGTGTACTGTATGCATCTATCCCCCCTGATCACCTGTCAATCACCTGTCAATCACCTGTCAATCACCCGTCAATCACCCCCTGTCACTGCCACCCATCAATCAGCCCCTATCCTGCCCCTTGCGGGCAATCTGATCACCCACCCACACCAATAGATCGCCCGCAGATCCGACATCAGATCACCTCCCAAATCCATTGTTTACATCTCTTATCTCCTCTAAACACCCACTAATTACCCATCAATCACCCCCTATCACCACCTGTCACTGTTACCCATCAGATTAGACCCTAATCTGCCCCTTGCGGGCACCCAATCACCCGCCCACACGCTCAGATTGCCCTCAGACCCCCCCTTATCAATTCGCACGTGCAATATTTACATCTGTTATTCCCTGTAATAACCCACTGATCACCTGTCAATCACCCATCAATCACCCCCTGTCACTGCCACCCATCAATCACCCCCTGTCACTGCCACCCATCAAACAGCCCCTAACCTGCCCCTTGCGGGCAATCTGATCACCCACCCACACCAATAGATCGCCCGCAGATCCGACATCAGATCACCTCCCAAATCCATTGTTTACATCTCTTATCTCCTCTAAACACCCACTAATTACCCATCAATCACCCCCTATCACCACCTGTCACTGTTACCCATCAGATTAGACCCTAATCTGCCCCTTGCGGGCACCCAATCACCCGCCCACACGCTCAGATTGCCCTCAGACCCCCCCTTATCAATTCGCCCATGCAATATTTACATCTGTTATTCCCTGTAATAACCCACTGATCACCTGTCAATCACCCATCAATCACCCCCTGTCACTGCCACCCATCAATCACCCCCTGTCACTGCCACCCATCAAACAGCCCCTAACCTGCCCCTTGCGGGCAATCTGATCACCCACCCACACCAATAGATCGCCCGCAGATCTTCTCTCCTCTAAACACCCACTAATTACCCATCAATCACCCCCTATCACCACCTGTCACTGTTACCCATCAGATTAGACCCTAATCTGCCCCTTGCGGGCACCCAATCACCCGCCCACACCTCAGAACGCCCTCAGACCCCAGCCCTGATCACCTCGCCAGTGCATTGCTTGCATCTATTTCCCCCCTCTAATCACACCTTGAGACACCCATCAATCACCTCCTGTCACCCCCTAGCACACCTACCCATCAGATCAGGCCCTAATTTGCCCCGTGTGGGCTCCTGATCACTCGGCCAAACCCTCAGATCCCCCTCAGACCCCCTTCCGATCACGTCCCCAGTGCATTGATTGCATCTATTTTCCCCTCTAACCGCCCCCTGAGACACCCATCAATCACCTCCTGTCACCCCCCTAGCACTCCTATCCATCAGATCAGGCCCAATACATCCTGTCATCTAAGAGGCCACCCTGCTTATGACCGCTTCCACAAAATTTGCCCCCTCATAGACCACCTGTCATCAAAATTTGCAGATGCTTATACCCCTGAACAGTCATTTTGAGAAATTTGGTTTCCAGACTACTCACAGTTTTGGGCCCGTAAAATGCCATGGCAGTATAGGAACCCCACAAGTGACCCCATTTTAGAAAGAAGACACCCCAAGGTATTCTGTTAGGTGTATAATGAGTTCATAGAATATTTTATTTTTTGTCAAAAGTTAGAGGAAATTGGATTTTTATTGTTTTTTTCACAAAGTGTCATTTTTCACTAACTTGTGACAAAAAATAAAATCTTCTATGAACTCACCATACCCCTAACGGAATACCTTGGGGTGTCTTCTTTCTAAAATGGGGTCACTTGTGGGGTTCCTATACTGCCCTGGCATTTTAGGGGCCCTAAACCGTGAGGAGTAGTCTAGAATCCAAATGCCTCAAAATGACCTGTGAATAGGACGTTAGGCCCCTTAGCGCACCTAGGTTGCAAAAAAGTGTCACACATGTGGTATCGCCGTACTCAGAAGAAGTAGTATAATGTGTTTTGCGGTGTATTTTTATACATACCCATGCTGGGTGGGAGAAATCTCTCTGTAAATGGACAATTGTGTGTAAAAAAAATCAAATAATTGTCATTTACAGAGATATTTCTCCCACCCAGCATCTGTATGTGTAAAAATACACCCCAAAACACATTATACTACTTCTCCTGAGTACGGCGGTACCACATGTGTGGCACTTTTTTGCACCCTAAGTGCGCTAAGGGGCCCAAAGTCCAATGAGTACCTTTAGGATTTCACAGGTCATTTTGCGACATTTGGTTTCAAGACTACTCCTCACGGTTTAGGGCCCCTAAAATGCCAGGGCAGTATAGGAACCCCACAAATGACCCCATTTTAGAAAGAAGACACCCCAAGGTATTCCGTTAGGAGTATGGTGAGTTCATAGAAGATTTTATTTTTTGTCACAAGTTAGCGGAAAATGACACTTTGTGAAAAAAAACATTTAACATCAATTTCCGCTAACTTGTGACAAAAAAAAAAAATCTTCTATGAACTCACCATACTCCTAATGGAATACCTTGGGGTGTCTTCTTTCTAAAATGGGGTAATTTGTGGGGTTCCTATACTGTCCTGGCATTTTAGGGGCCCTAAACCGTGAGGAGTAGTCTTGAAACGAAATTTCTCAAAATGACCTGTGAAATCCTAAAGGTACTCATTGGACTTTGGGCCCCTTAGCGCAGTTAGGGTGCAAAAAAGTGCCACACATGTGGTATCGCCGTACTCAGGAGAAGTAGTATAATGTGTTTTGGGGTGTATTTTTCCACATACCCATGCTGAGTGGGAGAAATATCTCTATAAATAGACAATTGTGTGTAAAAAAAATAAAAAAATTTTCATTTACGGAGATATTTCTCCCACCCAGCATGGGTATGTGTAAAAATACACCCCAAAACACATTATACTACTTTTCCTGAGTACGGCAATACCACATGTGTGGCACTTTTTTGCAGCCTAACTGCGCTAAGGGGCCCAAAGTCCAATGAGCATATTTAGGCTTTACAGGGGTGCTTACAATTAGGCACCCCCCAAAATGCCAGGACAGTGAACACACCCCACAAATGACCCCATTTTGGAAAGTAGACACTTCAAGGTATTCAGAGAGGAGCATAGTGAGTCCGTGGCAGATTTCATTTTTTTTTGTCGCAAGTTAGAAGAAATGGAAACTTTTTTTTTTTTGTTGTTGTTGTCACAAAGTGTCATTTTCTGCTAACTTGTGACAAAAAATAAAATCTTCTATGAACTCACCATGCCTCTCACTGAATACTTTGGGATGTCTTCTTTCCAAAATGGGGTCATTTGGGGGGTATTTGTACTATCCTGGAATTTTAGCCCCTCATGAAACCTGACAGGTGCGCAGAAAAGTCAGAGATGCTTGAAAATGGGAAAATTCACTTTTGGCACCATAGTTTGTAAACGCTATAACTTTTACCCAATCCAATAAATATACACTGAATGGGTTTTTTTTTATCAAAGACATGTAGCAGAATAACTTTCGCGCTCAAATGTATAGGAAATTTTACTTTATTTGAAAAATGTCAGCACAGAAAGTTAAAAAAGTCATTTTTTTGACAAAATTCATGTCTTTTTTGATGAATATAATAAAAAGTAAAACTCGCAGCAGCAATCAAATAGCATCAAAAGAAAGCTGTATTAGTGACAAGAAAAGGAGGTAAAATTCATTTAGGTGGTAGGTTGTATGACCGAGCATTAAACCGTGAAAGCTGCAGTGGTCTGAATGGAGAAAAAGGCTCTGGTCCTTAAGGGGCGAAAAGACTGTGGTCCTGAAGTGGTTAAAGGATACCTCAGGTCTAAATGTATTTAAAAAAAAGTACGCCTTATGTGTGTATGGGGAGTTCTGCAGTCTTACCGCACCTACTGTGCCCCAGCGTCACCCTCGGTTCTTCTCCACTTCATCCTGTTCTGTTCCCTGTGGTTGGGACCTCTGACTCAGGCATACTATGCTGCGCATGCGCAGTATATCCACAACGCCACCTTACAACCACGCTCCCTGGTGACTCCATATGACTTCAAGACGTGAGCCCGCACGCGTGGTCACAAGGCTCCTTATCGGACATACTGCGCATGTGCAGCATAGTATGTTCGGGTCAGAGGTTACTGACCGCGCCGACCAGGGGGGACAGAAAGGGACAATTTAGAGAAAAACAGAGGGTGACAATGGGGACCGGGAAGTGCGGTAAGACTGCACAACTCTCATACACATATAAGGTGTCCATTTTTAAATACATTTAGAGCTAAGGTATCCTTTAAGGTGCTAAAGGAATTATCTAAAATTAAATTTTCTCTGATCTACCTCAATCTTTGATGGAAGATAAGGTTTCATTTTACTATTTTGCAGAGTTGGTAGTGCTATAATGAGTGTGTTTGTAAACATGTCTAGTTACGAACATTTGTGGTACAAATCCAGCTATACATTATAAGAAAATAGCAAGTGATATGACCAATTTACCAACTCTCATGAAAAGTAGGCAATAGGAAAGCACAATAATGAAAGTTATAAGTTACTGGGAACCCAAAGTCATTTTCAGCTATGTTGGTAAATCTCTTTGTTTGAGAAGAAATTGATTTTGATTAAGTAATTAAACCACTTTAGCAACCCTAGGCTATGCACATCTCTACACTGTCAGATGGAGTACACATGTCAATTTTGACAAACAGAGCAGAAGGAAACTTCCCAGCACCACTTCTCAGTAATTGAGAGGGTTGATCGGGCAATACCTTTAGCAAGGAAAATAATTATGTATAATGCACATTATTATGCTAATCATGGATGAATACTGCCTGCCAGTCAAACACTTGGTAGAAAGGGAAAAGCAGCACTCTTGGATGGCAAATTTAAAAAGAGATGCATGATACTCTTACTTCATTTTGTGCCATGACAATCTTATATTCTATACCTATACCTATATCCATATTCATTGGTGTATATATAGTTTTGCTGTATCTTAAGGGAATCTAAGTGCTTTAGGGTAAGTATGCAAATCACAAGCAGTGGGATAGACACTTTGTAGCACATCATGAGACATATACTGTAAGTCCCAACAGGAAAGCAGAAGACATTCATTTTCTCCTACTTAACTGTCCTCAGGGGTTCATGTGTTTTTTTCCAGGTATGATAATATTGACTCAGACATAATAACTGACTATAATCTTTCCACTTCCTTACAGTCACAATCATATGCAGCTCTGCTCTGTTTCCATAGAAAACTCACAATAAATCTTTCTCGTATTTCTCTTGCCTGAGTGCATGAAGCAGGAAAGCCATCCAACCGCAGTAACCCTGTTGCACAGATGATTTTGAGAAGTGTGTAATCCTAGGTCGCTGTGTTGGTCTCTTTCTTTAAAACACTCAGTGAGGTTAAGGAAAATGTGTTTATAGGTTTTTTTCAAAGCAAAATATCTGAAATGGCCAGATGCGCTGATGCACACTGAACATTCCCCTGGTAGTAAATCATTTTTGTATTCATTTTGTTATGTAATTAAAAAAATCTCTTGTACTGGGGATGAGCAATGTAAGTGGGTGGTTTATTCCAACTCTAATATGTGATGCAGTAATCACCCTCCCTGCATTTGATACCACTCTGCCCCACCAAGTGCCCACACCAGTGGTGGTGAAAGTAGTGCAGCCAGATAGCATTCAGAGCCAAGAGATGATGGGGTTGATTCGCTAAAGACCTTTACTATTAACGCGTGCAGACAGTGCACGTTCAGACTACCGGCATTTACGCAACTTACATAGCGAGTTACGTGAATTGCACAAGATGCTATATACATGCACCACTTACATTGCATATTACTCACGCACTCTAAGTGGTGCATGTGTATATCACGTTATGCAATTTGCATACGTCTCTACATAAATTGCATAAATTCTGGTAATCTTAACATGCTCTGTTTCCATACCATTAAGATTCATGTTCTTTAGTGAATCAACCCCAATGTAAGGACAAAAATCAGGCAGCAGATTGTGAACAGCAAGGCAACCACAATGAGGCCCCATTTGACAGCTTTACCAAGTCTAAAATGACATTGCTGCAAATCAACTTATTCCTGAGAAAGCTACAAGATATGATGTATATGGCGGGGTTGTTATAAAGTGAGATGCCTATCAGATCAATCTCTATTACACTTGAATTTTGTACGCTGCTGTCGCTACATATGTTCTTAAACAACGCTTTTACCGCTGGCTACTATTTTGTACAAGATGCCCATTTGCACATCCAGCCCATTAGTTCCTTTGACAGTATAATCTTATGCCTGAATTATCTCAGCTTTGATATTTTGCCCTTTTCTGCTCATACTTTATTTCTCTTTAGCTCAGTGTACATCCAATTCATTTGTTCTACCCTGTTATCTATGCCACTGATATATTATATTGTATCTTTTGTTTAACTATTTATATACCTACTGTAACTGGCCAAGATGTATTGTTTAAAGTGGACCAGAACTCTTGCACAGAACAGAAGGAAAACATAGAGAAATGCACCCTGTATGTATTTAGAGAGTTTAGCCTGTTTAATTCCCCCTCATTTGCGTCTAATCACAAGTTGTAACTTGAAATATCCCCTGTGTCACATGCCTGCCATGGCAAAGATGGCAGATAAGCTCATTTGAAAGCACAGGCTGTTAACAATATGTCTGCATCTGTGAAACAGGTAGTGAAGTAGAAACATTGCAGATTTATTTTAGGATTTGTATCAGCTGTAACAAAGTTTTTTGTTTAACGGTTATTATGCTGTTGTGTATCGTTTAGAGCAGAGAGAACGTTCTGAAAACTGACATAAAACTTGAGTTGTGGGCTGATGGAGGCCCAGGAGGTAACCGGCTTCTGCAGAAACTAAATGTATAGTAGGTAAGTGATACACTCAGACTTGAAAAAATCCAGAATTTATGCTTATTAGAAGCATCCAGATAATCGTGAGAATATCTGAGAAAGAAAGCTTTCTCTTGATTTCATGCGAGATAGGCTTGTACATGGGTGAAAGTTGGTCTAACTTTTTTTTTGTATATGGCTGTTCCTGTGGGTACAACAGTGGAATTGTTGCAACAAGAAATTCTCCCTTATTGAAGAAATCCATCACCAAAATTTGCACCACCAAGATCATTCAAAGGCTTTATCAAAACAGCCTAATACCACAATGAACATGAATAAATGAAGTACTCATGTCCAGAGAGGGATTGTGCACAGACAATGAATTGATCTGGGCTCTACAGTTTGTGACCTTCTGTTGACCAGTTATAGGGATGCTCCGAAAGTTCTGTTTGCTCTAACATCTACTGTTATCTTGCACCTGGCTTGCATTGATATGGATGCACAGTCAATAAACAGGGGTGCCACCAATAGCTATAACACCCAATAACATAAGTGATATTATAGAGTGAAGCTGCACTTGTTATGAGAAGACAGCTTTACTTGTTGCAGGGAAAAACATGGTATAATTTGTTATGGGAGACAAAACTGAAGCCTTTGTTAGACGTGCAACATAATGGATACGTCTTGTTTTAGGGAGGACATTATGGAAGCACATGTGCACTACAATATGTCTCAAGATAGTGCTTTATTTCATGAATGGCACAGGGCAGAGTATGACTATATAGGAAAATTATCAGGGGGGTGACATTGCTACACCAAAGGAGGCCCCCAGGAAATTTAGGGTACTAAAATGGTCAGGAAATACCTTGGGATCATGGTTAAAGTGGATCCGAGATAAACTTTTACTCATTGCATAATTGTGTTCCTTTCCTACGGTTTATAGGGCATTCAACAAGCCAAATACTTTTTTTTGTTTTAAAACTCTAATTTCCTCTAAACTAAACAAGCCTCACCCACAGCTTCTCCAGAGTACCTTGGCACTCAGACACGTGTACAAAGGGCTTATGGAAGCTCAGTCTGGGCAGGAGGAGGAGGAGGTTACTAACCAGAGATTTCAGAGGCAGAGGAGAGGAGGGAGGGGGAGAGGGGAGTGAAGTTTTCACAGGCTGAGGGGTGGAGATGCAGCTTGCCTGTGTGTAATGTGACAAACAGAGCATGGCTGCTCTCGGTGTATCACTGGAATAAATAATCAAAAAATGTTGAAGCTGTTTGCAGCCAGATTTGCTTTGTAAACTATCTAAACTTTAGATAAGATTTTTAGACAAGTTACTTGTTATAGTTAGTTTTTCATCTCGGATCCACTTTAAGATCATTTCTCTGCACCAGCTGGAAAAACTGAACAAGTTCATAACTGCCTACAGGATTACTTTAAATTAAAGTGTTACTCCAGCTAAACTTTTTTGATTCATCCATATGGGAGAGGGTTATAGCCTTTGAAAATATTTTAGTACTTTTCATGCCGTCGATTGGAAAGACTTTTTCTCACTTGCTATTGGGGTAACATCCATTGCCTGAGGAGGTGAACCCCCCTCTGACAGAAATAAGAGCATGAGATTTATTGTTTCACATGCTACTACAGAAAGTACATTATTTCTATATGTGTCTTTACTAGAAATTGGAACCATGCTTCCTGTTAAATGATTTGAACAAGAAGTGAAGAAAAATCTTAGCAAAAAAAACAAAAACAACAACAAACCCCATTAATACAGACTGCTAGAACACGACCTCTTCTTTGAGCTACTCAAAACTAGCCTAAATGTTTTGGCATAGGTTCCTCCTCAATCAAATAGTTTCCATATCACATTTTTACAGACTGAGGTCACAGTCTGCCAATTTTTCAGATTATTAGTCCTTAAGGACAGGCTTCAATTTTTTTTTGTGTAAGATTTGTTAAATTGTCTCTCTATTAGATCTATCTATCTATCTATCTATCTATCTATCTATCTATCTATCTATCTATCTATCTATCTATCTTCTATATTCACAAAAGGAAGTATAAACAAACATCCCTGCCTGTTTGGGGTCATCTGCTAGCCCCCTCTGTAATATTTTCGCTGCACTCTGCTGCAATAAAGAGGGTAAAACAACAGTTTTATAAACTGTTTTGTAAACAGAAAAGATGGCCACCACAACAGGAAGTACATCAGCAGAGCAGTGAACTCAGTTAATACACAGTGAGTACACAGAGAATTCAGTGAGTTACACATTGAATTCAGTCTCCGGAGGTTATGTGCAAGTTTTGAAAGAGCTCTGTGTCAATGAAGCATGACAAGCTGTGTCTTCAGAGCCTGGAGTTTCGGCTCTGCACTCATGTCAGCCTGACAGGCAGCTTCCTCCTCAGCCAGCTATTCTTTGTTCGGTTTATCAGTCTGTGTTTATCAGCCTCACAGATAGCAGACAAGCTGACAGTGAGAGCAGGGACGTTGCCTGTGAGGAATAAACATAACACAAGCACTGGAGGGGCGTGGAAGAGGTTAACTTGTTCACATTACTAAAGGGCTGCCAGCTTTCCAGACACAGGGCGACAAATCCGACAGGGGAAAGATACGTTGATTTATTACAGAGACGGTGCAAGTAGAAAGTGCTGCGGTAAGCCAGAGCTCAATGGAACAGCCTTAGGAACTTGTAGGATAGGAGAAATACTGCTAAAAATTGTGTTACAGAGTGCCTTTAACCAGTTGAGGACCCAGCCTTTACCCCCCCTTAAGGACCAGTGTGTTTTTTTATGATCTGTGCTGGGTGGGCTCTGCAGCCCCCAACACAGATCAGGTTGCAGGCAGAGTGATCAGATCGCCCCCCTTTTCCCCCCCTATGGGGATGATGTGCAGGGGGGGGGGTCTGATCTCTCCTGCCTGCCTGGGTGTTGTCCGTCCTGTGCAGCCTGTGAAAGGCTGTCCTCTGTCACATGGCGGTGATCCCCGGCCGCTGATTGGCCGGGGATCGCCGATGTGCCTTACGGCACTGCTGTAGCAGCAGCGTCGTTCAATGTAAACAAAGGAGACAAACGTCTCCTGAGTTTACATTTAGCCTGCGAGCTGCGATCAGCGGCTCGCAGGCTATTCACGGAGACCCGCTCCATGATCTAACAGGAAACGGCCGCTCGCGCGAGCGGCCTTTCCTGATTAATTAGGGAGGCACCTGGAGACACAGATGTGCGTCGCTGGTCCTCCAGCTACCACTTTGCCGCCGCACGGTATGAGTGTGCGGTCGGCAAGTGGTTAAATGACACCTGAAGTGAGAGGGATATTGATGCTGCCATACTTATTTCCTTTTAAGCAATACCAGTTGCCTGATGATCCTCTGGCTCTAATACCTTAAGCCATAGACCCTGAATAAACATATGCAGATCAGGTGTTTCTGACATTATTGTCAGATCTGACAAAATTAGATACATGTTTTTTTCTGGTTTGATTCAGACACTTCTGCAGTCAAATAGATCAGCACAACTGCTGAGCAACTGGTTTTGTTTAAAAGGAAATAAATATGGCAGCCTCCATATCCTTCTCCCTTCAGCTGTCCTTTAAGATCTCTGAGTTTACATCTTATGACATTACTATATCTAGAATAAATTAAACCACAAGAAAAGTCTTAGAAAAATAAACAGATTGTCAGAATGATGATTTCCCCCCACAGGAAGTAAGAAGAAACATTGTTAGCATTAATTATTTAGTTCCACGGGATTGTCAAAATATTTGGGTCAGTTTGGAAATGTGCAGTGCAAAGTTATCCAAAATATTTCTAATGTGTTAATGGAACTCAGCAGTCGCTTTTCGCAACTTAAATTAGTCCACAATACTGCATAACACTGCAGATTTATAGGCATGCTTTGTAACTATAAATAAAGATTGGTCCTATTAAATGAATACCAGTAAACCAATAGTATACAGTGATGCAGTGACAGAATCAGGTTAAGCATGTGCATAGCTTTCCAAATCTTTTTTCTAGTAGATAAATATTTTAAAAAATCTACTTTATTGTTTTCTACCTACTCCTTACATATTTCTATAAAATATGTATTTCCCTCATATATGAATATGAATATAAATCAGTGAGTGGTATGGTTATTTCACATAGTAAAACAAATATTATTTGGTTTTGCCCATCCATGTTTGCAAGTTTTAACTGTGTTCTGTAATGTTATAGATGTAATTAAAGGAATAAGCAAATCGTTGTAAGTTAATACATCATAGACGGAATCATTTCATACAAGCAATTTGCTCTCGGCTTTGCAATCAAATGGAAACCTTGTTCCAGATGATGTACAAATGATACCTATACATTTTGGAAGATTATTTGACAGAATATTGATAGTTTGTAATCAAATTGCACAGCAAAGTTGTGTTGCACTGATGTGGAGGCAACATATCACCCTGTCAATTTTATGCTTTTGTTAATTTCACTATCAAGTCTCTCTTGAAAGCAGACCAAACTCTTGCACAGCACACAATCAAAACACATCTAGTGTATGTCTAGGTAGACCAGCCTAATTAGACATTATCAGAAAGTTATCAGCAAGTGTAAATGAGTGTTGTGAGCTGTGCCACGCTGGGTCATGGGTTCTGTGCTATGTAAACACTAAAGGTTAACCCTTTCTGCGCTCCCAGGAATGTCCAGGAAGTTAGTGCTTCAGGCTTTTTTTTAGGTTTTCTATAAGTTGTATTGAAGAAATGTTTAATGTTTTCTTTCACGGTTTTTATGCTGTGATTTAACTTTTAGAGCAGAGGGGAAGTTTTGAGTTTTTAATTGTCTCTCTGCTATTTGTTATCCATGCAACATGGCACTAAGGGCCAGCTGTCACGCTTAGATTAGCATGCTGGTAAGCCAGTGTATGTGGCCACAAATCACCATCAGTCCAAGTATGGGTAGTTACAACTGTGATTTTATGTGAAAATAATGGCTGGGATTCACAGCACACTATCAGATTATCCAACGGAGAATATGCTGAGTTGCTGAAATAACAAATGTGTGTTGAAGAGAAGGAAGAGTCAGTGTTGGACACATAGCCCATTTGTAGACAAAATTAAAATTTAAAATGTATAGCTATACATACATTGGCAACTTGGCAAGCATATACAGATGCAAAGGAGTTCTGGCAGGAAAAAATAGCAATTCGTTCCCTTACTCAAACTAAAAACAGAAACACTGTTGGAAGATTGCAGGTTTGTTTTACATAGTTTACTGCAGAGTATGTTATGCTAGCTACCCGTCCTCACTCCTTCTTCCATCCTCTATTTTTCCTGAAGCTTTCCAAACTGACCACTAGAGCTCACTGCAGTCACATGACAGTGAGCCTGGAGCTCTAGTGGTCAGCTCAGAAGCTGCCACATGCTGCAACATGCTCTTCAGAATATCCCACTCAGATTGCTCCAATGTGCACTAGGCACATTGGAGGTTGATACGCCGAAACGCGTCTAGACGTTACCTGCACACAGTCTCCCCGTGGAATCACCTGAAGTCCACCTACCATCTGGACCCTTGCTGCTGCTGGCCACTGCAGCCCCAGGTTTTTCTGTATCCACAAGGGGACGTATTTCTTCTGGGCTATAAGCCACACTCAATGCCTGCTGTTTGCATGTATCTAGTAAGTGCATTTCTGTATTTGCGCAGTTTTTATTGTATTAAAAGGTATCACACTATGGAGCACTCCTCCTGTTCTGTTTATTGTCTCTTAGTAGTCCGCTCACAGCCGAGCATTTAAGGAGCTGCTATTGTGAGATCCTTGTTTGGTCCATTCTGGCCCTTTTTCTGCTGTAGCGCAAGATTTCACACCTTTGTTTTCTTCTACACATTGGAGGTTGGCCAATCAGCGGGTCATAGCTTTGAGCCTATCTTTAGGCCAAAAGTGTGTGTGTGTGTGGGGGGGGGGTTGCATATGCACGGGTGAGCTTCTACATGGATATATAAATGGTACCAGGTTTTTTTGGCACCTGTGATGTAAATCCAGCCCTGATTCTGGTTCCAGTACAAGTATTTTTGAAATAGGAGAATCCTGTAGCAAACATACATTAATGAATCATCCTATGACATTAATATGCATATCTCAAGTATTGCAGAACTCCACTGTGACAGTCCTTAAATGCCAAAGTAAAAGCTCCTACATGACCCAGAATACCAAAAGACTCAAAACTGAACAGTTAATATATGTATATATATCTAAATTGCCTAATGCATACTTCTAAAAATGGTTAGCATAATAACCTCCAGACATCCCCACTGTGCCAAATCAGTCACAGAAATGCTATTATAATTTCCAGTTGCTGCATAAGTACAGAAATAAGCTTATTATTGTGAGCTGCAGCACCATATCCACATGGTGACCAGTGGCCATAATATATCTCTCTATCATCCAATAACCATCTGCTGTATAAGCATAGCTTTATTCTAAATGAACAGTTCAAATGATAATCACCATTGCTGCTTCAAAGAAAGTTTCAACTTCAGGCTGATTTAATATACCAAATATAAATCATTGTCTTGCAAGAAATGTGACTAGCTCCCGGTTACATAGATATAACTTACACCTTCAAATAGCATTAGCAGATAGCAACTGCATGATTTTTTGTATCATTGTTAGAAATGAGGGCAAGTATTTCTCTAGGCTAATGTCAGTCAGTTATGAAAAAAATCTGCTTTTCATCTAATCCTGCTGTGTTTAAAAAACAGGTATGAGACTGTATGTCCTGCTTGTTCTGGTCTGTGTAGAGTCATGATGAATTAACATTACTGGAATTCAATTAGAGCTCAGCGAACACAATAAAAATGCGTAACTACAAAAACCTTTCGTAGGACATATAGTTGCAAACAGTCTTCTGTTTTAGCTGCAGAGTGAGACTCAGAAGTGCAGGAGGTGAATTTGATGTGTTTCCGTCTGTAACTTGTGGCCATATGTCAAACAATAGTTTGTAGGAGAAGTTGGGTTCTTTTTCTTCTTTTGTTAGCATTTTCGCTCTCTCCAGCTCTGTTATCATTCTCGTTATCACTTGGACATGAACTAGCAGTCAAGAAGAAATGGTTTTACGCACGATCATCTTTTATGCATGATCATCAGCCAACACGCCCAAGTCGCCCAATAATCATGCACTACAAAAGACTTCTGTTGAGCATGTGTATGAGGCTTTAGGCAGTAATCTAAATGACCAAACGTAAATAGTGTCAATAAGTATTGCTGTTTACAGAACAAAGACTAACAATGCTTCCTCTTAAAGCGGGATTGTCACCATAAAAATCAAATTTTAACAGCAACTGGTCTGAGTGTATTACGAGATAAAGATGCTAATCCTGCATTCAAAACTTTCAAAACTTTTTCTGCTGTTATGATTTGGAGTTATCACATACTTTAGGAGCACTGGCCCTTTAGTAGTCAGTGCCAAATAGTTGCATGCTGGGGGTTCTTTTTATCTATAATATATTCCTCCTCTTCCATTTATTTCCCTGCCTCGCTGCTTATCTGAAACACGATTCCCTGCTCACTTTTGTTTACGAGCAAAGAAGAGGTGACTCGGCGATTGAAGGAGAAAAGAAAAAAAGTAAAGGGCAGAAATGACATCAGTATTTAGTCTCAGCTGTGGGCAAAAGACATGGCCCCCACCAGGAACAGAATTTTCTTCATTTACTATATAAAATTCACTGAAATCAAAATGTGGACAGTACAATACATGTGTTATGTAAGTAGATCATGTATTTATCTACTTATGTATGTGTTTTTTTCCCCGGCATAGTATGGCTAATCCTACTGCTTTAAAGGGAAGGTTCAGGGAAACCTTTAAAAAAATAAAAATCCATATCCACTTACCTGGGGCTTCCTCCAGCCCGTGGCAGGCAGGAGGTGCCCTCGCCGCCGCTCCAGAGGCTTCCGGTCGTCTTCGGTGGCCGACCCAACCTGGCCAGGCCGGCTGCCAGGTCGGGCTCTTCTGCGCTCCAAGGACGGGCTCTTCTGCGTCCCACGCGGGCGCGCTGACGTCATCGGACGTCCTCCGGGCTGTACTGCGCAGGCGCAGTAGTTCTGCGCCTGCGCAGTAAAGCCCGGAGGACGTCCGATGACGTCAGCGCGCCCGCGTGGGACGCAGAAGAGCCCGTCCTTGGAGCTCAGAAGAGCCCGACCTGACAGCCAGCCTGGCAGGTCGGGTCGGCCACCGAAGACGACCGGAAGCCTCTGGAGCGGCGGCGAGGGCACCTCCTGCTTGCCACGGGCTGGAGGAAGCCCCAGGTAAGTGGATATGGATTTTTATTTTTTTTAAAGTTTCCCTGAACCTTCCCTTTAATGTTTACCAAAAGCAACACACAACAGGGAAGAATGATCATCATGTTTTAGTCAACATAGCATTGATTGTGCTTACACACTTGCAACTTAGGTCACTCAAAATAGTCACTTGAAATTGTGTCAGGTGCCTTATCCACATGTACATAGCTATCCCACATCCACTTCTCCTCCTGATTCTCCAGCCTTATCCCTCTCTCTCAGTCCCTTCACTGGCTGCCAGTTACACAAAGGATACAATTCAAAACCCTGAGTCTCACCCACAAAGCTCTTTACAATCTAGCTCCTTCTTACCTAAATAAACCAAAATTTCCAGATACTATCCTACACGCAATTTCTACTCTACTAATAATATTCTCCTATCTTCTTCTCTGGTTACCTCTTCACACTCCCTCTTACAAGACTTCTCTCGATCCTCTCCCCTCCTCTGGAACACCCTCCTTCAACACATCCACCACTCACCCACACTTACCCTTTTAAGTGCAATCTAAAAACTCACCTGTTTAGGCAAGCATACTCTTCAACCTAGGACACTTCAGCCACTGACCACCATTTCTACCATCTCATACACAGCTTCCCCTTACCTACTGTCCTATCCCTTAAACCTTAAGACTGTAAGGCCTTTTGGCCAGGGCCCTCTTCCCCTTCACATTGATGTTTAATGTGTATGCATACCTCCCACCCCTGTGTAAAAATCTGTAGTTGATTTGTTTACTGCATCAGTGGTAATCCGCAATTGCCTTGTCTTAACTGTTGTATTATTATACCATGTATGCTGTTTACAGCGCCATGAAAGATGCTGGTGCTATTTAAATCAATAATAATCCATTGACAACTGCCATTGGCTCATTAGTACAGTTAGGCATGCTGGAAAACCATTACTTATTGTTATGTACACCGCTGTTGCTGACACATTGCTTCCCCCCCCCCCCCTTCTCAATAGACTGATTGGAAGAGAGAGTTGAACAACCTGCTTATACAGAGAATGGCCATGTGAAACAATTACAGATGATCTTTTCCGGTGCCCATAGCTGAGGCTTTAGTTCTACAAGTTTTAACTAGTTTTTCATTACTGATTCCTAATGACAGACAATACCAAAAAACAAACACCCAGTCATCTAAATAGCAATCAGAGCCGGAACATCCACAAGGAAATTCTAGGCAGTTCCCTAAGGCCTGGAGTCTAGGGGCCTGGTGGATGTTAGCTCCCACCAAATCTTGCAAAAAAAAAAAAAAGCCAGGTGACCATAAGCCAGGTGAACAAAAACTGCTGTCTTGCCTAGAGCCCCATTTCATCTTAATCCTTTCCTGATCCCAATCAATAAAGATTTGAAGAAGGTGGGGAAGGGAAATAAAATGGTGTATAATTACCTATTTCTCCAATAGATGGATCCAATTTTGCCCCAGTTTTCCTTACACTAGCATTTATAAATATATTCTACAGTTTGACTTATCTGTGATTATTGTTTTAGATCTGCTTAACTCTTTAACCTACTTAGCGGTAACCCCGTGTGTGACACGGGGTAAGCCGCCGGAGGGTGCCGCTCAGGCCCTGCTGGGCCGATTTATATAATTTTTTTTTTTTGCTGGACGCAGCTAGCACATTGCTAGCTGCGCCAGCACCCCGATCGCCGCCGCCCCGCGCCCGATCACCGCTATCCGGTGCGGCGTGCGCCCCCCCCAGACCCCGTGCGCTGCCTGGCCAATCAGTGCCAGGCAGCGCCGAGGGGTGGATCGGGACTCCTAATGACGTCCCGACGTCGCTGACGTCGCTGACGTCATCCCGCCCCATCGCCATGGCGACGGGGGAAGCCCTCCAGGAAATCCCGTTCTTTGAACGGGATTTCCTGATCGAAGAGGGCGGGGGGATGCCGCTGAGCAGCGGCATGATTTAAACAAAAAAAAAATAAATAAAAAAAAACTTAATAGCGAGATGGAAACATTCGCATTTTTTGATTAAATATGAGATCTGTTTTATTTGATAAATTCGAACTATTCAGATTGGCAAATAGGCAGAGCAGAATAAAGCATGTGACATCGCAACAGCACGGAAGGATTTGCATACATCCACATGAGTGTGATTATCAGATGGGCGGAGTGACATTTGCATATGGGCAGAGACTTGTATAAATGGATGAGCCACACTTGGCAGAATTATTCCTCCTGATGAAGGCTAACGATTTTTAGCTGAAACGCGTAGAGGTTCTCCTGAAACTAAATAAGCTGTCTTTGAAGTATAGGAGCCAGGTTGGCCGCAATAGCGCTAAAGCGACCATTTCCGTATTAAAGGTCCTACTTCTTTAAGGTGACGTCACCCAAAGAGACCGCTCTGGGCTTGCCGGGATAGAGAGCGAGCGTCACACTGGACTTGCCAGCAGGAAGTGACGTAGGCCGCCGAGCAACACCGTGAGCTGACTGGAGAGAGAAGCCCTGAAGTGCATGGCTGAGCGTATAGCTCGAATATCCGTAAGAAGAGTTTCCATGGTTCAGAGGTACCATAGTAAATGTAGTTTGCCCTGAAACTAAGTCAGAAGAAGGTGCACCTAAAACGTGACTGTTAGTATATGCCGCACAGGATAAATCCATTGAGAACGGACCCATCCACTAACCGGAAATACCAGTATCTTTGAATCATAAGGTCGACCGGCATTTTTTTCTTAAAGTAGGATCCTACACTACGATCTATTTTTTGAAATAGCTGTTGAAATCGACATTAGCAAACCATGTTTTGTTTATCACGGGAAGTGAGAATTGCCAATCAGTAGTGTCCAGCCTCTATATCCGTATATTAGTGTGTGCTATCATTGACGAGTGCATGATGGTTTGGGGGTTGATTGAGGAGTATTAATGTTTGTTTTAACACAGTAACTACTTTTAGTGTGAGATTTTATGAAGTTTTATATGTATATCTGGAGAGAATCATAGATTAAACTAACTTTTTTGGAAATAGCGCATGTTCTCTGTTTATAATTGTATTTCTAACTTTTCGAGGGTTCTGGTATTACCCCTTTTTGAACGTGCAGCTCAATAGGTATAACTTCTCCCAGCGCCTACTCCCATTGACATTAATAAAAAAAAAACTGTTGCGCTTCCCCCTGGCGGAATGTTTCATACCGCCAAGGGGGTTAATAGAACAATTTCATTTCAATTTCAGTTAGACTGCTGATAAACAACTGCAGTGTTCCTTTAATCTAGACAACTGTGTCAGATCATAAAAGAATCAATGGGAGACATGCTATGCCTCTGCTTGCCCCCTCCTCTGAAAACTGAATTGAAGAGTGTTTACCAGTATTTAAAATGTCTTAATCCATGAGTTTTAGACGCATAAGGACAAAAGTAAATATTGTCCACAAAGAAAAGGTTACTTTATGCATTCCTTTCAAATATTACATTCCGTTGCAGTGCTGACAGTTGAGCTCTTGTTGATCCTAACAAAGATTTTTGTTGCCCGCATTTTTGTTGTTTATTGTGTGCAAAATATGACAATAATATTCCAACCGTTTACATCCTCTAGATCATCTTTCTTGGAGCTCCCCTTCTATGTGCGGCCACCTCCTCCATGCATAACATCCATGTACAGCACCTCCCTCTCTTTCCTGTATAGCTCCCTTGGGCAGTAGCTTTCTCCTGAATTCCCAATATGCAGCCTGCTTTTCCATTTTCTGCCACCTCCTCAGTGTATGTCAAACCTTCTTCTATGCATTGTGGCTCCCATACATAGCAGCCCCCTAAGGCTTGGGCCTATGTGGCCTTTCAAGGAATCTGGCCCTGATTATATTGTTCACTTTTTTATCTCACCACCCAGTGCCTTTATGTGAACCATGTTTAACCCTAAACTTATTTCCTAGTTTATGTCTAATGCTGGATACACACCATGCGTTTCCGCGTCTAATGCGTCCGTCGATACACGTCGATTTGATTATTTCCGAGCATTTCCGAACGCATTTCGATGATTTTTAGTTCGATTGCCATGTAAAGTATGGCAAATCGACCTAGCGATCCATCGAAGCTTGAATCGGACATGTCGGAAATAATCGAATCGATGCGTATCGACGGACGCATCGAACGCGGAAACGCATGGTGTGTATCCAGCATAACACTAGCCCTTCCACTAACCTATGCCTAAATGTCCTTAACCTCAGCCCTCCAAATAGGCCAAACGATATAACCACTCACCCAAACTGATCCAAAACAGTGACCTAATATTAGTAAAAATCCTTCACTCTGTTTTTCTCTATTGGTATCATAAAGCCCTAGCTTAAGCTTGGGTTGTGTGGAATATATTATAATTTGTAATGTTATATTTTCTTGGCTAGATTGAACAGCAGGGTATGCCATCATTATCTACATGAGTTAATCAAGATTGAGCTGGGACGGGGCATCAGTTTCTCCAGCTAAGTATCGAGCTGACCTTGCCCTCCTCCACCATGTGCTCCACAGGAAGGAGCAAATGGAGTAAGATAATGAGCTTAGATGATTGCTCTGTGCACAGGAAGATACCCACAATGCCCTGTCAAATGTTTTGAGCATGTGACCAACTATCCCAAAGGGAATTCCTCTTCTTGAGTAGCTGTTTCAAATATGACAGTTGCATGAGTAATGACATAATTCCATATTCACCATTACTAACAATGAAACGCAAATCTCACTTTGCATTACAGTGTTTTGACCTATGCTCATGACTCCCTATCACTCTGACTGCATATCAAAGCATTCCTTCATTCACATTTTTTTAACACAGGGTACTCATATTATTATTACTATATCATATCACTTTTTTCTGTAAACAAATATACATTATTTAAATTCTAACTAAGGTCCACTACATTGAAATACAGAAATTATAATTATTTTAGTATTCATAGTAGTCTTCATAATAGAAGTAGTAGTAGAAGTAGCAGTAATAGGACTAATATTTGTTGATTTGTAGAT
Organism: Hyperolius riggenbachi; assembly: GCF_040937935.1. NCBI lineage: Eukaryota > Metazoa > Chordata > Amphibia > Anura > Hyperoliidae > Hyperolius > Hyperolius riggenbachi. The sequence continues at coordinate 242,231,646 of NC_090649.1, forward strand.
TGTAAATCTTTGGCAGGGTCCTCCTCCTTGTGTCTCCTACCTGTTCCCGCACCTCCATTACCAAACACCCATCCAATAGTTCTGAGTGATTTGGCCTACTCTCTATGCTCCCATCTGGTGACTGACTAAGCATTACCTTGTACTCATACTGTGCTGCATGATCTGGTTTGCATGTATTCCTGCATTGTTCTTATTGCTGTATGTCACCCCTAAATATTGTCTGTAACCTTAACTAATGTCCAGCGCTGCGTAATATGTTGGCGCTTTATAAATACAATCAATAAATAATTGGCACAGTAAACACTCTTTCAAGAAATGGATAGATTAAGCATTTCTTTTCAATGGACTATTGCTGCAAGGGGGTTGATGCACTAAACTGCGGTAAAGTTGCCATGCACAGTGAGTGCACAGCAATTTTACTTTTATTAGCATGGGGGAAAGAAGGTGGGGCGCCGCCTATTAACCGATTGGTGTCACACATATTACCACAATAACACCTGTGTTAGTATGGCAATGCGCAATGTAACACGCATTACCATAGCAAAGCATGTTACCGCGATAACGCACATGGTGCTGATGGGTAAAAGGGCGTGGCTAATAACGGTAAAATTGTTGTTGTCTCCCTGCACTAGGCAACATTACCTCAGTTTATTACATCAGAGCCAAGATAACATACTTTTGGGTAAAACCACTCAACCCCTTTCAAGTAGATCAGTGCCACTGACTTGGAAATTGTTAATGCGCTTAAAAAAAAAAAGTAAGATGCACAGGTAGGAGATCAAAGCAAAGGTCTTTAGAGCTCTGATCATACTATTTTTAACCACTGAAAGGCTAAAAGGGTTACCAAAATGTTTTTTATAGATTCTAACAAGCAGCACTGTCAAGTGCTTGTAGGATTCTGGCATTCTTCTATTGCTACTGAGGTTGCACAGGAAATGTTCTATTGATTTTGATTTGTAAAGTATTCTCCAGAGATCTGGAAGCCAAATGATATCCAGCTAAACAATCTAATTATGAATATTATTGGTAGGAAATGAGATTCAGTATCTAGCTGCTGTCTATTTGGTATAGATGGATTGCTAGTATTGAGTAGCATAGCTTAGTGTAGCTAGTTGTTTGGAACTTGGCATTTATATTATTCTGAAACTTTTACAGTCAAGCATATTTCCCAGTAGTTCTCCAGCGTAAGGCCGCACTTGCCTGTGGCTCCTCGTATATATATGGCTCCCCTGCTATGGCTATTGTAAGTGTGCAATTTGTTTTCTATTTTGGTTTGCTTCAGGGAGTAATAATGTAATGTTTCAATATTGTAACACTTGCAGAATGACTTCTGGACAGAATATTCTTCAGACAGAAATGTCTAATCTAATAACCATTTAACCACCTTAGCGGTCTAATCTAATAACCATTTAACCACCTTAGCGGTATGGACGAGCTCAGCTCGTCCATTACTGCCGCGGTGGATTGCTCAGCCCCTGGTGGGTCTTTTTTTTACAATTTTTTTTTTTAAAAAACACGCAGCTAGCACTTTGCTAGCTGCATGTTTAGTTCGATCGCCGCCGCTCGCCGCCGATCCGCCGCTATGTGCCGCGAAAGAGGGCCTCCCCCCAGACCCTCAGCACAGCCTGGCCAATCACCGCCAGGCTGCGCTATGGGGTGGTTCGGGACTCTCCCTGACGTCATGACGTTGATGACGTCATTCCGATTGTCGCCATGGCGACGAGGGAAGCCCTAACAGGAAATCCAGCTCAGAGCGGGATTTCCTGTTGGGTATGAGAGTCTACATGATAAAAAAAAATAGGTTAAAAAAACGCACCCGCGGCCCAGCGCCGCAAAAAATAAACCGCCAGGGTGGCTAAAATGGGAGAACTATGAGCACAAACGTGGTGGTTGGATAGTGTACTGGTTAAGGGCACCGCCTTTGACATGGGAGACTAGGGCTCGAATCCTGGCTAGGGTCTGTACCTATTCTCCCTAACACTGCAGGGTGGCCTCTTGAGCGCGTTCCAGTGGCTGCAGCTCTTCAGTGCTTTGAGTCCGACAGGAGAAAAGCACTATACAAATGTTTATTGTATTGTATTGTATGTTATTATAAATTGACTCCATCAACTGAATATTAAACTCTCGTGGAAATAATCAAAACATCTAGAAGAATATTCTGCATGTTATTTGCTGCTTGCATTGATCTGATTCCTCTAGGTTTTCAAACATATCATTTGTATCTGGATTTTTTCAAAAGTGACGTTCACCTTGCATCCACACTTTTATTCATCTAGGAAGTATTTTCCAAATGTAATACAAACTATTTTTTATACCTTTGCTTTCTTCTCTGTGGTCATTTTACCCCTTTCACCTTTATGTTGTCCCACTTAAAATGAACCTGAGGCATGTTAGATACCCAAGGCCGGATTTATACTTTTTGTGCCCCTAGGCCAAATATGTTGTGGCTTCTCTTCTTTCTGCAGCAGTGCCCCTCCTACTCCATGTGCAGCCCCCTCTTCCATGTGTATCATCCATATATGCAGCCCCTCTCTTTCATGAACACATTGGGCATCAGTTTCTTTTTTAATGTGTTCCTCCCCATTTTCAGCCTCCTTGTTCATATTTAGTAACCCCTCTTCCATGTCCAGGTGCCCCCTTAGGGCCCTTTTACACCTAATGAGTTGCTTCAGTTGCTGTCATTTATAACTGAAAGAAAACTTATTTTCAGAGTAATGTCCATGTTTTCCTATGGCTTAGTTCCCACTATGAGCCTGATTCACAAAGCGGTGCTAACCTAGTTAGCACGCCTAAAGACTTTGGGCATGCTAACTAAGCTAATAGCTTATATTGACTAAATAAATACTGCGCCACAGTCCACGAGACCCTAAACCAGTGGTTGCCAACCCATGTTCCGCAACACATACATGTGTCGCGGCAGCTTCGGGTATGTGTCGCGGCTCTCTCGGAGGGGAGCAGCGCAGTGGAGGGAGAGCTGTGGGCAGCGGAGGAGAAGGGGGCCATCTCCCCCCCTTCTCTCACCTTAGGGTGCTCTGCCTCCCTCGTTCTCCCCTCCGATACTAAGTGTGGTGGCGCTTGGCAGTGGGCGGGACTTACCTTCCGTGTCGCTCCATATACTCGGGACATATACCGGGGACATATACACCTGCCTGCATATACTGGGGACATATACCCCTGGCTACATATACTGGGCACATATACCCCTGCCTACATATACTGGGAAAGCACTTTGGATTACCCGGCTGGAGGGAGGATTCGAGCAGGACGCCGCGGCATTGCTAACCCCTCACTATCCAGCGGACGGGCATTGGAGAACAAACTTCTGTGATACGCTGAGACTTGCCCTGGATGCGTAAGTGCAACTTTATGTGCGCCCAGAGGCAAGCATTAATGGTTTTACACTATGTGTGTGTTTTTATATGTGTTTTATTGAGAGTTTTACTGGATTAAAAGGACCTCAGGAGAGGCCAATCTGTCTTGGACAAGAGTCAGGGAATTTGTTCGGAGGGCATTATTAAGCGCAGTTTCCACCTGCAATCTGAGGTGGGCTTTATCCGGTGAGCAGATTGCTGTGTAGGGAGCGGGATTATTCACATACACGGAGTGAAAGCACAATCTGTCTGCACAGAGGGTCATCATTGAGTGATTGATGCAAAACTATATGAACAGTATTACCCTATGTTAAGGTGTTTTATTACAGGACTAACACTATCAGGATGTGCATTTGAATACCGCCTAAGATCCACCTGTAACCTGGGGTGGTTTAGCTCTGGTGAGCATTTAAGGAGAGGGGATGTGGGACTGCACCTGTTTGGCACTAACCTCACAAGCCACAAACGCACTGTGGTGGTGTGTTATTGGAGATTGAAAGTTTGAACGTTATCACCCTATGTGGAGATTTTTGTATGTTTTTCAGGAGCAATGATTATAGTGCTATTACTCTGAAAGCTATTGAATACTGAATCATCTGTAGAGAATCCAAGCACGGATGAACTAGCCCTATTGAACTTTGAGGACTTTTTGTAAGCTAAGTGCAGTTTGATAGAATTTATTCTGTTGCAATACTTCATTTAATAGGTTCTGGAGAGCGCAGCAGCATTATTGATACAATGCTAACTAGAGTGCTAAGTACTTAGCACACACCAAAGTAAATCAGCTCGCGTGCAAAGTACGCGAAACGTCACATCGGGTGCGATGAAAACGGCATACCCAATGCGCCTTTAAAGGCGCATTGGATGCACCCTAAATGGCGCACGGATGCGACGTTAAGGGCGCATCCAATGCGCCATTATAGGTGCATCGGGTGCGCCATTTTTGTCGCACCCGATGTGCCGTTTTTGCGCACGGTAAAATTTTGCGCACGGTACTTTGCGCGTAAGTGCTAATAAGCGTGCGCAAAGGATTTTTAGGCGTGATAAGGTGGCTTTTCACAACAGTTAGCACCGCTTTGTGAATTAAGCCCCTTATGTGTTTTAACTGAAAGCTTTTTCACAATGCACTGCTATGGAAAAAAAGTCATACCAATACGTACTAATGCACACCATCGCATTAAGTGTAAAAGGACCTTTAGGCTGCAGGCGTCCAAGGCCCTGGCCTTTGTGGCATTTCCAGAAATCCAGCCCCGTAGATACCGAGTATAGTCTAGAGGTTTTCAATCTCCTCCTTGCCCCCACAGTTGCCATGCACAGACCCTCTGTACATATCTGACAAGAGCTTGTTGGATATGCTCTTGTGGCCACTCTCACCACTGTATACAAGTGTGGCCATGCTGTGCCTGCAAGAATATGACCGCACCTGTGCAGTAAGCCAAATGCTAATCATAGATGACCAGCTCAGTGCTACTGTGTTGGCGCAGCCATACTTGCACAGGTAACGATATTTTAAAGCGGACCTAAACTCAGGACTTCCTTTCTGCTCTAAAAGATAAGCAACAGCATAATATCCTTTACAGAAAATCATTTCCTTGTTACTGCATACAGAACTCCTCAACTGCTAATTCCTGGTTTCCTGGAAGCACATACAGGGTTAAACCTCTCTGAACAGCAACAATGTGGCACAGATCAGACAGAGGTGTCAGCTCAAATTATAGTGACTAATTACTTCCAGATAAGGGAGCATTAGACAGCCTGTTATCTCTAAATGCAAACAGGGTTTGTTTTTCTGCAGTGGCCTACCTAAGGAGCGATGGGGGCCGCTGCGTGTTTTACATGCCCCCCTAAGCAATCTATACATAACAATTGATATAGTGCACCTGCCAAGGACAACACAGTGTCAGAGGTGTAAGAAGGGGATGGGGAACAGCTTGTTAATGATTATTATAATTCAAAGCCTTTATAGAAGTGATCATTACAAGCACAGGACCAATAAAGAGCTAATACTGCAGTTGAGGGAGGGCTCCTCGGGCCCCTCTAGCCCAAGGACCCCGGTGCGATTGAGACCTCTGCAATCCCTATTGCTCCGCCACTGTTTTCCTCTGTTTCCCTTCTCTGCTATTCATAAGTTTATGTCCTCTTTAAAACCGCCTTTAAAAACACAAAGATAGCACCATATGGAAGTATAAACTCCAGCAGGCATACACCAGACAATTGGTGATCTGGTAATCAGTATGGTACATACATTTATTTTTCTGACTCTTCGATCCCTTCATCCATGGATTTGCCTCTCTCTGCCCTGTATGCATGTATGAAGCTGAAACAAGACATATCCTTATATCCTTATTAGCAAATGTTCATTTTTACACAAACATTTATAAAGCTTAATAAAATGTCTTAGTGCTCAGCTGTGGCTGAACAAAACATGGGTAGTCTCAGTAAAATTGGACTAATCAGAATTAAACTGCTTCATTAATTCATTATGCTAAAAAGACTAACTGCCAGTATGTTTGTGGTAGCAGAGGCCTATAAGATGCCTTGTTTACCAGGTATCTTGAACCACTCAAGCCTGGTACACACAATGCAATATCCCGTCAGATAGATGGGTCGAATAGATAGTTTCCTTCAAGTCCAATCTGATTTCCGATCGTTTTTCTGATCGATTTGCATAGAAGTGATCAGAAAATTGATCAGAAAAACGATCGGAAATCCAATCGGATCTGTCAGAAATTATCTATCGACCCATCTATCTGATGGGAAATTGTATGGTGTGTACCAGGCATCAGGGACATAAGCATACAGTTGTGCTCATATGTTTAGATATCCTTGCAGAATTTGTGGAATATAACCCATTGTTAGAACAATATGTAAGCAATCATGCAGAGAGCTTTTCTTTAGGAAAAATTATATCTAAAACACCAGTGGAAAGGACTTCACATCAATGAAAGTACCTTTAAACCTTTAAAATGCAACCTTTAAAATGTAAAAAAATCAGATCTTTACCTTGGGAGGGGGAAGCCTCTGGATCCTAATGAGTTTCCCTCATGCTCCTGTGCTTGCTCTTTCGAGCACTCGCTCCCCCGGACAGCACACGAACAATAATATTTACATCTGCGCTCCTACGCAGGTGCAGTGCCAGCTTCCCCTTGGGAAGAAATAGCCATACCCGACTGGGTCTACTCTACTGTGCAGGTGCAGATGTAAATACTGCCATGTGCTGCAGCTGCTTCTGCACCTACATACACCGCCAACAAGCCTTTGTTGGCAGATTTATCGGGGGTGCCAGCCCTGGATTGCCTCTACTTAGGAGGAATGGGAAAGTCTCTTTATGATTCAGAGGCTTCCCCTCACGAGTAGTGTTGGGCGAACAGTGTTCGCCACTGTTCAGGTTCTGCAGAACATCACCCTGTTCGGGTGATGTTCGAGTTCGACCGAACACCTGATGGTGTTCGGCCAAACCGTTCGGCCATATGGCCGAACTAAGTGCGCATGGCCGAACGTTCCCCCGAACGTTCGGCTAGCGCTATGATTGGCCGAACGGGTCACGTGGTTCGGACCCGAACGCGCTCTGATTGGCCGAACGGGTCACGTGGTTCGGGTAAATAAATACCCGATCCACGTCATTTCTCCGCCATTTGTCTGTGGGTTTAGCTTTGGGTAGGCAGGCAGGGTAGTTCTCTCTCCAGCCAGGCTAGCCAGGGTCCCCCCAGTCATTGTGTCGCTGCTGGGAACAGTAGTACACCGCTCACCCACACTATATAGCATTGTGTTTACTGCCACTCTGTGTACACCGCTCACCCACCACTGTATAGCATTGTGTTTACTGCCACTCTGTGTCTCTGCTGGGAACAGTAGTACACCGCTCACCCGCCACTGTATAGCATTGTGCTCTGTGTCGCTGCTGGGAATAGTAGTACACCGCTCACCCACCACTGTATAGCATTGTGCTCTGTGTCGCTGCTGGGAAAAGTAGTACACCGCTCACCCACCACTGTATAGCATTGTGCCCTGTGTCGCTGCTGGGAATAGTAGTACACCGCTCACCCACCACTGTATAGCATTGTGCTCTGTGTCGCTGCTGGGAAAAGTAGTACACCACTCACCCACCACTGTATAGCATTGTGCTCTGTGTCGCTGCTGGGAATAGTAGTACACCGCTCACCCACCACTGTATAGCATTGTGCTCTGTGTCGCTGCTGGGAATAGTAGTACACCGCGCTCACCCACCACTGTATAGCATTGTGCTCTGTGTCGCTGCTGGGAATAGTAGTACACCGCTCACCCACCACTGTATAGCATTGTGCTCTGTGTCGCTGCTGGGAACAGTAGTACACCGCTCACCCACCACTGTATAGCATTGTGCTCTGTGTCGCTGCTGGGAATAGTAGTACACCGCTCACCCACCACTGTATAGCATTGTGCTCTGAGTCTCTGCTGGGAATAGTAGTACACTGCTCACCCACCACTGTATAGCATTGTGCTCTGTGTCGCTGCTGGGAATAGTAGTACACCGCTCACCCACCACTGTATAGCATTGTGCTCTGTGTCGCTGCTGGGAATAGTAGTACACCGCTCACCCACCACTGTATAGCATTGTGCTCTGTGTCGCTGCTGGGAACAGTAGTACACCGCTCACCCACCACTGTATAGCATTGTGCTCTGTGTCGCTGCTGGGAATAGTAGTACACGCTCACCCACCACTGTATAGCATTGTGCTGTGTGTCGCTGCTGGGAATAGTAGTACACCGCTCACCCACCACTGTATAGCATTGTGCTCTGTGTCGCTGCTGGGAATAGTAGTACACCGCTCACCCACCACTGTATAGCATTGTGCTCTGTGTCGCTGCTGGGAATAGTAGTACACCGCTCACCCACCACTGTATAGCATTGTGCTGTGTGTCGCTGCTGGGAATAGTAGTACACCGCTCACCCACCACTGTATAGCATTGTGCTCTGTGTCGCTGCTGGGAATAGTAGTACACCGCTTACCCACCACTGTATAGCATTGTGCTCTGTGTCGCTGCTGGGAATAGTAGTACACCGCTCACCCACCACTGTATAGCATTGTGCTCTGTGTCGCTGCTGGGAACAGTAGTACACCGCTCACCCACCACTGTATAGCATTGTGCTCTGTGTCGCTGCTGGGAATAGTAGTACACCGCTCACCCACCACTGTATAGCATTGTGCTCTGTGTCGCTGCTGGGAATAGTAGTACACCGCTCACCTACCACTGTATAGCATTGTGCTCTGTGTCGCTGCTGGGAATAGTAGTACACCGCTCACCCACCACTGTATAGAATTGTGCTCTGTGTCGCTGCTGGGAATAGTAGTACACGCTCACCCACCACTGTATAGCATTTCTGTACTGCCACTGTACTGCTGCCAGTCAGCGTGTACTTTAGGGATAAGTGAAATGAAGAAGAAATCCTGTGAAAGAGGGAGGGGCAAGGGAAGAGGTGTTTCCCCTGACGGTTCATGTACAGGCCACAGTGGAGCACCGAAGAAAACCCACTCAATACCGCCCATGTTGTCCAGGAAATCAACCCTCACAAATCCAAAAGAACAGGACCAGATAATTAATTGGATGACCTCTCAAGCATCCAGCAGTGGGTTAAGCAGCACCAGCACATCACGCACGAGGTCCGAGTCCTCAGCCAGTTACAAGGAGCCAGTGGGCACAAAGCTGACACAACCGGCAGCGACACCACGCACACAACTGCCAAATAACCAGTCCGAAGAATTTCCTCAGGACACAATGGGGTATTCGCAGGAGCTATTCCCAGCCCAACAAACTTCCACCTTTCAAAGGTCAATGGAACAGCCAGAAATGTTGTGCCCGGATTCACAACCATTTACTGTGGGAAATGCACCGCGCACTGAAATGCAAGGCGAGTCCGAGGACTTTGAAACCCAAATCCCAGAGCAAGTTGGGCAGGAGGGGTTTCAATTGCAGGAGGTCAGCCGAGAAGATCTGGAAGACGACGTTGGAGTGAGCTGCGCAGAGGTTGTTCTTAGGAGCTCTACTCCACGCCGGCGGCCCACAATCACATATGACGAGTTTGAGGAGATGGAAGAGGAGGAGGGTATGGACAATGTGGACACAGACCCAGATTTTGTATGTGAAGGAGAACATCGCCGTCGTAGCAGCACAGATGAGTCTGTTGAAGAACCCACTGCTGCACGAGTTCGCCTTGTGCCACAAGGTAGGCGGCGCGAAATTTCAGGCACCACAAGCGTGGAAGTTCAAGTGAGACGCAAAAGAGGCGCAAACAGAAATCGCCAGCAAGGCAGGTGCTCCAAAGTCTGGCCTTTCTTTGAAGACTGCAGTGAGGATGGTACCATGGTGATTTGCAAGGTGTGCAAGACCCGCCTGAGCAGGGGGAAAAATATTAACAACCTCTCCACCACCAGCATGACCCGCCACATGGTATCCAAACATCCCACTCTGTGGGCAAACGCGGCAGGACAGGGTACCAGCAACACTGCCTCCCTTGGGGTCACCAGACTCACCACCAGACCCTCCTCAGCAGCAGCAGTAGCCCAGCCATTGCGTGGTTCACAACAACATTCACAAACATCAGACGACGCTGACACTGTCACTTTCCGGAATAGTGCTCTTGAGGTCTCCCAGTCTTCATCAAACACAACAACCAACAGCCGTTCAGTGTGCAGCCCTACGGTTCAGTTGTCTGTCTCTGAGATGCTTGAGCGCAAGAGGAAATTGCCAGCAAATGACCCCCGGGCCGTGGCACTAAAAGCCAGCATAGCCAAGCTTCTGGCCTGCGAAATGCTGCCATATCGAGTGGTGGAGACAAACAGCTTCAAGGGCATGATGTCAGTGGCCATCCCACGTTACGTGGTTCCCAGCCGCTACCACTTTGCGCGCTCTGCAGTGCCTGAGTTGCATGAGCACGTGGTCAGCAAAATAACCCGAAGCTTGAAGAATGCCGTTGCCTGCAAGGTTCACCTCACCACTGACACCTGGACGAGTGCGTTCGGCCAGGGTCGATACATCTCCCTTACCGCGCACTGGGTGAACCTTGTGGAGCCTGGCAGCGATTCCTCACCTGCTACGGCGCGGGTGTTGCCCACGCCGCAAACAGCTGCACTGCCGTCCCTCCCACTGGATAACAACAGCAGCACCTACCTCTCTGACTCCTTCTCCTCCAACGCATCTCAAAGCTGTACCTCATCCGGAAACGCTAACCCAGCAGCAGTAGGATCGTGGAAGCAGTGCAGCACAGCTGTTGGCATGCGTCAGCAAGTGTTGCTGAAGCTGATCTGCCTTGGGGATAAGCAGCACACAGGGGAGGAAATTTGGAGGGGAATAAAGGAACAGACGGATTTGTGGCTGGCACCGCTGGACCTGAAACCGGGCATGGTTGTGTGTGATAATGGGAGTAATCTCATTCGCGCTTTAAGGTTGGCTAAGCTGACACACATCCCTTGCCTTTTACAGAGACAAAGAAGGCGAGCAAGCATCACTAGGCAACTAATGTTACTCTAATTGCCAAAATAGGCTGTGCAGGGGGGGGTAAAGGGTCACCGACCCAAAACAATATGCATTCAAGGAGAACAAAAGAACTAAGAAACCCCCCTCAATTAGACAACAATAACAAAATGAGCAAAAATGCTGGATGTATAGGAATTTGAAAAAGTCTTTATTAATGAGCCAACTGCAGATTAAAAACAATTAAAAACAAGGTAGCCACACCTGGGCCAGGATCCCTAATAATACAATAATCTGGGCGTGATCCTGCATATAATTATGGAATGGAATGTAGCCTAGCCTGGACTCCCTGAAAAAAAGTTATGGAAGGAGTGTAAAAAAAATACATATATATAAATACATACATATGTCTCGATACAGTGCCACCAAAACAATTTGGTCAAATTCAAGTATAATGGTGTCACTGTATCGAGACATATGTATGTATTTATATATATGTATTTTTTTTACACTCCTTCCATAACTTTTTTTCAGGGAGTCCAGGCTAGGCTACATTCCATTCCATAATTATATGCAGGATCACGCCCAGATTATTGTATTATTAGGGATCCTGGCCCAGGTGTGGCTACCTTGTTTTTAATTGTTTTTAATCTGCAGTTGGCTCATTAATAAAGACTTATTCAAATTCCTATACATCCAGCATTTTTGCTCATTTTGTTATTGTTGTCTAATTGAGGGGGGTTTCTTAGTTCTTTTGTTCTCCTTGAATACACATCCCTTGCCTGGCACACGTGATGAACCTAGTAGTTCAGCGGTTCCTGAGGACATACCCAGGCGTGGCCGATCTTCTGTTGAAGGTGCGACGAGTGGCCAAACATTGTAGAAATTCCAGTACTGCTTTGGGGGCACTCGCCAAGATGCAGGAGCGCTTCAATCTCCCCCACCATCGCTTGCTGTGTGATGTCCCTACGCGCTGGAATTCTACGCTGCACATGCTAGCCCGCTTTTGCGAGCAGAAGAGTGCAGTGGTCCAGTACATGACGGCGCAGTACCGAGGCGCATCCGGACAGCTGCCAAGCTTCTGTGGATCCGATTGAGCCAACATGTTGGACCTCTGCCAAGTCCTCCAAAATTTTGAGCAATCCACGTTGCTTGTGAGCAGTGACAACTCTTCAGTCAGCATTACCATACCACTGCTGTGTTTACTGAAGAAGTCAATGTTGAAAATCAAGGAAACAGCTGTCATGATGCAACTGGGGGAATCTGAATGAGAAAACGATCAGCGTGATGATACCAACATCAGGCCATCTGCCTCAGGAAACGCTGGCCCCAGCAGCTATGACGAAGAAGAGGAGGAGGAACAGCTGGAGTTGGAGCAGGAATTTCATGCCACCACTGACGAGGGCCAGAGCGGTGCACGTTGGACTTCCACAATTCAGCGCGAATGGTCAGCAGAAGCAAACCAGGAAGAAGGTGACGACTATGATGCATCACAACTATCACAACGCTCACAAGAGGATGATGAGGATTCTGGCAGGACTCTGGCACACATGGCTCAATTCATGCTAGACTGCATTGAGCGCGACCCACGCATTGTGCGCATTCTGGACAACACCAATTACTGGGTTTATACCCTTCTGGATCCACGGTACAAACACAATGTTCCAAAACTGCTTGAAGAAAGAGTCAGACAGGTCAAAATGGAAGAATACCAGCAGGCCCTAGTGGAGACTTTAGAGAGGAGATTGACATCCTCCCCCTCTACTCTAGCCAGTTGTACGCCGACAGACTGACTTCCGAAAACCCAGGACGACCAGGAGGGCAGCAAACAACACAAGCCGCAGCTAGTGCCCAAAAGGGAATGGTATCGGCAGTGTGCTTGGAGTGGGAAAATTTTCTGACACCCATGCAGCAGCCCACAGAACAGCAAGCGTGCAGATCCACCTCCAACACCGATCGCCTGGAGAAGATGGTCAAGGACTACATGTCAGATGGCGTAGCTGTGTTGAACAATCCATCTGCACCCTTCAACTATTGGGTATCGAAGCTAGACACCTGGCACGAACTGGCAATGTACGCAATAGAGGTGCTGGCTTGCCCGGCAGCCATCGTTATGTCGGAACGCTGTTTCAGTGCTGCCGGAGGCATCGTCACAGATCGGCGTATCCGTCTCTCCACAGAAAATGCAGACCGTCTGACTCAAATTAAAATGAATCAATCCTGGATTGGAAACGACTACGCAACACTCCCGGACCCCAACCAAGTAACATGAACAATGAACATCTGTGATGGGTTAGCGTTTCCGGTCCCTGTTTATTGAACCTCTCATCTGTATTGCATTTATGACTGCATGGCGACAAAATGCATTGCTATCCGCACGCTTCTTGTCCTCATGCAAGGCCTGGGTTGTTGTGTCTCAAAGCGTGGCCTTCTCCTGCGCCGCCCTCCTCCTGTTCCATCACGTGTGCTGCTGCTGGGTTAGCGTTACCGGTCCCTTTTCCTGGAACCTCTTCTCTGTATTACATTTATGACTGCATGGCGACAAAAAGCATGTTACCTGTGCAAAGAAAAATGACATTTTCCGCATTTAAAAGACATTTTTTCCTTTGAAACTTTACAATCAATTTTCTCAAAAACTATAAGCTCTTTTTCAAATATTTTTTTTCCTCTTGTACCCACTCCCAAGGTGCACATACCCTGCAAATTTGGGGTATGTAGCATGTAAGGAAGCTTTACAAAGCACGAAAGTTCGGGTCCCCATTGACTTCCATTATGTTCGGAGTTCGGCGCGAACACCCGAACATCGCGGCCATGTTCGGCGAACGTTCGCGAACCCGAACATCCAGGTGTTCGCCCAACACTACTCACGAGGAAAGCACTCCTCAAGGGCACTTTTTTTTCTCTTTGGGTATTCTTTAAAAGATGTGATTTCTTGTTACTTTTACTTTCATTCTCAATCCTTTTGTCTAATCGAATGTGAAACTGATTCTTTGAATCCTACAAAAATCTTGCATATTTGCCAGTGACAATTTCATAACTAATCAAGAGCCTTGAAAAAAAAAATAATTATCCAGTGTCAAGATAGAATAAGATCACCCAGGCCGTGAACTCATGCAAATAACAGTATTGTACACTAGCACGCATTGTGGACAATGTATAATCAATACTAGAAATGATAACCACCATTAGAGCACTCCTTAATTTAAACATAAATCCAGTGTACATTTCCCTCACCATCATCAGTGACTCATGCTGCAATTACTTGCACCATATCCCCCTACATAACTTGCATGTAAATTATACAGCAGGGGGGCCCTGGTGTTGCCTCAATTTATAAACTATCTGTAATGAGCAATCCACAGCGCTTCTCTGGCTAAGAAGACCTGTGTCATCTTTGTGGTAAAAATTCTACAATTCTACCCCATGCGTGTGCACGGTGTGTCTACCCTTTAAGGTACAGCCATGTTTTTTGACTGTGCGATACATTTAAATACGCCCAGGGTGATGATAAAAATGCTGCCCATAGTAGGTGTTGGTTCCGCCACACCAACAGTAACTTTAAGGTAGAGCTAAATTGGTAGGCATGACTAATTACATAAACCCCATCAGTGAAAACCTCACGATGCATGGGATTCCGTAGTGTGTTCCACACACCTTAAAGCCAGAGCCAAATGTGTACTTCCCAATCATACCTGTCATACCTCCAACGAATGGATCATAAAAGTGCACGTGTCCTTAATGGGCTATTGGCTCCACTTCTAAGTAATTCATCTGCTATGGCAAAGCGAGGCATCTGTAAAGGACTTGGCCCCAAACTGTCGTACGAGGGATCAAGTTCTGATACCTTAGAACAACAACAATTGTATGTGTATATGTATATGAGTATAGTCCATCCCTTCTTTCCATGTTGTCTCACTGCAGACACAGACAGTTGCAGCTTCCTATCCTAAGTTCTCTCCTAACTAACTGGAAAAACAAAAGTCTGCCTTCTTAAAACAAAAGATATTTTCAATTATTTAGATTGGAGTGAGCATTTAATGTCTGCTACGATGCATCACTACTGAATATGTAAATCATCCTTTGTTGTCCTGTAAGCTAACCACACCTCCAGAACCCCTGGAATGCAATGATGTGTCAGCTTGTTAATTGCACAGAGCCACAATAATCCAACACCCATACAGACTGTTTCGGTTTGTTGATCCTCATCTGTGCATGGCATGGATTAATGTGACTCTATGGGGTAGGACTTGAAGCACCTAGAGTTACAGATTACCCAGCAAGCTCATGGTGAACCAGAACTCCTAGGAGTGTGTAAGGGGCTGCAAAGAACCAAAAATCCCTCTTACTAAAATGTTAGGAAAAACAAAAGTTTGCTTTCTTAAAACTAACTGCACAGAGCATTGAACCTCCAGTCTCCGCAGAGGGAGTTGACTAAATCATAATTTGCTGATTGTTGTGGTGTTCTGTAGAGAGTTAGCAATGATACCGAAAAACAATAATTGGCTGAACACATAAGAATCAAAGTGGCAGACTGACAGTGCTCCTCCATACAATCCCAGGTGGGATGCACAGCATGGCCGAATTAAGCAAATATCTCAAGGTTTTCCCACTATGACAAAAATATCTGATTTCACTACTAAATCATTTTTTGCAGAATCTGCTCACTCATCCAAGACCAATACAGTTATAATTAAGCCCCTAAGTAAACCAGAAAATTTAAAGGGAAATGATAGGGGAGGCAGCGGACATCACAACCCAGTGTCTCTTCTCTACAAGAAGCAGATCTTTTATTAGTGAGAAAGACAAAAGTAATCAATGCACACTAAATGCTGCTTTTAACTAATGACAAGAAAATGAAGCTACAGCAAATCAGTTGACAGCACCCAATTATGCATTTCTATTTCAGTTTAACACAATTTTTTAATCAATATAAATGACACATTCCTAATCTTTCCTATAAATATAAATGAGAGTATAAAAAGTGATGAATGAATCACATGAGTGATGTATGACAAATGATAGCAGAAACAGGATAAGCATGAGAAACATACTGGGATTATGAATTAATGGATCGATATCTAATACTCCATCTGCTGTCCTATGATTTTGCTTTGTAGGAAGAGGCTATAACCAGCATTCATGTACACCAGAGGACATCCAATGAGACACAATACTGAAAATCAGAGCAGCGTTTCTGAAACAATGGTATGGTAAAATAGTTTGCTAGGTCCAGATACTTTTATAAGGCCTTGTTCACATTAGCCAATGCAGATGGCCGTGAATTCGGAACGCAAGTGCACGCGATGCGTTGTGCTGCTGATCCCGTTCATTACAGTGAATGGGATCAGCACTGCGCTGTGTCGAGAATGCATGCAGCAGCACGATGGCGCATCACCCTGCTGCGCAAAGCATATAGTCTAATTGTCTATGCACTTCTAATGTTCTTGTGTGTCACACACCAAATGCGCTGCCGAAATATGCACGGCAGCGTGTATAGTGTGAATAAGGCCTAAGAAAACTACTTCAATCTCATGAATATCCTAGAGGTTTTTTTTTGTTTGGTTTTGTTTGTTGCTTCTTACATGTGTATACCATAGATTAGATTTAAACTAATAGTGCTAACAGAGTTATAGGTGCACAAAAGCATTGCTTACCCATGGAGTATCGTAGAGTACAGATACCTGTAGAATATTGTACCTTTTATGCCGTATTATTCTTAGCTGGCAAACAGCAGCATAGTAAACATTAAATCATAATAATAATTCAACTGTCCTCTAACATAGAATGCAGCTAATTCGGTTCTAAATCAAACCTTAAATATAGTCCCTATGATTTCACTCACAGTAATAGCCAAATTTAAGTAAACTTTCCTTCACTAAATCTTTGACTATGTTCTGCTAAATTATATTAAATAATATTGTTTTATTTAGCACGCTGCCATGTGTGCTTTTCTGGCCAGAGCTGCAGAATGTATTTTCTGTGTATCATGGGGGCTTCCATCTTGCTTTTTGTGAAAATGACTTTATCTGCATCTCACACTCTTTTCCTCACTCTAAACAGCTAATATCTGCTTTTGATTTCCTCTGAGATAAAATACTTCACATTAGAAGATGACAGGACAGGGAGGAACAGGTTTAGTACATTATCAATTGCTGTCCAAAGTAGTGAACTAACAAGCAAGAAGTGAAAAGGTGTTAAGGTGGCCATACATCTGTAGACTTGAAAGCTAATTTACCATTAGATTTGATCATTATTATTGAACCTGATGAAAATCAGTACCGCCAATAGCATGCCACAACAACAATTCAACCAGTTTTGGGCCCAGAATTGAAGACATGCTGAAAAATCTCGGGCCAACATGCTCGATCAGAAGCGTGGTGGTAACGGCGTGTGATAATCATGAACAACAAATGCAACGGAAATCCGGCCTGCCACTGAGCCCCTTAATGTTTTATGTGTAACCTCTGTGCCTGTGCAGTTATACTTTACCTGTCCACTGTCCATGCTGAGGGTCCATGGCCGATTTATGCATTTAGGCCCCACTTGACTACCGGCATAAAGCACGTGGGGCGTTTGTGTGATGTCACACAAGCGCCCCACATGCTATAGCACCAGTATCCACGTGCCACCACAAAAGGGAGCAGCGAGGTGCTGTGGCAATGACACAAGTCCGATTCCCAACAGGGTTCATGCTGAAATTGACCTTCAGCTTATGGTGGTCAAAAGATATCTCTCCGATCAGATTTGATCAGAGAGAGATCTATCTCTTGGTCGTTTGGCCATCAAAATCACAAGATGTATGGCCACTTTAAGGAATGGGACAGCACAGAGACAAAGTAAAAGTAAGTAGCTAATTGTATTTTAGAGAAGAAGATGCCAATTCATTTTACTTTAAAAGACACCAATACTAAGCACATTGTAGGGATTTTATCACCGGTCTTCAATGCACAAACATCCAAGCTTCAGCTCCACCATCCAAGCTACTTTGTGTTTTAAAAATTATGTATTACCTTGACATTTCTTACCCTGCCACAATCCTGCAGTGTATAAAATGACAAGTAAAATATATTCTAATGTATCAATGCAAGTCAATATATTGTTCCTTTAAGTGAAATTTACCAAAATAGCAATGTGTAACATTTTGCTACATGCAAAGAAAAATCCATAAACAGCAAATAAATAAAATGTAAGAAGACCTATGGTAAGTAAGGTGACAACCCAGGAATTGCTCCAGAAAAATGTGTCATCCTGCTGTCATCTAGTAATTTGCTTACATGAATTGTCATCCATGGTTACAGTCATTTTTAAGCATGAGGATAAAAACGAGAGACCAGAAACTCAGAAAAGAAATAGAAGAGAAGGGGGGGGGAAGAAAAATAAACATGTTATGTTATGTATGGTATTATTTTAAGAACATTTGCTTCTAATTATAAATTTTAATTAGCTATGCACGGTGTGCTTCCTGTTAATAATGAAGCGGGGTGATTGTGCTTTAATGCTTTTGTCTCTCAATGCAAGAGTATGAGTCTGCTCTGATTAAAACTATCAATTGTGAAATAAACATACAGACAAAACACCACTAACAAATGCCTCTGTGCGAACCAGTAATTTATTTCCTCATAAGATAAACATTTTCTGTATATTAAAGATAAACATTAATAAAATACAAGACTGTGCATTATTAAATTATTAAAGGGGAACTGAAGAGAGAGGTATATGGAGGCTACCGTGTTTATTTCCTTTTAAGCAATACCAGTTACCTGGCAGCCCTGCTGATCCTCTGCCTCTAATACAATTAGCCATAGCCCCTGAACAAGCATGCAGCAGATCAGGTGTTTTAGACTCTAAAGTCAGATCTGACAAGACTAGCTGCATGCTTGTTTCTGGTGTTATTCAGATACTACTGCAGAGAAAAAGACCAGCAGGGCTGCCAGGCAACTGGTATTGATTAAAAGGAAATAAATATGGCAGCCTCTGAACACCTCTTACTTCAGTTCCCCTTTAAGCCTTTTTCATGAATGCTGATAGTGAGGCAATGAATTGGCACTTCTAGATCTTTTGGTATATTTTTGCTATTTGTCTTTGAAATAGAATAGCCCTATTTGTCCAAAACACAAACATATTGCCTTTAAAGTGGTTATCTTCTGTCAGCATCAGTAATATGGTTCCTATTATTATTAGTACAAGTATTATTATTGTCTTTTATGTAAAGCATTGTACAATTATAGGGAATGCATGTGGCAATGACAAACCTATGTGTATGATTAGAACAATGAAAAAGAGAATACCCTAGACACATACAACTTAACACACTTGGTGAATGCCTGAGGAAAGCATATACAGGGCTTGTATGTGATATCACCCCAAGAACATCTCCTGGCATGCATCACTGCGTGTGCATGTGACCACCGCCGGCAGTTACAAATGCCAGCAGAAGCTACGGTCGGCTTCAGAAGATGGAGAGTCCCATATGGAACGGGAGCCAGACGATCAGTACCCCGTACTCAAGTAACGGTGCTTCCTGACCCCAGACCCCCAATCACATACAACATTATGGGGTGGCTCATTTTTAAATCACTGCTCAGGTCGCTTTAAGGGTTGAAGCCACACATTTTATATGGCCTGATATTGGAATATTTGACAAACTATCCACTGGACACTGAGGGTAAATTTTATTTTAACTTGCTTATCTTCATACATAAAAAAGACAACTATTCTTTAGAGGTGTTAACTAAGACTGCTAAATGTCAGACTGGAGGGTGGAAGCCTGATACCAATCACCCATCCAGTGCAGGTGCTAAAAATGATTAACAACTACTCTTTGCAGCTAATTACTAATGTAAAAAGATGATAATATATGACCAGTTCATATCACAAATAGAGTACAGATGTCATGCTTGCAATGACGTGTGATTGGAGCTACTGGAAGTTCATAGCTCACTGCAAACTGAAATGGAGCATAACAATTGCAAATTGACTTTTCCAACTTTGCTTTAAAGGGTACCTTAAAGATTAGAAAGAGAAACTTTAGATACCTCAATAGAAGAAAGCCTCTGGATAATCCAGAGTCTTGCCCTATTGCCCTATCCTCATTTGCACCACTGATGCTGGGACCCTCAAAACATATTCAACAATGGCTTGCTGAATATATTCCTCCATCTGTGTATGAGCACTGCCTCTTGTACAGCTTGTTCCTCTATGCACAAGCAGCTTTGTACTACTGGGGAGACATGGGCCGTCCTTGTGCCTGTCAGAGGCGTCGCCAGGGCTAAAGATCCGAAGCACGTGCTACGGATCTCCGTCCACTGTGCCACGAACCTCTGTCACCTGATACGGGGCACTTCAGTCTCCGTCTGTTGCTATGTCGCTCTCTGCTCTCCTTGCAGCATTGGCCAACACAGCGTAGCACTAACCCAGCTGCTCCAACCCTTCTTCCTGTCACCTCCAAGATTGGCCACACTGAAGCTCTGCCTCCCAGCCGTTTTGAACGGAGTGCAGTCTTCCTGAAGTTCCTGGGCCTAATGGGGAGAAGCAGCAGCAGCAGCAAGTTTCCCGAGGAGAGCTGAAACTGTGGGCGGCGGCACCTGCACTTCCCAGCCAGCACACACTGTAGCCTGAGGAGGATCGTGGAGTGGAGCAAGCCGAAGACTGTCAGGGGAGAAGTAGGACAAAGAGCAGACTGACAGGCAGAGCCAGACAGGGACACGGACCATGCAGGAGCTAGTCAGCACGTCGGGGGAGGTAATATACTCTGGCTGGCTTTCAGTCTGGCTTGTTTCCTTTCTAGTGTCTCTCTCTCCCTCTGCCCTCCCCCTCCCTTCTCTACCGTGTGTAGTGCTGAGAGAGAGTGTGTTTGTAGTATGGAAACTTTGCATGTGTGTGCCTCCATCTGTCCCTATGTGTGTGTGCTCCTTTCTGTGTGTGTGTGTGTGTCTGTCTGTCTGTCTCTGTGCCTTATCCTGTGTTTGGATCTGTGTGTGTGTGTGTGTGTGCGCGCGCGCGCGTGTGCATGCGTGCGTGCGTGCATGCGTATGTGTGTCTGTCTGTGCCCCATCCTGTGTTTGTATCTCTCTCTGTGCCTGCCGTGTGTGTGTGTGTGTGTGTGTGTGTGTGTGTGTGTGTGTGTGTGCGTGCACGCATGCGTATGCATGTTTGTCTGTGCACCATCCTGTGTTTGTATTTCTCTGTTTCTGCCCAGTGTGTGTGTGCGTGCGTGCGTGTGTATTGCGTGTCTGTCTGTGCACCATCCTGTGTTTGTATCTCTCAGTGTGTGTGTGTGGCTGTACCCTGTCCTATTTGTGTCCCCTATCCTCTGTGCACATCTTTCTGTACCCTGTCCTGTGTTTGTGTGCGTGTACATCTCTGTCTCTCTGTGCCCCGTCCTCTGCATTGACATCTCCTGCAGCACTTAATAGGGTACATAGTCATGCTGCTCAATGTCCTCAGAGGAGCCCCAATATAGTATCCCTACCATATCCATAGTCTAATGACCTTCCATATTGTTATTATTATGTGGTTTTTTTAGCACTGACATCTTCTGCAGCACTTTACAGAGTACATAGTCATGTCACTGACTTTCCTCAGAGGAGCTCACAATCTAATCCTACCATAGTCATAGTCTAATGTCCTACCATGTTATTATGTATTTATATAACACTGACATCTTCTACAGCACTTTACAGAGCACATAGTCATGTCACTGACTGTCCTCAGGAGAGCTCAGAATCTAATCCCTACCACAGTCATAGTCTAATGTCCTACCATATTAGTATTACGTATTTATATAGCACTGACCTCTTCTGCAGCACTTTACAGAGTACATAGTAAGGTCAGTAACTGTCCTCAGAGGATCTCACAATCGAATCCTACCATAGTCATAGTCCAATGTCCTACCATATTATTATTATTATTATTATTATTATTATTATTATGTATTTATATAGCACTGAGCCTGTACTGATAGTAAACTCTTTGAAATGCGGGCTGATCTCTGCTACCTTCAGTATGTACAGTGTATGTACAGCGTAAGCTGCTACTCTGTGCCTGTACGGATAGTAAACTAGCTGCAGTGTGTGCTGATCTCTGCTACCTACAGTATACGCTGTTACTCTGTGCCTGTACGGAGTGTGAACTCGCTAAAGTGTGGACTGATCACTGCTCCCTCCAGTATGTGTAGTGTATGCTGTTACTCTGTTCCTGTACTGAGAGTAAACTAGCTGCAGTGTCTGCTGATCTCTGCTACCTCCAGTATGTACAGTATAAGCTGTTACTCTGTGCCTGTACTGATAGTAAACTAGCTGCAGTGTCTGCTGATCTCTGCTACCTCCAGTGTGTACAGTATAAGCTGTTAATCTTGTGCCTGTACTGATAGTAAACTAGCTGCAGTGTGTGCTGATCCCTGCTACTTTCAGTATGTACAGTATTAGCTGTAAAGCCTGGTACACACATACAATTTTGATTAGCCAATTTTAGCTCTGTTCATCAAATTCATTGTCTGTTGGCCCACTTACTGCATGGGGGTGGTAAAATTGGTCAGTGATTGACCAATCAAAATTGTATGTGCGTATACATCTTTGATCTGATCTATGTCTATGTTACGGCCAGAACCCGAAGTTTGGCCACTTCTAGTTCTGGCCGGCCACTTCGGGTTCTGGCCGGCCAATGTGCGAAGTGGCCGCTGCGCTGCGGCCAATGTGAGAAATGGATTGATTCCTGTGACATTAAGGTATCTTCTGGCCGCAGCGCAACGGCCAAACGTATAACAACTTAGTTAATTTAATGCAATTAAGCCGGCGGCAATGTAGCAATTCAAGTCGCCGGCTTTTTCTCTGCCTCTCTCCTCCCCCCGCCTCTCTCTCCTCCCCCCGCCCTCTCTCGCTCTCCTATGGGCAGCCGTCGGGGACACGCATGTCCCCTCCAGACTCGTTCGTCGCGGCAGGCTTCCCTGCGGTTCTTGCAGAGCGGGTGCTGGCAGAAGCAATGTCTGCAGCCCCCCGCTCTGCTTTCCTGGTGCGACAAACGACTCTCGTGGACACGCATGTCCCCGCCGGCTGCCCATAAGAGACGGAGGAGAGAGACACGGGGGGGGGGGGGGGGGGTTGAGAGAGGCAGACCAAAAGCCAGCGGCTTGAATTGTTACATTGCCGCCGACTTAATTGCATTAAATTAACTAAGTTGTTATATGTTTGGCCGCTGCGCTGCGGCCAGAAGATACCTTAATGTCACCGGAATCAATCAATTTCTCACATTGGCCGCAGCGCAGCGGCCACTTCGCACATTGGCCTGCCAGAACCCGAAGTGGCCGGCCAGAACTAGAAGTGGCCAAACTTCGGGTTCTGGCCGTAACATCTATACTGATTGTAAATTATCTAAATAAAGGACATGGGGCTCCATCCAATATTTTGATGGGCAGGCCCGTTATCCGTAGCTTACACCGCTGCTAAGGTCATGTAAATTTGGCCCCACCCATGGCCACGCCCACTCACTGTATGGTCACACCCATTTTGCCACGGCGTTGCATACACCCCCCACCTTGTGTCCACAGGTGCCCCCGATCTCCAAGGACCCTAGGAACACCCCTGGTGCCTGTGCTGTGCGCCCCCACTTGTAGTACTAAGGTAAATATTTCACTTTTCTTCTTTTAACATCACAGGTTCACTTTCAGTTTGTAGGGAGTTCTATAATAATAATAATAATAATAATAATCCGAACATTTGTATAGCGCTTTTCTCCTGTCGGACTCAAAGCGCTCAAGAGCTGCAGCCACTGGGACGCGCTTCAAGAGGCCACCCTGCAGTGTTAGGGAGTCTTGCCTTGAACTCCTTACTGAATAGGTACTTGACCTAGCCAGGATTCGAACCCTGGTCTCCCATGTCAAAGGCAGAGCCCTTAAAAAGTACACTATCCAGCCACTCTGTAACTAATGTAGAGTTTCACTTAAAATGGAAAATAATCTACACAACAGAAACAGGGCATGCGCACTAAACTACAGAATATAGTAAGCCAGATGGGGCTCAAGACATTATATTTCCAATAGGCCAGTTGACAACAAAAAATAAAATTAACCTCTTTGATGTTACCAAAGCATATCAACTATACCTGATGCTGAGGTTCTAACTCACAATCCAGAGGATCATTTCTGGTTTGTGTCTAGATTCTGTTACTATGCACTGAGCACTCCAGCTGGCTGCACCATCCACTAGACACTGTATGTGCAGTAGAACAGCTTTATATGCTTTTTAGATGTTATTTAAAAATCTATAAGGCTTACTGTAGGCAGGTGGTCAGTATTGGGTGGGTGAAGTTATACAAAGGACTTCTGCATAATGCTGAGTCTGCCAACTAGCAGGACAGGATATTCTGACACTTTTATGTAAAAAAGGTTATTTGGATTTTTTTTAAACTGTCATTTCTTTCATATACAGTAAATCCGGGGTTGGTATGATTGTAGTGCCTAAAGTTTCACTTTAACCTCCTTGCAACTGCCTAACGCCAATTGGCGGTCGCAAGGTGGCAGCCCCAGGATCGCGTAACGCCAATTGGCGTCAAATACTGGGGCGGGGTTTTGCAGGGGATCACATGCGCTGATGTGCGCATACCCGCTTGAATGATGGAGCTTCCCTACGTCAGTCTCCCATCGGTGATCAGCGCTAGGAGACTGTTAGATGTGAATCCGCCGTCTATTTACATTGTACAGCACTGCAATCTACGGCAGCGCTGTACTGCGGACAGCCGTGTCACTGGGCTGTCCCCTGGAGAGGCACAGAGAGCTATCGGCTCTCATAGGCTGATGCCAATGATCGCTGATATTGGCTGGCGGGGGAGGGAGGGTCTGAATTAAAAAAAAATAGGCAAATTTATTTTAAAAAATCCAAATAAAGTGTAATGATCCGCTCAGCTGGATGCACTGGCAGACAGCTGTTTGACCATTCCTCTAGTCTGTGGGCTGCAGGTCTCTGCAAGAAAGACCTGTTTTTCCATTACAAGTTTCTGATCTGTTCTGCTGCTGAGGAATTTGCATACACTCGTTATGCAAATCCCTTACCTGCCTCCTTTGATGACTGGCAGTATAAAGAGCTATGTTTCCCAGAGTCCTTTGCTGGTCATAAGGGTTAGTTCCTGTGTAACACTCGCCTGGAGTGTCAGCCTTGCTCTTTGTTTGAAGATTAGCCTATGTATATGACAGTGTATCTGTCTTGTCTGCTACGAACGCTTGCTGAAGGCTCGGTGAGGTAACCGTTAAGCAAGGGCTCGCGTCCTCTGTTTTATGTTTGTCTGTCCGTGGTTAGTTAGGCGTGCTTGTCTCTGTTGTGCTTAACACGCGGAGACCGCGCATAAACGCGTGCACTGTTGCGAATGAGTGCGGTGTTCACGTTTAGCTAGCGTTTGTTATTTTCCTTATCTCCTTATTGTATGATTTGCTGTGCCTTTGCTACTCTCATGATCTGCCTTGCTGTAGCCTTGTGTCACCTCTGGCAATCGCCTCTCTCGCGATTGCGTTCCTGTTTCATATCTGCTGTTGTGTGTGCACCGTCGCAGGTTGGCGGCTAGATTGGTGGACATACATACATTCCTCATCTGTGCTTATTCGGTCTTGTGTCGCTGTTAGCAATCGCCATCCCTGGCGATTGCCTTCTCACTTTGTCTTCATGGTTGTGTGTTCATCGTCGCAGGGTGGCGACTAGTTTGGTGGACACACATACCCTCTGTCGCTTTGATCTCTCTCTTTCAGGGCTATCTTGCCCTGCGTTTCTTCCCTTCGTGCAATTCCTGTCTGGCGTGTGTGGTAGGGCAGAGGAGCCATTCCTCTGCACTCCACAGCTCCATCTGTCGACAGGAATTTCCCTCTACAGGTGCATTGCACCTTTTGCTGGGTTCCCGCAAATTACACGCTTGTGGAGGATTTCCGCAGTGTCAGCGCATGTCTTGTGCGCTGATCACGGAGAGGATTCCACAACCGTTACAGTATGACCAGCCCAACCGAAATTCCCAGTGTAGAGGGAATTTCCGATTTGTACGATTTGGTCAAAGATGGGTCCTGTATCTTTAAGAGGTTTAAGATACTGGACTCTGAAACCAGAGATGAGTTTATATCAGAATGTTCCAGATTCTTGGCTAATCCTGAATTTCAGGCCACCAATATTTCCACTTGGAGTGCTCAGATTGCTTACAATCTTTTCCAAGCGGATCTGTTTGTGTGGGCGGATGAGTGTGCCAGACACGTGAATCTGAGACATAACCCTCACAGATTTCTGAGTCATGTATTTTCTCGTAAGCTTAGAATTCCCCTGCCAGGTCATTTCTATGAGTTTTTTTCCTGCAGAGCATGATACTGATCAGATTAGGTTATGCAACATTTCAGTGTCATTACCATATGTTAATGAATTGGTGCTTGCAGGCCAATCTGCTGATTTGGCTTGTCAGCCAAAAGATTTGTTGCCCATAGCAACCACAAATAAAGAGATTATTTCTGTCAAGTCTGAAATGTGCAAAACCATTCAGTATGATAATGATGTTTACAATGATGTTTCTCAGTCTCTGGGTTTTTTGCCCCAATCCAAAGCTTATGTGGATCCTATTATAGGTAGGATCGCACACTATATTAAAGCAGTTAAAAAATCTGTTCTTGTTCCTGAATTCCACCCATATGGAGATTATCTGGGTACTGGCTTGTTTGAACCTCCATTTGCCTCATGGGACATTGGGGCCTTGATGGAGGAATTTGATTTTGATTGGAAAGCCTTTTGCGATTTTTACATCGCAAAAAGCGAAGATGTCTTGAATGATTGTCTCGATTCTATGTACCTTTTGATTGATTCCGATGAATGTGACGAGGGTGATGTTGATCTGATGATTTATGTATGGCAGACGATTTTGGATGAGTTGCACACACACCAATCAATTGATTCCAATAAAGAGACATTGTTGTCGGATGATTGTTCCTGCCTTTCTGGGGTAAAGCATGTGAGTCTTGACATTGTGCGATCTGAAATGAGTGGGTGTGCCACTGTGGTTGATTCCTGTGCGAATCCTGGAGGATTCTCTACTGACTGTGTGCAGTTTGAATCTGTGCGATCTGATGCCTGTTTCTCTGATGTTCCTGATGCCTGTTTCTCTGATTGTGATCGGCATGAATGTGCCAGTTTTCTCAAGGATGTGTGGGACCCCTTGTAATTTAGAGACAGATCTTTAAGATCTTCCATCTGTGATCCTGCTATGGGGAAAATTCCTAAATTATGCAGCATCAAAAGTAAAATGAATATGTCTAATAAATTTTTTCCTGATGTTGTCGCTTTTTCTACTGCAAATGCGTCTTTTGTCTCACCCTGTTCACACCTGTACGAGCCCGTTGCCTGGTGACAGTTGCTCCAGTGTTTCTGTCCTGAACGCCTTACAGTCTGCCCCGCAGATCGCGGAGGTTTGCGCTACTTGCGAATCAAAAATTGCTTTAGGTTGTGAAACTGACGCTTCAGTTTCACAACCTAAAGCGATTTTTGATTCGCAGGTTTTGCGTTCTGACTCCTCGGATTTGACATGGTTAGCCGAATCTAAGAGTGAGACAGCGCTTCGGTTTTGCGAATCTGATGCTGAAGCCTCTTTGCTTTGCCCAGAGAAGCTTTCTCTGAATCTGCCCTGTACCATGAATGAAAAAATGATCTCCACTCACACTGACATTTGTGAGTCCCTTTTTTGTTCTGAGGAAAATGCTGATTCTGCACCCTGTACTCTGGATGAGTTAATATGGCCTTGTTTAGAGTTTCCTGCAGTGTCCCGAGAGGCTCGTCTAGGTATTGCTACTATACTCACCTGTTTTTGTGCAGTTTTGGAGTTGCAAGCTAGTTTGACTGCTACGCAGAATTCTGGGTGCAGTGAGATTAAAGTTAGGGAGTCAGTGTGTGTTCCAGTAAATATTCCTGTACGTTCCGCTCATGATGATGAAATGCAGTCTCAGTTTATGGTGGAACCTTCCCTGGGACATCTGCCCTGTCCACAAAATAAAGTTCCAGTTTTGCCCTGTAACATGGATAGTTCAGAATCCTTCTTAGAAAACTTGAAAAATGATGTTCCTGAGGTCTTGCCTGATGTCCTGGAGACCTCCGAGTTCCTCCCAAAGGGTGCAGAACTTGTGGGAGATGTCTCCTGCCCCCCAAGTCCTTCTGAGGTGTTGCCAACTTCAGTAGGCATTGCTGTTGTGCTGACTACCTTTGCAGCTCTGGTGGAGCTTCACTCATATGTAGTCAATGATGATATTACAGTCACAGAAAATTCTGAATTTAAGTCCGAGTCTTCTTTTGAAAGACCAGTACCTGTGGCCTCCACTCATGATGATTTTCTGCCCGGTACTGGTTTTGGTCTTGTCGTGTCGGACTCTGAGGTTGGCAGTTCCCCGACATGTTCTGAGGTTTCTCCTGTGCTGGTGTACCCCAATGTGCTCTGTGACCCAAAAAGCCCAAGTGTGCCTCGGTTACCAGCATGCTCAGATGCTTCCTCGGTGGAGACATGCTCTGATATGGCCTGCCTGCTTGCATGCCCAGAAGTGGTCCCTGAAAGTCCTGATCTTGATGGGTGTCCTCGTAATTCTGAATCCAGAATAGTCATTGGTTCCATGGGAGGGCTTGATAGTTCTCCATGTGAGCCTGGTGATTGTTCTGCCCTCTTGGGATCTCTGTGGAGCTTCAAAACGTTCTGGGAGATTCCCGGGAGAAATTTTGCTTGGTACCCTGAATAAGATCAACAGTGGCTTTTGTGTTGTAAGGGACACTTCGAACAGGTATTGTGGCAGGTTTAGTATTTTCGGACGCTCCTTGGAAGGTGGTGGGTATTGTCTGGAGGGTGTCGATGGCTTCTTCTCTGGCGTTCACAGTCCTGATGGGTGTTATACTGAGACTGGAAGTACTGATGGACATGTTTCGGTGGCGTTTGCTTCCGATGAGGTCGGTTTCGGCTGGACTGACTCTGGAATTGAGCCTTGTCGGGCTGTCCTGACCTTTATGAGTCTTCAGTTAAAGTCGTTTGTGAATATCAGTTTAAAGGCTCGTCTGGAATCCGACCCTAGAGGGGGGGGGTACTGTAATGATCCGCTCAGCTGGATGCACTGGCAGACAGCTTTTTGACCATTCCTCTAGTCTGTGGGCTGCAGGTCTCTGCAAGAGAGACCTGTTTTTCCATTACAAGTTTCTGGTCTGTTCTGCTGCTAAGGAATTTGCATACACTCGTTATGCAAATCCCTTACCTGCCTTCTTTGATGACTGGCAGTATAAAGAGCTATGTTTCCCAGAGTCCTTTGCTGGTCATAAGGGTTAGTTTCTGTGTAACACTCGCCTGGAGTGTCAGCCTTGCTCTTTGTTTGAAGATTAGCCTAAAGTAATTCCTGGAACTGCACTAGGCAGATTCCCTAGTGCAGTTAGGATTACATATCTGTTTTGTTTGTCTGTTGCGATTGTCCTGTCCCAGCGGTGGTCGACAGGAAGTCGTTCTGATCTTTGTTCTTGGAGTATAGCTGGAGCAGCAGTTGCTACCAGCTATCTCATCTGTTCTGTCTTGCCAGGATCGCACTCGCCTTGCGCTAGTGCTGTGGATCCGTCTTATCTCCATCTCTCTTGTTATACTTGGATCGCACTAGCTTCTTGCGCTAGTGCTGTGGATCCTTCTGCTCTGTCTTCCTGGATCGCACTAGCCTCTTGCGCTAATGCTGTGGATCCTATCTCTCGCTTATTCCTGTTTTTGTGTATCTGTCTTGTCTGCTACGAATGCTTGCTGAAGGCTCGGTGAGGTAACCGTTAAGCAAGGGCTCGCGTCCTCTGTTTTATGTTTATCTGTCCGTGGTTAGTTAGGCGTGCTTGTCTCTGTTGTGCTTAACACGCGGAGACCGCGCATAAACGCGTGCACTGTTGCGAATGAGTGCGGTGTTCGCGTTTAGCTAGCGTTTGTTATTTTCCTTATCTCCTTATTGTATGATTTGCTGTGCCTTTGCTACTCTCGTGCTCTGCCTTGCTGTAGCCTTGTGTCACCTCTGGCAATCGCCTCTCTCGCGATTGCGTTCCTGTTTCATATCTGCTGTTGTGTGTGCACCGTCGCAGGTTGGCGGCTAGATTGGTGGACATACATACATTCCTCATCTGTGCTTATTCGGTCTTGTGTCGCTGTTAGCAATCGCCATCCCTGGCGATTGCCTTCTCACTTTGTCTTCATGGTTGTGTGTTCATCGTCGCAGGGTGGCGACTAGTTTGGTGGACACACATACCCTCTGTCTCTTTGATCTCTCTCTTTCAGGGCTATCTTGCCCTGCATTTCTTCCCTTCGTGCAATTCCTGTCTGGCGTGTGTGGTAGGGCAGAGGAGCCGTTCCTCTGCACTCCACGGCTCCATCTGTCGACAGGAATTTCCCTCTACAGGTGCATTGCACCTTTTGCTGGGTTCCCGCAAATTACACGCTTGTGGAGGATTTCAGCAGTGTCAGCGCACGTCTTGTGCGCTGATCACGGAGAGAATTCCACAACCGTTACATAAAGAAAGAAATAAACAAACATCCCAGCAGCAATCATCACAGCCCACCAACAGAAAGCTCTGTTGGTGGGCAGAAAGGGGGGGGGAGGAATCACTTGTGTGCTGAGTTGTACAGCCTTGCATTGAGCCCTTAAAGCTGCAGTGGCCTGAATTGTAAAAAATAGCCTGGTCACTAGGGGGGTGTAAGCCTATCGTCCTGGAGTGGTTAAGCCTTTTCCCTAAATAATAGTTAGTTTTGCTCTTCTTTATTTCCCTTGTGAATTCCAGCTAAGTGCTCTCCTCTCTATTTGCTCAATGATCTTTATGAGTTTGTAACTTATTCATTTTGCACTACAATCTTTTAATTATCACCAGCATTGATTACGATTCTGCAGTTTTCCATGTTTTCACTCACGATGGCAATAATACAATAAGTGTCTTAAAAATGTTTTCAAGGCTCTCATTTACAACTGTCTACAAAAAAGTCGATATTTACTACGTTTTCCACCTGTTCACCAAAACAAGTTTCACATTACCTTTCACGGGAGAGGTGCCAAAATGTACATCTGCCTGTCTATATATAGCCTTCAAGATTGGTGCCTACTGTATCTATTAAGAGCTGCAACAGCAACCGGAAAGAGTGGAAGAAATACAGCACTATTGCTGTTGATTTTAAAGAAGTACTGTAGTGAAAATAGCATAATGATTAACATCGCTTTTTTTTTTTTTTACAACATTCGTCTATCAGTTATTTAGTCAATGTCCTTATCCTGATTTACATTCTGAAATGTGTCACAGGTGGTGAGATCTTTGTCAGGTGCAGCTCTGCAGCATATTTTTTTCTGAGAATCCCGAAGCCAGTGAAAATAATGCCTGGTCTCCCAGGATGCTCTGGGAAGAAAATTCTGCACAGCTAAACACGTACATATAAAACCAGCACCAGTAAATTATGGCAAATGGTGAAACTAAAATTTAGATTTGTGCGATTGTCCACTGAATGTAGTAAATATATAATTCCCACCGCTAAATACTCTGTGCATAATTACATAGCTGGTGCCGGTAATTGCAATATTAACGTTATTGTCTACAGGGAGCCAAAATGACCAGGTGCAAGCAGGCGCCATAATTATCTGTTTGCAGCTAAACAGCGTAGGCTAAATGTCACTGGGAGGGTGGGGTTACAAAGTAATATACAGCAATATATATATATATATATATATATATATATATATATATATATATATATATATATATATTTATACACAAATTGTTTCGGACTCTGAAACCAGGAAAATTACTGTAAAAGTTAATATGCTGAATAACTTAACGCATTCTACTATATGTCACTACAGCCCCTCTTTAACCACTTGAGGACCGCGTTGCTAAACTCCCCTAGTGACCAGGCCATATTTTACTAAATGGGCCACTGCAGCTTTAAGGCCTTGCTACAGGGCCGCACAACTCAGAACACAAGTGATTCCCCCCTTTTCTCCCCACCAACAGAGCTTTCTGTTGGTGGGGTCTGATCGTTCCCCCAATGTTTATTTATTTTTAGATAAATATTTATTTGATTATTTTTTATTTAATTTGCCTATTTTTTTTCTTTATTTTTTAAATCCCCCCTCCCTCCCCCCGCCAGACAATCAGCGTGATCGGCTGTCATAGGCTTCAACCTATGACAGCGGATCGCTTCCCAGCCTCTAGAGAGGACAGCCGTGTCACATGGCTGTCCTCAGTACAGCGCTGCCTTAAATCGCAACGCTGTACAGGGTTATTAAAGGGCGGTTTAGCCGTCTAACAGTCTCTGAGCAGCGTTCGCCATTGGAAGACTGAAGGCTCTCCAGCAAGCCCCATAGGAAGCCATTCACACCAATCGGCATGGAGTGGTCCTGGGGCTGCCGCTACATTCACGCCAATTGGCGTGGAGCTGTCGGCAGGTAGTTATTATTATTATTATTATTATTTAGTATTTATATAGCGCCGACATATTACGCAGCACTGTACAATGTATATATATATCTTATTACTAACTGTCCCTCAAAGGAGCTCACAATGTAATCCCTATCATTGCCATATGTCTATATTATGTAGTGTAAGTACTGTAGTGTAGGGCCAATTTTAGGGGGAGCCAATTAACTTACCCGTATGTTTTTGGAATGTG
The DNA here is from genome assembly GCF_040937935.1 of Hyperolius riggenbachi. Classification (NCBI taxonomy): domain Eukaryota; kingdom Metazoa; phylum Chordata; class Amphibia; order Anura; family Hyperoliidae; genus Hyperolius; species Hyperolius riggenbachi. The sequence goes on from NC_090649.1 coordinate 242,264,113, forward strand.
GGAGGAAACCGGAGTGCCCGGAGGAAACCCACGCAGACACGGAGAGAACATACAAACTCTTTGCAGATAGTGCCCTGGCTGGGATTCGAACCAGGGACCCAGTGCTGCAAGGCGAGAGAGCTAACCACTACGCCACCGTGCTGCCCAGTTAAGCCTGTTAAGCCTGTGATTGGCTTTGTTATGCCACCTTACTGTGAGTTGTCATCATTATTACAAATGTGTAATTTAATTTAGTATAGGTTTTACACTGTGGCACTAGATTTGAAAAAGTTTTGCGTGGGATGTAATACTCCACATGGTCCAGGGCTGTGTACTTGCACTTACATGTTGTTAAAATGCTTTGAATTGGGGATCTAATCAGTTATTCATTTAATATACCCAGTTCTCTCTTTATAGTCAAATATATTTCATTAACAAATTTTCATAACAAAACTATGCAACGCATTTAACAGGACATTGAACCATTTTGTGAGGATAAAAAAGTGAGCCTCTGGGCTTTGAACACCGGTTACAGTAACATTTGCATTTGTATGTGTCCTCTCACACATGCCATCTGTAGCTTATCAAAGGTCACTGTATTCTCATGAGAGGCGTTAATATCTCAAAGAGCAACAAACAAAGAAAATAAACATTACAATACAACACTGTAAACATTTAAACAGCTTTAGGGCCTTTTTCCACTAGCCTGCGATTTGCGATTTGCTTCTGATCGCAAATCGCAAGGTACATTAAACTAATGGAAACTGCAGCAGCAATTTCCATTAGTGCGATCCGATTGCGATGCGATTTTGGTCAAAGCGCAATCGCCGTCCTGCCGCGTTTTGTATGCGATTGAGCTGGACTATAATGAGTATAGTAGCTCAATCGCAATCGCAATCGCATGGTGGAAATTGAAACGCGATCGCATTTCATAGTGAAAAAGGGCCCTTAAACAGCATCATGTATTAAAGAGTAACTGTCGGTCATAAAATCAAAAATCAATTCTTTATTTTTATCTGGTAAACAAGTAATAAGGATGCTTAGCAGGCAATCCAAAGGTTAAAATCACTATTACTTTTCTTGTTGATAAATTACCTGACTCTTATTTGGTACACACAAAATCTGGTACACAAAAAGGAAGTTGCAAGGCATGCTGGGTTGTCCTTTTTTCCTTCTGTACTTCCCCTCAGACTTAACTAATGCAGCCTGATTGGCTGAAGCCTCTTTCCCTCCTGCCCCCCCCCCCCCCCCCACACACACACACACACACACCTCTGTTCCTCTCTGATTGGCCAATATTTCTGATGCTGAGACAATGCACTTTCTATAGTGAATGGTGGGCAAATCAGGCAGAGGAGACTAAGGGAGGAAATTACATCAGGATTGACTTCTAAATAGCCACACTTAAAATGGGAAATGCTAAGAAGGATTTTCTCTTTTTTTACTGTAGAAAAATCACTAAAATCAAAACGTGGACAGTGCAATACATACAGTATTTTATGTAAGTAGAGCAAGTATTTATCTACTTATATATTTTTTTTTAGATAGTATAGCTGACAGCTCCTCTTTAACAGCAAGGCATCACTTTGCATGTCTCCCATTAGAATATGGTGAGGATTGCTGAAAGGTTAGTAAATAAGTGCTGTAACATGCACACACCTGTAATCAAATCTATTTTTTTTTTACTTTTTAAAATACATCTAGGACAGCCTGCCTTTATTACTCCTCCCACTATTATTGAGTCCAGGAGGGTGTAATTACCTCCATATAAGTGAACCAAGAGAGGTTAATGGTTGCAATACTTTATGCAGTGCAGTCATTAAACCCTCCTGGTGCCCAAACGCAGCTGTTAATTCCTCCTGGTCACCAATGTGCATCCAATAACTTTGCTAGGTAGACTTATACTTGAGTCAATAAAAAAATCCAGCTTAAGAGGGTCAGATACTGGATTTGACTTATACACAAGGTCAACTTCGAAGATATATAGTACAACTGGACTAATATTTTAGCAGTCCAACCCTATGGTTTTATTTGACCCAGGTGGCGCAGTGCACATGCCCGGGTGCTTTAGCAGAATAGGTGTACTTTTTTTAAATGCCCTATTTGCAGTGAAGGTGCACTAAAGGTTTACACATGTTCATTTTGCAGGAAGTGTTTAAAAAAGATAAATGGTGTTTGTGGTGATATATTGGAGTGCTGATGCTGTTAATGATAATAACAGAACATATTTCTGTCCTGTTTCTGTCTACTGGGTAAAACCTCAGATGTATATTGGGCTTGGGAGTAATTGGTCACCTGGCCAGAGTAAACTGAAGTCTAATGTAATTCTGTATGTAGATGTCCATTACCTCCGCCCCATTGTCCAGCAGGGGAAACTGTGTGGACTGCTAATTAGCTGCCAATTGAGGAAGAATAGGCTGGTCGGCATGGCTTTTGAGTCTGGTGTCAGCCATTGTCCCATTTTCTACCTGTGGAAATTGAATTATTGGTGGAGGTGCAAACTATATCCTTATCTTTGATCAGCTAGGAAATACTGTCAACAATGGGGTTGTCACCTGTAACTTATACTAGGGAAATCTTTTCATGTATGTGGATGTTAGATCTCTGGAAATCCAATTATGACTGAGGATGTAATTAAATCTAGGTCCCCCCCCCCCCCCCGTCCACACAGGTGTACAGCCTCGAGGTGAATATTTCATTATAAAAACCAGGGGACAGCTACCTCAAATCAGTCCTCTTCTGACGGTAGTGGCAGCCGGTCTCCTGGCCCAAGCTAGTGGACTCCTGGTCAAAGCCAGAACTGTGTCCGTCCACAAAAGTCCAAGATTCTTCTATCTGGATCCCTGTTTATTTTGGTAAGCAAAATCGCTTTTGTGTGTATCTTTGTAACTCTTAATTTTGTAACTGTTTTACTTTGTTTTTTTGTAATCTTTTGTATATATTCTGTTCTGAATTGTTCCATGTTTTTCTGGAATATTAAATTATTATTTAATAAGCTTGACTTCTGCCGTACTAAACTAACACTCATAGCCTAGAGGAGACTGCAGTGTAGCTGTGTATAAGTCGGTGCCTAATTGTATGTTTGAGCAACACAACCATATGAAATTGTAATTGCATTGTGTGTATGGGGCACTTCTGCGCTCGGCAGCCGAGTGGGAAGTCTAACAGTATCGTTCGGAACGACTGTTAGTGGTTTTGCTGCACGACAGTGTAACTTGCATTACAAATCATTGTCTGATTGTGCTGTGTTACTGTACAACTGTACTGTGTGTGTGGGTGCGTGGCGTTCTCGTATTCGGCCTAAGCGCAAAGCTGACCCAAATACGAAAACGCAGATTGCGTGTTTAGCCCTCAACAGCTGAGGGGATGTGTCTAGCAACGCTAGTGGTGGCAGTGGGAAGTGTTTGAGGGGTTCCAGCCTTGTTTGTAGCTTAAATAAGGCTGTTCCCCGCTTAATCTGGTCAAACCCGCAGTCGGGAACCGTATACGCAGGCGTGCCGCGGGCCGGTTCCTGACAGTGTTGGCTTACCTCTTTGTAATAACGCTACCCAGTATTTTTTGATCAGTTACTAGCGCAAAAAGACAATGCACTACATTCATTGACCCGAGGAAGAAGGTAAAATACTGCACAAGGTGTTGTCTTTGTTTTATAGGGCAGACCTATCAAAGGGTGGCAAATTATATATTCCTATCTGCTAAGCCACATATCAGCTAGGTTGTATTTGAAGAATAAAGATCAGAATGCAGAAAAAGATAAAAGATTGGACGTAAGGAAGGGAGGGAGGCCCCCAACCTGCTAGAAAGCAAAAAGAAAACCAGCTGGGGTTGAGCAAAATTAAGTCTTTGTTATCCCACTTGTCCACAAGTGTAGTTGTTATGTTTGTGAACTTCCATGTTCAGGTCAAGTTTACAGAAAATCATAGTTTTGGAGTTCTTGTTGCTACTGTCTGCCATTCTGTGGCCAGTCTGTGCTATAGAGTTAATGAATAGTAAACATATGAATGTGCTTCCTATGGGTAGTCGAAGGATCAAACAGAGCAATTTGATGTGATATTTTTAGTACAGCTATGTAGTGAAGAGAAAGTGTGATCCATATTTGGCATATTGGAGTGAAACTATTCAAATAAAACTTAAAATTTATGAACTAAAAGACCAAGTTTTGGATTGAACTATAGTCCTTAACCATTTCAGCCCGCGGGGATTTTTCACCTTATGTATCAGAGCAATTTTCACCTCCCATTCATTCGCTAATAACTTTACCACTACTTATCACAATTTATTGATCTATATCTTGTTTTTTCTGCCCCTAATTAGGATTTCTTTGGGTGGTACATTTTGCTAAGAATATTTTTTTTATAAATGCATTTTAACAGGATTAATAAGAAAAAAAAAAGGAAAAAATTCATTATTTCTCAGTTTTCAGCCATTACAGCTTTAAAATAATCCACGCTACCATAATTAAAACCTATGTATTTTATTTGCCCGTTTGTCTCGGTTATTATACCATTTCAATTTTGTCCCTATCACAATGTATGGCGCCAATATTTTATTTGGAAATAAAGGCGCATTGTTTCCGTTTTGCGTTTATCACTATTTACAAGCTTATAATTTAAAACATGTTCTTAGTATACCCCCTTAAAATGCATATTTAAAAAGTTCAGACCCTTACTATTTATGTCTTTTTTTTTTTATTGTAATTTTTTTTCCCATTAAAAATTTTATTTGGGTAATATTTTGGTGTAGGAAATAAACAGTTAATTTTTAATGTTGCTATATGTGTAAATTGTAATGTAAAAAATATGTAGATGTAGTTTTACTATTTAGCCGCAAGATGGCCACCTTCTGTTTTTTTTCCCTCCTTGTGCTTCTCGCTAAGCAGAAATTTTGACGTGCAGAAAGACTGAAGTGTCTAGTAAGAGCGCTTTGGTTTTTCTGCTGGGGACACGGATCGGTGATCGGGAACCATGGTCCCGTTCACTGACCCCAGGGCTACCAGGAGACACCACGGGGGCACAGGGGAGCGCGCCAAAGTGTGGCACCGCAGCAGAGCAGCCGCCCGGACGTGAGCTTCAGGCAGAAATGGTTACTATAAAGGCTTATTTTCTCTCAATGGGTTTGAGACTCCTTGAAGGGTTCCAATTCTGTGTGCTTGCTCCTCTTTCAGTGGACCTTTTATCCTTCAGCTCTGTTTAAAGATTCATGGAAATGACACTAGTGAGAAATGGACTGCCACTAGTTTTTGCTCCACTCATTTTCTTTTAAAGTGCTAAGAGCTTCACAGAGATGATAATCGGTGCAAACAGGCAATTTCCAATAAGGAAACTAAAGAAAGGAACATGCTTGAAATTGATTACTTAAAGTGGACCTGAAAGTTTGCACAGGACAGAAAGAAAACAGAGAGAAATGCACCCTGTATGTATTTAGAGAGTTTAATTCTAATTCTCCATCATCTGTGACTAATCACTACTGTAAATTGATCTCTCAGCTGTGTCGGCTCAAGAATCTCCTTGCCACAGCAGAGCTGCTAATTTGTCTGGTCCCATAAAAGCAGGAAGTAGACACTGCAGATTTATTGCAGGATTTTTATCAGCTGTAATTAAGAAATGTTTTTCTTTAAAGGTTATTATGCTGCTGCATATCTTTTAGAGCAGAGAGGAAGTTCTGAGTTCTGCTTTAACCATGGATCAGCAGCATACACTGCCGCTACTTTACCGTTATTTAAAGAGGAACTCCAGTGAAAATAATGTAATAAAAAAGTGCTTCATTTTTACAATAATTATGTATAAATGATTTAGTCAGTGTTTGCCCGTTGTAAAATCTTATAAATCCCTGATTTACATTCTGACATTTATTACATGGTGACATTTTTACTGTTGGCAGGTGATGTAGCTGCTGCATGCTTTTTTGGCATTTGGAAACAGCTGTAAACAGCTATTTCCCACAATGCAACAAGGTTCACAGACAGGAAACTGCCCGGAGTACCACGGTCCTCAGAGTTTCTTGTGGGAGGGGTTTCACCACAATATCAGCCATACAGCGCCCCCTGATGGTCTGTTTGTGAAAAGGAATAGATTTCTCATGTAAAAGGGGGTATCAGCTACTGATTGGGATAAAGTTCAATTCTTGGTCGGAGTTTCTCTTTAAAGTACTCAGTAACAGCTTATATTGAACATACTGGAGATCAACAGTCTACAGTGTTGCCCTGTACCGAAACGGTAAAATCTATTGAAAATCTGTGTGCAAAAAAATCTGCGTGCTTCTAAAAATTATTAGCAGCAACACTGAAAAGTTTTTAACCTCCATCGATAGCCAGAATTCCAACTAATGTCTGCAAATTACCATCAGAAATTATTAATTACATAAAAAAAATCATGCATTTGACTGACAGATCCAAGGATAAAGATAGAAAAAGGTAGTTGACTGACAGATTAAAAGATAAAGATAACATATGATAGTCACTTGTCTGCCAAGAGAACTTGCTTATCGTGGTTGTCTTTGTTAACAGCAAAATGTATAGAAACACCTTCTGGCAGGTCATTAACAAAGAGGCCAGGACACATTAAAGGTGGCCAATACATCAGGCCACTTGGTGGCCGATCCACTATCAGATTCGATTATTATAATCAAATCAGATGAAAATTGGTGCCGCCAAGAGCATGCCCGATCGTCGATTTCGGGCCAAAATTGGTTGCATGTATAGATCGGATAGGCTGCAAGATTTCAGGCTGGCATGCTCAATCAGGTGTGCGGTATCAGGATGATCTTTGAATGCGATGGAACCCCGGTACACCCCCACCCCGCTACTGGCTCCGTACTCCATCCTCCATCCACAGAGTCAGCGGCCTACACCAACAGGTAAAGTATTCTCGCAAGGGGAACATTTTACACTAGGGAAGACAGCGCCTACGAGAGGGGCAAACTTATGCCTGCTAATTGGCAATGACAAGAGTTCCACCTGTCCTGCCCTGAGCCCCTGTAGGTCCAATCACTTTAAAGGACATTATCCCCGCACTTTGATTGGCCCAATAGGCTGCCTGTCACTTGACAGGAAATGTGACAAGCAGCCTACTGGGCCAATCAAAGTGTGGGAATAATGTCCTTAAAGAGGAACTTCAGCCTAAACAAACATACTGTCATTAAGTTACATTACTTATGTTAATTAAAATAGATGGGTAATATAATCTCTTACTTACACTGTTTTAAAAGAACAGGCAAATGTTTGATTTCATGATGGCAGCCATCTTTTTGGTTGTAAGGAGGTGACAGGGAGTATGATACAGTTCCAACTGTCCTGTGTCCTGAGCACCTCTCCCAGTTGCTAGGCAACGGGAATAACAACATAGCAAATCCCATCATGCTCTGCACAGCATCAGGGAAAAAAGCCCGGGCTTTTTTTCTTTGATGGGCGGAGCTTAGATAAAAATACAGCAAAAAATGAGGCTTTGGTAAGAAAAACAAAGTTCTGATGCTGTGAAACTGTTAAAGAAACACCAAGCCTTTTCAGTTCTGCTGAGTAGATTTTTAGTCTGGAGGTTCACTTTAAGGACCACGGGATTTTCTTTTGATCGATGCTGCGTGGACTCTCCAGCCCGCAGCACCGATCAGGAAATAGCCAGGGCGATCAGACTTCCCCCCTTTTTTCCCCACTAGGGGGATGTCCTGCTGGGGGGGTCTGATCGCCGCCGGCTGCCCGCACTTTCCGGGGGGCTCTTCAAAGCCCCCCTCCGCAGCGCTTTCCGCCCTCCCCGGCTTTCCCTCCCTCTCCCTTACCCTGTGAGCGGCGCAGGACGGATATCCGTCCTGCGGCTGATAGGATAGGCTTCTGCCTATCAGATGCCGGCGATCCCCGGCCAATGATAGGCCGGGGATCGCCGATCTACGTCACGGCGCTGCTGCGCAGCAGCGCCGTGTGATGTAAATAGCGGGGATTTCTTCCCCGGATGTTTACATTATGCGTGCGAGCCGTGATCGGCGGCTCGCACACTGTTCACGGAGACAGTCTCCGTGAACTGGCATGGAAAGTTTCCATGCTATACCACTAACGACCCACCGACGCCTATGGGCGTTAGGCAGTCGTTAAGTGGTTAAAGTGATTGGACCCGCAGGGGCTCCGGGCAGGATGAGTGGAGCTCTTGTCATTGCCAATTAGCAGGCATAAGTTTGCAGCGCTCACTATGCTACTCTGATAAGGCATGTTAACTCTGATAAGACATGTTAACTCTGATAAGGCATGTTTGCTCTGATAAGGCACATTATTTGTTATAGTTGATCAACCCCATAGTGCTTTAGGACTGCAGCCACTTAGGGTGTGCTCCACATGCGACCAGGATCATTAGGAGCCTTGCTCAAAGACTCCTTACTATTTTAATTACAGGCTTGAGCCAGGATTCAAACCCTGCTCTAAGAGCTCAAAAAAGACATCATAGGCAACAACCTTAACCATTACGCTATCTGGTAGGTGAAAAAGTACTGTCAAAATGATTATTTTCTTGCTTGCTGGCAGCATAAGAGGCATTTTATTGTGAAAGTATCACCTAAGAAGAAACCGTGAACTGGATAGGGCTGATTGTTTCTTATCAAAGAAAGGGTAAAGTTCAAGCTTTTAACACTAGCAAGTTCTTTTCAATATGAATCAGCTCTGTGTGGTCTTTATGTACATCTTTTCCAAGAAATTGGTGTTGTGCAATATTTTGCAACTTTCTTTCCCTTTGAATATCTGCTAAAAGATCTTCTCAAGTCCAGATCTAAAGTCCAGAGTACTTTTGAAGGGCCGATTTCCACTATGCCTGTATGCCAAATTCCTGCATGCGAGGAGTTTGGAGAAATGCTGCCCATCTAACAAGTAACTTGCCATCCAAATTACACTGCAATGCAAATCTGGATGGCATGCTGCAGATTTATGCAGCACAGAGCTGAAATTCCTATAGCCGTGTATGGTGAGGCTTAGTGATTCTGGCTGCGGCTAAGTAGCAGAACGGGAGCCACGGCCGAATCAGCGATGACTCCTAGTGGAAACGGAACACTGCATCCCTGATTGGTGACTGCATATGATGTCAGAGGGACTATCACTTACCTGTCACTGGAGAAGAGGACTGAGGGAGCATACACACCAAATTGCTGATGTCACCCATCAGGGAACCTGATCCTCTTGGGTGACATCACTGTGCTCAGCTGTACAGATACGTGTCAGCTGTGTAGCTGACGTTGCACTGTAGTGCTGTGCGGGAGGCGGAGGGACGATGGAGCATTGTGTGAGTGATTTCACATGGTGGGCGGGGAAGTAGAGTGAACAATGAAGTTAGCCGTCACTGGAGTAAGTCGATCCACTGGGTGAATCTCTTGCATGTCGCACATTGGGATCAGGTGCCACCATACACATTCCTGATTATCGGCTGAGGTGGGCATTATAGGCCATATGAGCCACCTCGAGTCAGGTGTGTGTATGGGCCTTTACACACATAAGTTCCCACCCTCCATACACACAAAAAGAGCAAGCCTCCTAGATGGCGGAAGGTGGCAGGCGCTAGCAGAGGGAACATGGAAAGCTAAACTGGACACCTGGACTCCACACTCTCCTTCACTCCCCACATCCAAAACCTCACAAAGTCCTGCAACTTCCACCTTCGTAACATCTGTAAGATTTGCCCTTTCCTGACCTCTGCCACCACCAAACTCCTCATCCATGCCCTCATAATTTCCCGCCTTGACTACTGCAATGCCCTTCTGTCTGGTCTCCCTATGACCCGAATAGCCCCACTGCAGTCCATCATGAATGCGGCAGTCATAATTATCCACTCCTCCCATCGCTCCACCAGGGCGGCTCCCCTCCGTGAATCCCTCCACTGGCTTTCTATCCAGTCCAGAATCAGATTCAAGATATTGTGTCTGACCTACAAATCTGTCCACAAAACCTGTCCAACCTACATTTCTGATCTTACTCAGAGATACACACCAAGCCGCTCACTCCGCTCCTCCAATGAACTTCGCCTGACCGCCCCCCGCATCACCCAGTCCCATGCACACCTCCAGGACTTCTCCAGAGCCTCTCCAACACTATGGAACTCCCTACCTCCACCCATTAGGGCAGCCCCCTCCTTCAACACCTTCAAGAAGGCCCTCAAAACTCACCTTTTCACTCTGGCCTACTACCCCTCACAATTGCTCTAAACCCACAGCTGAACTCTGGTCCCCTACCTCTCGTGTCCCTACCTCTCCCTCTAGATTGTAAGCCTTTGGGCAGGGCAGTTTCTAGGCTAAATCGCACCCAGGGCGAGGGTGTAAAAGTTGTGCCCCTTCCCCCCACCCCTGTGAACCCTTACTCTTCAGGGACAGTCACACAGTCACAGGTCACAAGTAGATCTGTCTACTTACTAGTGACCAGCCGCTCATCCAGGAGGAAGCAGGGACCAGGAAAACACACAGGCGAGAGAGCCCGAAAAGCCGACTCCTCCATGGGCGCCGCACACTGACAGCCTGCAGTACTGCTACAGGACACCAGGTGTCATCACGTGGTGGTGACGTGATGATGACTTGATGTCTGACGCAGGCAGCCCAGGAGGAGTCAAGGAAGGTGATTGCGCTGGTGATCTTCTTTCTCCTTCCATTTGGCTGCACCAGCTCCCTAGCGGTTATGTCCTTCTACCTGCGCCCCCCTTCTTCTACTTGCCAGTCTGCGCCCAGGGCGACCGCCCTGCCCGCACTGCCAAAGAAACAGCCCTGCCTTTGGGCAGGGTCCTCCTCCTTTTGTGTCCTACCTGATCATGCACCTCCATTACTGTGCACCCATGCTATGCATTTGAGTGAACCTAACTTGCCTAATTCCATGCTCCCATCCCGTGACTGACTAAGCATTACCTTGTACTCATACTGTGCTGTGTGATCTGGTTTTCTTGTATTCCTGTATTGTCATATTGCTATATCTCACCCCTAAATATTGTATGTAACCTAAATTAATGTCCAGCGCTGTGTAATATGTTGGCGCTTTTTTAAATACAATACATAATAATAATAATAATAATAATAATAAAGCCCATAGCTGGATTGAGCACAGTAACTGTGTATACTGCCATAAAAACAACATCATTAAACCCCCACATGCTTAAACACTCTTGCTGCTAGTAATGTAAATACATGGAAGAACAAAAAATAGCCACACTAACTGTTAAAAATGATTTGCACAATTACACTCGAGCCACATTTTTCATCATTATTACACGCTTTTACACTTTTTTCTGACCAACCCAAAAGCTCAGCATTTTCCCTGTTTAGGAGCCACATAGAAAGGCTGCACTATGCTTCACTGCAACAATTAGGTGTAACACATACAAAGGAACCAATACATCCCTTCACTGCAAACACAGCTCACACTCAAGGTAATTCAAAGACACAATTATGCATAGCCCGCAACACACGTCAGAACATTCAGCTACAGTTACCTCATTTCATAAAAACTAACCTAGCACTCCTGTCAACTACAGTCAACTGCTTCACTGCTTTATAAACCAGAAATCAAGTATTTAAAAAAAGAACCCTGCACCATATTGTCTGCACAAGTACATTTACAAATACAGCTTCGGCAAATGACAACAAAGGTAATGAATCATATAGGCTAAATACAATAAAAGTGACAGTTGTGCTAACAGTAAAAGGGATTGGAGACCACAGAATGTACTGTATACAGAGAGTAACAGGCTCTTAGGATATGACAACTTACAATAATGGAAACAAACAATGGTGTACACAGCACTGTGGAAATAAAATAATGCAGCATCTGTCTTGCTTAGTCACAGAAATCCAAACTTTTATATCATATGACATGAAACTGCCATACACTTCCAAATTGCTGTACATTATTAGAGCTTCATATGGTTTCCATTTTTATGGCTTTGATATGATCACATATAATACCCTATTCCACACATGCATACTTCTTTCTCCACAACCACCACCCCCAACCACGCCCCCTTGCCCACCGGGATGATACATTTTCTCAGCTAGGCTCACATAACGCTGAAGCCCTTTTTTAATTGGCCACACTCTGTGTCTTCCCAACTTCCCAACATAGCACATGGCCTCCAGACTTAAAGTAGTCTGAAGGCCAGCATTTCTACTTTGCTCTAAAATATTAAACACAGCTTGAAAGCTACAATCCCGGAATTTTTTTTTTTTTTAGCAGAACATCACTGAAATGGTTAAACAAAGCACTTTTTCCTGCTATTCAGCTTCAAATACACATCCAACCTGTAGATAACAGTATCTTTTTACTTTCCAATGTTGTTACAAAGGGCTTGATTCACAAAGGCGTGCTAACATAGTTAGCACGCCTAACAGCTTTGGACGTGCAAACTAGGGTGCTAAGAAGTTTGCATGTCTAAAGCTGTTACTGATCACGTGCAAAGTTTAGCGATGCGCGGGGCGCATGAAACGTCGCACTGGTGCGTGTGAAACGTCGCACTGTTCATGTGCTAAGTACACTTATCAGGCTATTTAGCACGCGAACGGTGCGACTTTCGCGTGCACCACGCAGCGCTAAACTTTGCATGCCGGCGCGTGCAAAGTGCCTTTGCATGTGCTAAGGGGCTTTTCACTGGCGTGCTAACACTTAGCACCCTTTAGTAAATCAAGCCAAATGTGTTTAAACACAGTGTAACAGGTGAAAAGGAGCTCTCTGTGCTTCACACACACACACAGAGTTCAGAATAGCACATTAGAAGATGTTAATATAGAATAAATAGCAGTTTGAATAAAATGCAATAACAGCTTTTAAGGCACGATAAAATACACTTTGGAAACGTGTAATTTGTAAACAGACAATATTATGTGTGCACAAAAGCAAATATGATAACTGTATGAGTAATAAAAAGTAGGAAAACACATTTTTATTGAATGTTATGTCAGAGTTTCAGACCACTTTAAAAGCTTGAAAGAAAAATTTGCAGTTGTAAGCCGTGTAACTTTGTATCATAATACTTGTGGTTTTTCAGTGGCTTGCACAGTGCACTAATATTAACTATGTACTGCTTGGTTCATACTTGAAGGGCCTATTTCCCCTGCGCCCAAATCTGCAGCATTTCCCCACATATGAGTGGGGAGGGGAAATGCTGCCTATCTATCCAGTGGCTTTCCATCTAGATTGCACTATGGTGCAAAACAGAACAGCATGCTGCAGATTATGCAAAATGCAGATGAATCCCTATAGCTTTGCATGGCAAGGGGTAGCAATCCGGGCTTTGGCTACACCGCAGAATGGGAGCCATGGCCGAATCAGAAACAGCTGCAGCTCCTAGTGAAACAGAGCCCTAAGATCAATGTTAAACTGATCGTAATGACATTCATATTATTATTTAGTATTTATATAGCGCCGACATTTTATGCAGCGCTGTACAGAGTAAATTGTCTTGTCACTTAACTGTCCCTCAGAGGGGCTCACAATCTAATCCCTACCATATCATATGTACAGTATATATCATGTAGTGTATGTATTGTAGTCTAAGGCCAATATTAGGGGGAAGCCGATTAACTTATCTGTATGTTTTTGGGATGTGGAGGAAACCGGAGTGCCCATAAGAAACCCACACAGACATGGGGAGAACATACAAACTCTGTGCAGATAGAGCCCTGGCTGGGATTTGAACTAGGGACCCAGTGCTGCAAGGCAAGAGTGCTAACCACTACACCACCGTGCTCATATCAGTTACGTATATTAAAACATGTTTTTTTTAAATATCAGATGCTATGAATATTTACCACATGCTCTAATATCCCACACAAAGTAATGAGGGTATAGGCATGACATCAAATTGTCCAAATAATCCAATTGCAGTACAAACCTGTGGAGCCTTGCTCTCATGCCGTTCATACTTAGAGAGTCAGGCTTACCGCTTGGGAGGTTAACCTCCTGGGCATTTTTTTAAAGTCCATGCATATTTTTTTAAGCCGAGGCAGAGTTGGGTTTACCGCTTGGGAGGTTAATATTTAACCCATTTGCGTTCCGTCGTTTTCACTTGAGCAATGTTCACCTCCCATTGATTAGCCTATAACTTTATCACTACTTATCACAATGAACTGATCTATATCTTGTTTTTTCCGCCACCAATTAGACTTTCTTTGGGGGGTACATTTTGCTAAGAGCCACTTTACTGTAAATGCATTTTAACAGGAAGAATAAGAAAAAACGGAAAAAATTCATTATTTCTCAGTTTTCAGCCATTATAGTTTTAAAATAATACATGCCTCCATAATTAAAACTCACGTATTGTATTTGCCCATATGTCCCAGTTATTACACCGTTAAAATTATGTCCCTATCACAATGTATGGCGACAATATTTTATTTTGAAATAAAGGTGCATTTTTTCCGTTTTGCATCTATCACTATTTCCACGTTTAAAATAAAAAAAATATAGAAATATTTCATCTTTACATTGATATTTAAAAAGTTTAGACCCTTAGGTAAATATTTACATGTTTTTTTTTATTGTAATGTTTTTTTTTTTTTAATATTAAACAATTTATTTGGGTATTTTTGGGAGGGTGGGATGTAAACCATAGTTTTTTAATGTTATTGTGTGTTGATTTAAATTTGTTTTACTTTTTGTTGTAGTTTTACTTTTTGGCCACAAGATGGCGGCCATGAGTTTGTTTACATGGCGTCACTCTAAGCGTAACACACGCTTAGAGTGACGCATCGGGGAGGGAACAGCCAGAAAAAGCGAAGCTTCCGAGAGAAGCTGTCGCTTTTTCAGCGGGGGAGAGGAATCAGTGATCGGGCACCATAGCCCGATTCACTGATTGCCTGGCTAACGAACCGCGGGCCAGGAGCGCAACTGCGCGCGATCGGCCGCGGGAGCGCGCGGTAGCGCGCATGGTTCCTGGACGTAGTTTCTACGTCCAGGAACCAAAATAGGTTAATAATGGTTTTCTGTGATATAAACCCTAAATGAGTATGGAAATCAGATGGCTTGACTTCTAGAGGTGTTATATGAAATTCAGTTAAAGGGGCACTACAGCAAAAAACTGTAAAATTTAAAATATGTGCAAACATCCTCTATAATAATAGGCAACTGTCCCTGCGTAGCGGGCGGCCGGGTGTGCGGCAGGGGCACGCGCACGACGGGCTGGAGCGTGCATGCGTGCGGCAGGCACGCAGAGACAGACCTAGCCCGTTTTTAAATGGGCTAAGGTCCCTAGTATACAAATAAGAAGTACGTTTCTTCCAGAGTAAAATGAGCCATAAATTACTTTTCTCGTATGTTGCTGTCACTTACAGTAGGCAGTAGAAATCTGACAGGTTTTGGACTATTCCATCTCTTCATAGGGGATTCTCAGCAAGGATTTTATTCTTTATGGCCTCGATTCATAAACAGCAGTGCGATAAACAAAATCTTGTCGGGAAAATACCGCACTCGGTATTTTGCCGGTCTGTGTGCTAATTCATAAAGATTTCCCCAGCTGCCCTTGGAGGTCGGTAAATTACCGCAGCCCATTGAGCGGTAGAGTAGAGCAGTGTCCCGATTCCCTCTTTGCCCTGCAGAAATGAATCACACAGACGGCTCTCTCTGGCTTTCCCACTGATGACTCAGACAGATGAGTCACACAGTCACACAGTCTTTCCCTGCCTGCAGAAATTACTCACACAGACGGCTCTTTCCACTGATGACTCAGACAGATGAGTCACACAGTCTTTCCCTGCCTGCTGAAATGATTCACACAGAGGGCTCTCTGGCTCTCTCCACGGATGAATCAAATAGACTACGGCTCTCTGCACTTTGCATTAATCAGAGCTGTCAGAGCTGTCGGTAACTTGTTAAGACCTCACCAGAGGTGTCGGTAACTACCGCCTGGCTTACCGCTTGTTGAAGGCTTTATGAATTGACATTTGCTGACAATTTACTGACATGTGTTGTCGGTAACTGCAGCCAAGTCGGTAATTTATCTCCCTGGTCGGTAATGTCAGCTTTTCATGCGGTAACAGCCTTTATGAATTGACATTTTGCTAAGTGGTCGTAAAGTCTGCCGTTTTCAGCATTACCGCAGGAGGTAATGCTTTATGAATCGAGGCCTATAAAGATATTCCCTAAAAAGGATTTAAACAATGATACTGGCCAACCTCCCTGCTCCCTACACAGTTTTATGGCAGTTGGACAGAGCAACTGCCATTCATGAAGTGCTTTTGAAAATAAATATATCCCTGAGAACCCCCCATAAAGAGATGGACTAGTTCAAAACCTGTCACTTCTGTCAGATTTCTACAACCTACTGTAACTGATAGCAGCATAGGAAAAATGTAATTTATGGCTCATTTTACTCTGGAAAAAATGTAATTTTTATTTGTATATGTTTGCACATATTTTAAATTTTACAGTTTTTCGTTGTAGTGCCCCTTTAAGCAGCTTTTTGATCTACAAAGAGTGACATTTTCAGGGAGCTGAACTGTAACTTTGCACAAAACTAATCTGATTTGAAAGGATAATGGCTGATACTTGACAGCTTGATAATCGCCCAGACCTTATCTGCCCTGATTGTAATGTTGTGGTTCAGCCCAGGCAAATTCTACTTCTATTGGAGAAAATTCCACTCAAGAGAAACCTTGCTCCAATGCTAGAGCTCATTCTCATTTCTAATGACTTCACAGTGTGATATCCAGGAATTCTGAATGTGTTTAGAAACATGCCAATGATGGCAGCTTTCATAATGTCTCAGTAAAGGTCCACCTGAGTATAAAGATGTGAACAATAAAGTTCCAAGAGTGAAGGTATAATGATAATAATAGTCCACCTTCCAGGAATAAAACGTCTAAGACTGCAGTTGTAACATTGGCCTTGACAATTATTAAGTTGCCTGCAGCAGCCTTCTGATCTTATGTATCAGCACTTTAATTACAGAAAACAAAATTTCAATACATTCCAAATACATTAGATCTGTGTGATGTCATCCAGTTGATTGCTATATATATGTATATACATTTTAGGTTCTTGACGTGTCTTTACGTGCCTATATAAACATAGACATTCTAAATAATACTTAGCAGAAAATGCTCGATAAAGTTGTTATCTTGCTGCAGGCACTTGATAAGCGCAAGCGTAAAAAATAAAATGTTTTCCTGTTCTAAGCAGTTGATTACTTGTGCATAAGGATTACAAAAATTGTGGTCAGTTTGTACACTAAAGAGCAGGCTAAATAATCTGTTTTTGTTATGGTTACAAGTCAGTGAAATACCAATTACTTGGCAATTTTAGAGGTTGTTTGTAACACTTCAGCTTACAAACTGAAAGTGACACTGAAGAAAAAAAACAAAAACAAAAAACCTTATGATATAATGAATTGTATATGTAGTAAGGATAATACATAAAACATTAGTAGCAAAGAAAAGTATCATATTTTTATTTTCCGTTATATAGCTATTCTTATAATATATATATAATATATAGCGTTTCTTATAATATTGCATCAGTGGCTGTCAAACAGCGCTGCTGCCAGTAAATTTACTGACAGTCCTAGGAAAAAAGTGTTTTTTCCCTGTCTGTATGGTCCTTAAAGTGATGTCCTGCAACCACTACCACAGCAGTGCATACCACTGGAGATGTAGTTCATTCATGCGGTTACATCGCCTGGCATGGCTAAGGGTGTGCGACATCACTGTGGATATTTCAACCTGCAGTTCTGCAGCACAGGAAGCAGCAAGATGGTGTCCCTCATATAGAAAGGGGGCCATGGAACAGCCCGCATAGGCAAGTAAATGCTTGCCATCCACCCAAAAAGCCAACAGCATTGAAGAACCTCCCTGTTGTTTTATATGTTATATGTGGTGTTTGGGTCCCTTTGAAGGGACCGGAGCAGTGAGCATTATATTTGAAAAAGATATCAAAAGAAGGTCCCCTAAGGGTACAAATAAAGCAAGATGAAGGTGCTATGTAGAGGGGAGGCCTAATAAAAAATTACTATGGAACTCAGTCATTTCTTGCTATGCCCCTGTCAGAGAGGGAAGATTTCGTATTTCTGTCATGTTTTACTGCTGCCTTCTTTCCTATTAGGGAAATTTCCACAGACATGCCATGACATTAAAGGAAATCTCCTCAAAAAGGACAGAAAAATCCCACTTCTGACAGCTGCTATCATAATAGGAGTCCCACTGGAATTGTATCTCAAACTTCTGTTGTGGCAACAACTATAATTCATCTTAAGGCAGCTGGATTGTGTACTGGTTAAGGGTGTTGCCTTAAAGGACCACTCTCGCAAAAATCTTAAAATTTAAAATATATGTAAACATATACAAATAAGAAGTTGGTTTCTTCCTGAGTAAAATGAGACATAGACTACTTTTCTCCTATCTTGCTGTCGCTTACAATAAGTAGTAGAAATCTGATATCACATACGGGTGTTGGGCTAGTCCATCTCTTCATGGGGGATTCTCAGCATGGCCTGTATCCTATAAAGACACTCCCTGAAAAAGATTCATACAAAGATGCTGGCCAGGCTCCCTGCTCACCGTACACTTTTTTTAGCAGTTGGACGGAGGAGAAACTGCCATTCACTAAGTGCTTTTGAAAATAAAGAAAACCCTGAGAACCCCCATGAGGGCCAGTCCAAAACCTGTCAGTAATGTCAGACGTCTACTACTTACTAAAAGTGACAGCAACATAGGAGAAAATACATTTATGGCTCATTTTACTCTAGAAGAAACATACTTCTTATTTGTATATGTTTACATATATTTTAAAATGTTATGATTTTCGCAACACTGGTCCTTTAAGCTGAAGCCAGTAATATAAGACAGCAAGGAGTCTTTGGACAATGCCCTTAGTGGTTACAGCTCTAAAGGGGTTTGAGTCCACCAGGAAAAAAGAACAATATAAAGTTATGTGTCGTCTTTTTTTGTCTTAGTATTTTTTACTGTCGTGTTAACTATCACTGTTGTGTTAACTATTACTGCAACAGGAAGTGTGTGTAGATCACTACAGTTCCCCTCACAACGATTAAACCTAATCTACAGAAAATTAAAGCTAAAGTTTTCACTGAAGTTCTACTTTATGATAATTAAATGATTGAAGACTACATGGGTTCAATTGACTTTACTTTGCCTGACTTCACACATGTATGCCAGGGCCTTTGTATAGTGTATTTATAGATTGGAATTGTAGAAACAGGAAAAGTAGAATAAGATCAGAGACGTCTGAGAAACTCATCAAAGACTAGACTCTAGGCTGGAAGGTATACATAGGAGACCATTCAATAACTCAGCACATCTATAAAAATAAATTAATTTGCTCAGTGGGATGCCGCAAGTTAAACAAATTGATTACCATATTCTGTAATATTTAATCAGACGTCCATGTATAAGACTTGATACACAAGTATGTGTTCAGAACTAAAAAGCAGCAGTACATCTTAATAGATGCATTACAACTGGTTTGTATTTTAGTACTTGTGGAAATGACAATGATTTACTAATTATATACAAAAGAGTCCCAGTTAACAGGTACTCTACCAACCAGCACTCTCAACCAACCGGCAGTAAATGGGAGGAGGTATACAATGTGCCTCTCTCCCTGTTTCTCATATTGCAGAGGAGTACGCAGTGGAAACCAATTACAGAAGCTACATGGAACCATTCTTCTTTACTTCTACAGCTGCCTGCTGCATACTCTTTATAGCTCCAGATATGTCACCTGACCC
Organism: Hyperolius riggenbachi; assembly: GCF_040937935.1. Classification (NCBI taxonomy): domain Eukaryota; kingdom Metazoa; phylum Chordata; class Amphibia; order Anura; family Hyperoliidae; genus Hyperolius; species Hyperolius riggenbachi. The sequence continues at coordinate 242,283,765 of NC_090649.1, forward strand.
ACATAAAATCACATGCATGCATCAGGAGCCAGGCGCGGACTGGCGGGATTGCCCCCCGGGCCGCCCGAATCCTAAGTAATCAGGGCCGGTGTGCAGGCAGGACAGGTGCGCAGACAGCAGGTCCGCAGTGAGTGACACAGTCGAGAGAGCTGTGCTCGCTCGATGTTTGCCACGGCCGCTCACTTCAAAAGCCACTAAGCCAGCCCCCTGCCCGGCCCGACCTGTCCCCTGTAACAGTCAGACTTTATGCACGCACTCCGCCGGCTGGTCTGCCTCCATCCTCTCCCCCTGTCCTCTCCCAAAGTGTCCCCCTCGATCATGTAAAAGAGGGAGCGGTGGTAGATGTCTTTCACCCCGCTAGTCAGTGCGATGCTGATTGGATGCCCCTGCAGCCGCCCAGTTAAGTTTCCCAGCATCTACATTTATGCACTTCTGTCATGTGATGCTATTATGTGCTGCCAGTGTCATCGGGAACCATGTGGAAGAGAGATACCACGAAGGCTGTGAAGGGGAGGGGGGAGAGGCTGAGAGCAGAGCTAGGCTAACAATGTAAAAAGCTCTGCTCCCCCCTTTTCCCATGGTGCATCAAGCCAGTCCAGCTCTGGGTTGACCAAAGACAATAGTCACAGGTGGAGGTGCAGCACAGAGCCACTGAAACAAATAGCCTCCAGGCTACAGCTCCACCCCCCTTATGAGTTTGTTGTTACAGCCTGAGCCTGGGACTCTGCTAGACACTGTGATGTTCCTGCATTCCATAGCTATCAGAGATCAGCCTAAACTCCAGACCTCTGGATTGTCAAGTGCCAGTCACTCGGTGTACCAAAAAATGCTTCCCAGCCTCCTCTCTACAAAAAATCCCTCTAATGTCTGTGTACTGTGCCTGTGTGATTTGTGTGTTGCGTGTGTATGGGTATTCATGTCTGTGTGCTGTGCCTGTGTTATTGGTATTCATGTCTGTGTGCTGTGCCTGTGTGATTTGTGTGTTGCGTGTGTAAGGGTATTCATGTCTGTGTGCTGTGCCTGTGTGATTTGTGTGTTACGTGTGTATGGGTATTCATGTCTGTGTGCTGTGCCTGTGTGATTTGTGTGTTGCGTGTGTATGGGTATTCATGTCTGTGTGCTGTGCCTGTGTGATTTGTGTGTTGCGTGTGTATGGGTATTCATGTCTGTGTGCTGTGCCTGTGTGATTTGTGTGTTGCGTGTGTATGGGTATTCATGTCTGTGTGTTGTGCCTGTGTGATTTGTATTCATGTCTGTGTGCTGTGCCTGTGTGATTTGTATTCATGTCTGTGTGCTGTGCCTGTGTGATTTGTGTGTTGCGTGTGTATGGGTATTCATGTCTGTGTGCTGTGCCTGTGTGATTTGTGTGTTGCGTGTGTATGGGTATTCATGTCTGTGTGCTGTGCCTGTGTGATTTGTGTGTTGCTCAACACGACTGGAGAGGAGACACTGAAGGGGACTGAAAGCTTCCTGGTGGTGGCACCTGGGACTCTGGAAGGGTAAAGGTATGACTAAGGTTGTCATAGTAGATTTTAAAAAATGTTACATGAATGGTGATGGTCCGCACATTGGAATTGTCCATCAGGTGTTGGTGAGGCTTTACAGTGACACCTGGTTTTTATCCATCACTTCTTATTTCCCTCAACCAAACTGTCAAATATGTTAATGAATCTGCCCTGTTTACCTGGCTACATCTTGCTGTGCAGCTTGAAAGGTCCCGACTCTCCTCTAACAGGCAGTAATAAAGCCCACCTTTGTGGAAAACTGATTGGACACCTCGTTGCCCCCATTCTTTGCTATGAGTCTGGCACATGCTCAATGAGCCACATAGCACGCTATGTAGCTGGTAACAACACAATCTACTGCTGCCACTACACAATCAGCACCTCTAGGAGGCAAAAAGGCTTCCAATCCATGTTCCATGTAGGAGGGCTGCCTGCCTGTATGAGGAGATCATTCAGGGATGTTTCAAGCTGCAAAGATGTTGCCAGGCAAACTGTTTCTGCACAATGCAGATTCACTGACATATTTGACAGTTTGGTTGGGGGAAATAGAAATGTAATGGATCATACCATGTGCTTGACAGGTGTTACAGTAAGCCTTACCAATGCCCGTTGGTCCATTCTAAAGTTTGTCAGCGTCAGATTTCATGCAGCAGTTATTGAATTGAAGCTAGAATTAAACTTTTTTTTTTAAAGGTGCCGTCTCCACCTGGGTCCTTCAGGTCCTGCCAATCCAGTGTCTCTTCTCCAGACACTGGACCAGATCTTCTCTCTCACTGTTTGATTGTAGCTTTGCTGAGTGCTTTATGTGATTATAAAAAAGAATAATGGTTAGGAATTGTGGGTGTGGTCTGTGTTTGGGGGGAGAGTTTAGGGCGGCAGAACTTCTGTGCCTACAAGCTCCTGAGTTGTAAATCTGGCCCTGATTGTCAATCAGCGTTGCTACCTTAAGTGCGCAAATCTCATTAGCGTGACTTAATTATAGCGGGACACTGCTTAATGTATTGTCTTCGTGCTACCATTAATAGATTTGCACACAAGAAAGATAAGGATTTGGGCTGGGTATGCCGTGAAACGGGCCTCTAGTTTGTGTTTTCCCCCCAGGCCAAAAGGTCCCAGTCCTCCTGTACTGAGTCGATGCAGTGAAGCAGCTTCAGGAAATGGAGAGGACTGGTGCTTAGAACTCTGGTAAGTGCTTCACTCACACTGTGCACTGCTCTGCATTTACCCGGGGAAGGGGGGGGGGAGGGGGGATTTTGCGGGGGGGGGAATTAGGGGGGAGTTTGGGGGGATTTACTTAGTGTTCAGCCGCGGGGATGCGGCAATTTAGTTAGGACAATGATATAAAAGAGATTCTTAAAATAAAAAGGTGAATTTTATGAGACTTAAGAGTCTCTTTAAGTAAGGCAAAAGTGTAAAAGTCATGAAGCTAGATTCTCCTCTTTAATACCGGACAGGTCCGTGTGAGAAGACAGGAACGGGGTTCGGCTATAAAATAGCTGAACTCAAAGTCATTAATTAGCAAGAACAAAGGTTAGTGTTAGGAGTGGAGAGGGTATAGTCTAGTGCTAACAGTGGTGAGGGCAGGTTAATATTTGGAGTGGCGAGGGCAGGTTAGTGTTTGGAGTGGGCAGGACAGTGTTAGGAGTGGGTAAGGGATGTTAATGTAAGGCATGAAGAGGGAACACGTTAATGTGAGAATAGGAGACAGAAGTTTGTAGAGATATTACCAATACATCAGCTATGAGTAATATCCTGCGCCAGACTTCCTAGCATCTACAGTAAATGGTCATCTTTAACCCTCCTGGTGGTCTATTAGAAACCACCAGGGGGCAGCGCAGCAGTGTTTTTTTAATTTTTCTTTTGTTAAATCATGTAGCGAGCCTAGGGCACGGGTTCTGGGGGGGGGGGGTGGCGCGGCGATCGGCGGCTAATCGGCGGGTAGCAGTGGCAGTCGGAAGGCACACGCAGCTAGCAAAGTGCTAGCTGCGTGTTGCAAGAAAAAATTATACAAATCGGCCCAGCAGGGCCTGAGAAATCCTCCTGCGCGGCATAGCCCGAGCTCAGCTTGGGCTTACCGCCAGGAAGGTTAAATCATCTAAAATCACAACTTGTTATGCTCAGACTTTCTAGAGCTAGTGTTTATGTATTTTTACATGACTTGTTTTTGGCATAAAGTACAAATGTCAATTACAGACTGAGATCACTCTTTTAGGTTGAACAATAATTTAACATGTTCTTTATTATACAGGTGAAGCTCGAAAAATTAGAATATGGTGCAAAAGTCTATTTATTTCAGTAATTCAACTTAAAAGGTAAAACCAATATATGAAATAGACTCATTACATGCAAAGTGAGATATTTCAAACCTTTACTTGTTATAATTTTGATGATTAGGGCTTATAGCTTATGAGAACCCCAAAATTTAAATCTCAGACCATTAGAGTATTGTGAAAATATTCAATATTCTAGCCTCTAAGTGTCAGACTCAGCTCATTAATCCAAAACACCTGCCAAAGGTTTCTATTTTATATTTGGTTTCACCTTTTAAGTTGAATTACTGAAATAAATGAGCTTTTGCACAATATTCAATTTTTTTAAGTTTCAACTGTATAATGAAGCTGTCTTCACTATCCTCTATCTGTTCATGTATCTGCCACTGTATGCTAGGCAGCTCTTTTGCCCAAAAGTCTTGAACTATTTTACCTTTTTCAGTACAGAATCTGAGTGAGCCATGCACACACAAGTCCACACAAATCTTAGCATTATATTCATGTTAGTGACAAATAAACCACAAGACTCCCAGCAATAACTGAGCTGAGAACATTCTGATAACTCATGGAGAACATTTGTGTTATTTCAATCAATAGGAGCAGTAGTGATGCCCCATGCTCGTCATCAGTTTCTGTCCCCATACAGGTGAAACTCGAAAAATTAGAATATCATTCAGAAGTTAATTTATTTCAGTAATTCAACTTATATATGAAATAGGAACCCTTTGCAGGTGTTTTGCGTTAAGCAGCTGATTAGAGTCTGACACTTTGAGGCCAGAATAATGGACATTCTCACAATATTCTAATTGTCTCAGATTTTGATTTTGGGGTTTTCATAAGCTGTATGTCATAATCATTAAAATTATAACAAATAAATGCTTGAAATATCTTGCTTTGCATGCAATTAGTCTATTTCATATATTAGTTTTACCTTTTAAGTTGAATTAGTGAAATAAATTGACTTTTGGACGATATTCAAATTTTACGAGTTTCACCTGTATATACGTAAATATGGATGTGTGTTCCAACCATGGCTGGGTATTCCATAAAGTACTGTAGGCTCATGTCTACAGGTACCTTATATGGCAGAGGTTCCACCCCTCTGATTTTGTTTTTTAATACGTGGGAACCAGTGGCGGACACAGCCAGCAGTGGGCCCCTGTGCAAAATTGTAATTGTGGGCCCCCTATGACCTGCGGCGCGCGTAGCGCGCCGCGGCAAAATATGGGCGTGGCTACAACCTGCGGCGCGCAAAGCGCGCCGCGGCAAAAATTAGTGGACAGAACCTGCGGCGCGTAGCGCCGCGGCAAAAAAATGGGCGTGGCAATGACCGGATGAGGGCGGAGCTAACTGTAACTTAAAGCGAACCCGGGGTGAGGGTTTATTTCCTTTTAAACAATACTAGTTGCCTGGCGGCCCTGCTGATCTATTTGGCTGCAGTAATAAACTGAATTACACCAGCAACAAGCATGCAGCTAATCTTCTCAGTTCTGACAATATTGTCAGAAACCCCTGACCTGCTGCATGCTTGTTCAGGGTCTATGGTTGAAAGAATAAGAGGCAGAGGACCAGCACGGCAGCCAGGCAACTGGTATTGCTTAAAAGGAGAGAAATATGGCAGCCTCAATATTATTCTCACCTCAGGTTCCCTTGAAAAGTGCAACGCAAAGACAGTGGGCCCAAGTTTTGGTGACCCTTTCCCCAGAAAATTCACATAATTGTGCAGGTTTTCTCAAGAAAATACACATATATGCCCAGAAAATACGTGCAATCATGTCGGCAGATATGCCCAGAAAATACGTGCAATCATGTCGGCAGATATGCCCAGAAAATATGTGCAATCAAGTCGGCAGATATGCCCAGAAAATACGTGCAATCAAGTCGGCAGATATGCCCAGAAAATACGTGCAATCAAGTCGGCAGATATGCCCAGAAAATACGTGCAAACAAGTCGGCAGATATGCCCAGAAAATACGTGCAAACAAGTCGGCAGATATGCCCAGAAAATACATGCAATCAAGTCGGCAGATATGCCCAGAAAATACGTGCAAACAAGTCGGCAGATATGCCCAGAAAATACGTGCAATCATGTCGGCAGATATGCCCAGAAAATACATGCAATCAAGTCGGCAGATATGCCCAGAAAATACGTGCAAACAAGTCGGCAGATATGCCCAGAAAATACGTGCAATCATGTCGGCAGATATGCCCAGAAAATACATGCAATCATGTCGGCAGATTTGCGAAGAAAATACATGCAATCATGTGGCAGACCTGCCCAGAACATACACCTGCTAATATAAATAAAACAAAAACATTTACTCACCTGCAGCAGCAGACCTCCTGTCCCAGCCTCCATCCGGCGCGCAGCTCCCATGGGTGGTTGGGTGGATAGGTAGCCTAGTGGGTGGGTGAGTGGGTGGGTGGGTTGGTAGCCTGGTTGAGTGGGTGGGTTGGTAGCCTGGTGGGTGGGTGGGTAGGTAGCCTGGTGGGTGGGTGGGTAGGTAGCCGGGTGGGTAGGTAGCCTGGTGGGTGGGTGGGTAACTAGCCCGGTAGGTAGGTAGGTAGCCCGGTGGGTGGGTAGGTAGGTAGCCTGGTGGGTGCGTGGGTAGCCGGGTGGGTGGGTAGGTAGCCTGGTGGGTGGGCTGGTAACTAGCCCGGTAGGTAGCCGGGTGGGTGGTTAGGTAGGTAGCCGGGTGGGTGGTTAGGTAGGTAGCCGGGTAGCCGGGTGGGTGGGTAGGTAGCCTGGTGGGTGGGTTGGTAACTAGCCCGGTAGGTAGCCGGGTGGGTGGTTAGGTAGGTAGCCGGGTGGGTGGTTAGGTAGGTAGCCGGGTAGGTAGGTAGGTAGCCGGGTGGGTAGGTAGCCGGGTGGGTAGGTAGCCGGGTGGGTGGTTAGGTAGTTGAGTGGGTGGTTAGGTAGGAAGCCTGGTGGGTGGGTAGGTAGCCGGGTGGGTAGGTAGCCGGGTGGGTGGTTAGGTAGTTGGGTGGGTGGTTAGGTAGGAAGCCTGGTGGGTGGGTAGGTAGCCGGGTGGGTAGGTAGGTAGGAAGCCTGGTGGGTGGTTAGGTAGTCGGGTGGGTAGGTAGGTAGCCGGGTGGGTAGGTAGCCGGGTGGGTAGCTATCCGGGTGGGGGGCCCGACTCCTATCCTCCCTCCCTCCCTTCCTTCCTCACCTCGGGGGGCCCCCTCCCGATATGCGCGGCGGGAGAGTGAGCGGCAAATGCAGGAAGTCTTCAGGGCTCTCCAGGCATCCGCTAGAGGCCCAGCCGCTGAGTCTCCAATATGTCTCCAACTGGAGACATATTGGAGACCAAGCGGCTGGGCCTCTAGCGGATGCCTGGAGAGCCCTTCCTGCATTTGCCGCTCGCTCGCTCTCCCGCCGCGCATATCGGGAGGGGGCCCCCGAGGTGAGGGAGGGAGGGAGGATAGGAGTCGGGGGGCCCCCGGGAATAAAATAATAAAAAAAAAAAAAAATATTTAAAAAAAAAAAAGTATTTAATGCCATGGGCCCCTGAAGAAAACGGAACTTCAGGGGCCCTCGTGCGGCGGCACGGCCTGCACGGCCGTATGTCCGCCCCTGGTGGGAACTGAGTCTTAGCTAGTCATGTGTTATATCTTAAGTCATGTACACGTTTTCATTTTTTTTTTCAACCAAAATAGTCAGTAATTCATTCTCCATACATGCTGTTGAGCTCCAGGTCATAGAGAATGTTATGTAAGTCTGCTGAGATATTTTGAGGGTTCTTGTTAATTAAGAGACTCCAAGTTTGCTCATTTGTATTAATTTGGAGTCTCTTCATTAACAAGAACCCTCAAAATACCTCAGCAGGCTACCGCAGGACACACAGTTTCAACAATTACTAACATTTGCAAAAAAAAGGTTGAAATGGCCATGGGAGGTACTAATGCTGCAATAGTAAGACTGATAGATGGCTAGACCAGAAATTGAGAAAATAGAGAAGATAAACATAATTTACTAAACAGGACTACACAGATGAGATATTTCTAGTAATCACGATAAAATACATTCTATGTTCAAAACCTTCTACAGTAAAGTTTACGAAAACCTTAAAGGCTAGTTCTACACCTGGGGAAAGCGTTATGGTGCGATTGCGCTGCCCCCCCTACGAAACGCACCACCATGCCAAAAAAGTGATTCATATGATCCTATGGCAGAGTGCGCTGACAGGGTGATATGCATAGTGCCTCATCACCACCCCTCGCCCAGTGACGTACTCCCTGCTGAACAGGAAGTAAGTCACTTGGATTCCTGGCTTCCCTGTCATATTTGCGCCATTCCGCACATGCGATCCACATTGCTGCCACAACAACTTAATTTTTTTGCTATGCACATTGACTTCAATGCGTTCCACTGCCACTGCATTGCCACATAAGTCACACAGTAACGAGCTGTTGTCTTTGTGGCTGGTCTGCAACGAATCTGATAGGTGCCATGCGGATATTGTACTGGACCCCATTCACTTTCTTTGCTGCTGTATTACCCTGAGTGCATAAATGGTAACACAACATGTAAAAAGTGACCAAGTGTACAATAGGCAGACCTTCACTCAAAAATTCCTGTCTATTATAAAAAAAAAAAAAAAAAAAAGCAACAGCATACTAACTTTTAAAGAAAATAATTTATTGGTTACAGCTGATACAAATCCTGCAATAAATCTGCAGTGTGTCTACTTCCTGCTTTTATGTAAGCAGGCATATTGTTAACATCCTGTGTTTACCAATTAGCTGCTCTGCTGTGGCAGTCAGCTGACACAGCTGCAAGCCCAAATTACAACTTCTGATTAGTCACAGATGAGGGTGAATTAGACATGCTAAACTCTCTAAATACATACATTGTGCATTTCTCTATGTCTTTCTTCTGTCCTGTGCAAGGATTCAGGTCCACTTTAAGGATTTCATGAGAGATACCTGCCTGCCTAAATTAACTGTTAATGCACAAAACTCATTGAATGAGAAAACTGAGAAGGTAGAGATCCTTAAAGCTATCACAAATCTCAAACCTGGCAACACCTCTGGCCCAGACAGCTTTTTATCAATTACTACAAAAATAGCCTCACATATTAGCATACAGCAGAAAGGAATGAGGCTCCTACTAATTTCTCAGAATCACTGATTCCCTCATCCCGAAACCAAGTAAGGATCTCTTAAGTCTGAAACAATTCAGACTCATACCATCACTCAACTATGACAATACAATTCTATGATAAAGGCCAACAGATTACATAAATTCTTACCTGCGTTAATAAACAGAGATCAAGTAGGGTTCAAGTAGGGTTCATGCCGTTTAGTCAATTGCCATGTAATATTAAGAAACAAATAAAACAGCATACATAACTAATACATCTCAAAAAGCCTCTTGTGATTCTCACCTTAAACATAATATTTTGGGCAGCTTATATTTGTTAGCAATAGTGCTCCAACACTATGGAACTCACTACCTCTCCTATTAGGGTTTCCCCCTCCTCCATCTTCAAGAAGGCCCTCAAAATTCACCTTTTCACTCTGGCCTACCCCCCCCCCCCCCCCCCCGCACACACACACACTAAACCCACAGCTAAACTCTGGTCCCCTACCTTTCGTGTCCCATCCTCTTCCTCTAAATTGTAAGCCTTTGTGTAGGGTCGTCCTCCTTATGTCTCCTACCTGTTCATGCACCTCCATTACTGTGCACCCATCCTATGGATCTGGGTGTACTCGAGTGAACTCGACTTGCCTAATCTCTATGCTCCCATCCAGTGACTGACTAAGCATTACCTTGTACTCATACTGTGCTGTATGATCTGGTTTGCACATATTCCTGTATTGTCTTATTGCTGTATGTCACCCCTACATATTGTCTGTAACCCTAACTAATGTCCAGTGCTGCGTAATATGTTGACGCTTTATAAATACAATAAATAAACAAATAGTAATGCTGTGGCTAATCACAGCAGGCAAAAAGTGGGGCAGATCCTCCTAAATCACCAGGGCAAGCTTTATCAAAAAGGGGGCTATTATTATTATGGAAATACTGCTCTTTGCGTACATGAAAAATGGGTGCCATGGAAATCTGGATGCCAGAAATATCTGTGAGTAGAATATAAGTACAATTACCAATATTCTATTATCCTGGCTTTTGACTTGGCCACCACAAAATCCTCCATTTATTTACTCAGTTATTCCTTGATTGATAAGTGAGCTTTGATCTTCTGTCAGATGGCCTCATATATCTCTTTGAGAACCCTGCAATACAATGAAGAACTCATTGTGGATTAGGTGATGGCCAGATCATCAGGCCGTGATCCAACAAAGCAGTTCCCCACTGTATTATTTCCACTGTCATGTTTTTAGGAGACAACTGGCCCAGGGGGAAGGGAGGCTACTCTCTGCACTGTCTCTGAAACTCAGAAATATTTACATCTCATTGATCATCCCTACTAATTTCAACTCCCAAAAGTACTACTTCCCCAGCATTGCTTCCTTCTTTGTGACTGGGCAAAAGTTTGGGGAGGTGAAGCAAGGAAGATTGTATTGTCAGGAACTGAGTCATATTGTATCCTGGTAGTTCGTTATCATAGCCCCTTAATCTTAAAAGGAACCTGTACTGAGTAAAATTATTTAAAATAAACACATGCGGTAACTTCAAATGAACATTAAATAGTTACCTTGCCATCAGTTCCTCTCAGAAGCTCACCATTTTCTTCTGACAATGATCCCTTCCAGTTCTGACAATATTTTGTCATATCTGAAATATATCAGTTGCTGTCAGTTATAAATCAGTTGCTGCCAGTTATAGCTGAGTGGACAACTGATGTGGCCGGAAATGTCCATGTTTCACTATGGCTCAAGTGGGCGATGATACAGTTTAACAGTGTGCTGACCAGAAAGCTGAAATGGGGTAATGGCCATTATTAAAATGGAGGACGGAGAATTCCCTTGATCACAGTGGACAAACAGGAAGCAGGAGAGGAGAAAGAGATTGATGATTAGACAACACAGGAGGTAAGCATGACGTGTGTATGCTTATTTTGACTTTTGATTTTCAGTTCAGGTTTTCTTTAAAGTACACTTGACCTGAAGCAAAGCCACAAGATCCACATACCTCCGCGCATTGACCTTTCCTCTCCTTATTCCTCCCAGTCTTCATAATCACTCCTTGAAAAATTTGACTTTCAGCTAAAATTACATTTTAACCACTTCCCGACCGCCGCATGTACAAATGGCGGCCGGGAAGTGGATCCCGCAAGGACCGCCGCATGTACATTTGGCGGCGGTCCTTGTACGGGCATGGGCGGAGCGATCGCGTCATTCGTGACGCGATCCTCCGCCGGGGACTGGCTCCGCCCCCCTTGCGCTGTAACCCGCCGGCCGTTTGGAAGCGCCGGCGGGTTACTAGCACCCGGATCGCCGCATACAAAGTGTATAATACACTTTGTAATGTATACAAAGTGTATTATACAGGCTGCCTCCTGCCCTGGTGGTCCCAGTGTCCGAGGGACCACCAGGGCAGGCTGCAGCCACCCTAGTCTGCACCGAAGCACACTGATTTCCCCCTCCCTGCCCCCTGATCACCCACAGCACCCAATGCCCTGGCATTTTAGGGGCCCTAAACCGTGAGGAGTAGTCTTGAAACAAAAATGACCTGTGAAATCCTAAAGGTACTCATTGGACTTTGGGCCCCTTAGCGCAGTTAGGGTGCAAAACAGTGCCACACATGTGGTATCGCTGTACTCAGGAGAAGTAGTATAATGTGTTTTGGGGTGTATTTTTACACATACCCATGCTGAGTGGGAGAAATATCTCTGTAAATGGACAATTGTGTGTAAAAAAAAATCAAAAATTGTCATTTACAGAGATATTTCTCCCACCCAGCATGGATATGTGTAAAAATACACCCCAAAACACATTATACTACTTCTCCTGAGTACGGCAATACCACATGTGTGGCACTTTTTTGCAGCCTAACTGCGCTAAGGGGTCCAAAGTCCAATGAGCACCTTTAGACTTTACAGGGGTGCTTACAATTAGGCACCCCCCAAAATGCAAGGACAGTAAACACACCCCACAAATTACCCCTTTTTGGAAAGTAGACACTTCAAGGTATTCAGAGAGGAGCATAGTGAGTCCGTGGCAGATTTCATTTTTTTTTTGTCGCAAGTTAGCAGAAATGGAAACTTTTTTTTTTCTTTTTTTGTCACAAAGTGTCATTTTCCGCTAACTTGTGACAAAAAATAAAATCTTCTATGAACTCACCATGCCTCTCAGTGAATACTTTGGGATGTCTTCTTTCCAAAATGGGGTCATTTGGGGGGTATTTATACTATCCTGGAATTCTAGCCCCTCATGAAACATGACAGGTGGTCAGAAAAGTCATAGACGCTTCAAAATGGGAAAATTCACTTTTTGCACTATAGTTTGGAAACGCTATAACTTTTATCCAAACCAATCAATATAGGCTGAATGGGTTTTTTTTTATTAAATACATGTTTGTCCACATTTTTCGTGCTGCATTTATACAGAAATTTTACTTTATTTGAAAAATGTCAGCACAGAAAGTTAAAAAAAATCATTTTTTTGCCAAAATTCATGTCTTTTTTGATGAATATAATAAAAAGTAAAAATCGCAGCAGCAATCAAATAGCACCAAAAGAAAGCTTTATTAGTGACAAGAAAAGGAGGTAAAATTCATTTAGGTGGTAGGTTGTATGAGCGAGCAATAAACCGTGAAAGCTGCAGTGGTCTGAATGGAAAAAAAGGGTCTGGTCCTTAAAGAGGAACTCCAGTGAAAATAATTTAATAAAAAAAAGTGCTTCATTTTTACAATAATTATGTATAAATGATTTAGTCAGTGTTTGCTCATTGTAAAATTTTTCCTCTCCCAGATTCACATTCTGACATTTATTACATGGTGACATTGTTACTGTGGGCAGGTTATTTAGCTGTTTCTAGCTGTTAGACAGCTGTAAACAGCCATTTCCTGTCTGTGAACATTGTTACATTGTGGCAGTTTGCCAGGAGTACCGCGGTATTCAGAGCCTCTTGTAGGAGGGGTTTCAGCCCCCTGATGGTCTGTTTGTGAAAATCATTCTATTTCTCATGTAAAAGGGGGTATCAGCTACTGATTGGGATAAAGTTCAATTCTTGGTTGGAGTTTCTCTTTAAGGGGGATAAAGCCTATGGTCCTCAAGTGGTTAAGACAGGAAGAGGCAGGCTTGCAGTGATATTCCCTCCTATCACCCTCCCATTGCATCCTCTTCCCTGCCCCATTCACTCCCTAAGGCACATTTTTAAGAGTGTCTATGTAGACCGGGGGTGGGGGGTGGGGGGACAAGGAGCGGAAAAGACAATGCACAGAGGTATGCGGATCCAGCATGAACATATCTCTGTTCTTACCTTAGATAGCTTTGCCTCAGATCAGATATACTTTAAAGCACTTACAGGGTTACTTGCACTTTGTCCAATAATTAAGTCTTCTTTCAGTTTCTGTTTGCAGTCATAGGTAGCCTCCAATATCTCCAATAGCTGCCCCCAAATATTGGCCAGCAGGGAAAGCAGTGCAGTGGATAGCACTCTTGCCTTGCAGCATTCTGTCCCCAGTTTGGTTCTAAACCAGAACACTATTTGCATGGAATTTTTATTTCTTACTGTTTTTGCATAGATTTCCTCTGGGCACTCTGGTTTCCTCACACGTCCAAAAAACATACAGGTTAAATGGTTTCCTCCAAAATTTACCTTAGACTGTGATGGACATATAACTATGGTAGACATTAGATTGTGAGGTCTATAAGCACACTATTGTGCTTCTGTCTACTATTCAGCAGCACATCACATCGGTGTTACAGACTGGTACATGTTACTGAAAAGTGGATTGAAGAGCTCAAGTGTGTTCAGGTGCTTATCGGGACAAAATAGTTGCTGGTAAAGCTGTTGCCTTTGATGTAGGATTTGAGCCTTTTACCAGGGTTCAAATCCTGGCTCAAGCCAGTAAGTAAAAAACAGTAAGAAGTCTTTAGGCACGGCACCCTAATGATCCTGGTCACCCGTAGAGCACACCATAAGTGGCTGCAGCCAGGGACAGTTCTAAACTTTTTGCCGCCTGAGGTACCCATACTACCCATAGGTACTATAATTTCCCCCAGTATAGGTAGCCTGGAGGGGGTAGCTGCCAGGAAGTGGGAGCAGCAGGCAAAGTGGTGAGGAGGGGGGTCAGACACCACCCCTCCCTCACCTGGGGCTCTCCCATCCGTGCTCCCTCTCCAGCTATTTGTGCAGCATTTAATTTCTGTTAGTCAGCGGGGGAAGCAATGACTCACCTACTTCCGTGATCCAGCGTTCCACTGCTAGCGTCACTTCCTGCAATGTCACCGACGGTACTGCGTAAGTACAGTGGGTGGCATTGCAGGAAGCGATGCAAATGGTGGAACATAGCGCTGGATCACAGAAGTGATCACCGCTGTGCCCGCTGCTCCCCCTTCCTGAATGCTACCCCCTCCAGCTCGGGGCCCCCCATCCATGGCAAGGCCCCCCCCACTTCCACTACCTGAGGAATTTGCCTCACCCCCGCCTCATGAGCGGCCCGGGGCTGGCTGCAGCCTTGAAGTGCTTGAAGTCCAGCAGGAGAATATGAATAGCACAATATAAATGTTCTATGTCTTGTCTATATGTTTTTAAAAGTGCTACATAAATAGAAAATAAATAAAATAGGTGGCTTGCAATATTTGCCTGCAGTCATAGCTGGCCCCAAACATCTGCCAGCAGTCAAAGGTGGCTCTTAATATCAGTCATGAGTCATAGATGACCCCCAATATCTGCCTATAGTCATAAGTGGCTCCCAATATATCCCAGCAGGCATACTTGTTGTGTTGTCTAGCAGTCATAGGTGACTACCCAAATCTTCCAGCCTATAGATGCTTCACAGAGTCTTTTAAAAACATGTCCTTGCAGGCTACGGGGGCCTGGAGGAAGCCGCCGGGAAGTCCAAATATCATTTTTATGTTGCACTCAGGGTCCCTTTAAGCCTGTCAGTTTAGGCATAGTGCAATCACACACTTTAAGAGTAACAAGCAACTCAAAGAAAATTTTAAAGTTCCCATTTATATTGAGGTATTTGAAGATGTAAATTTTTTTCCCACATGCAGAATTTGTATTTATGTTTGCACAAATAACAAAATGGACTATAGGTGGTACCTGATATTTGTTACATTGTACACCTTTTTATCATTAAAATAAAGATCAAATAACTGTATGGTGAATGTATTGAAACAATTAAAGGAAATCTTAAAGTGACTCTGTAACAAAAATTACAACGTTTTTTCTACCTTCCTACAAGTTCCTAAACCTATTCTAATGTGATCTGGCTTGCTGCAGCTCTTTCTACTATAACCATCTCTGTAATAAATCAATGTATCTTTCCCCTGTCAGACTTGTCGGCCTGTGTCTGGAAGGCTGCCAAGTTCTTCAGTGTTGAACTGTTCCTCTATGCACACTCCAGTGTGTGTTTTATTTACATAAGCCAGCAGCTTCTCTGCTATCTTATCAGTAATAAAAGAGAGCTGGATAAAAATCCTCCTCTGGAGGCTGTGAAAGGAGCTGGTCTGTCACATACTAAGGAATTAACCACATAGGCAGAGCTGTCTGCAGGAAGCCTGTAATGTTCAGTGCATGAGAGAAGCTGGGGACAGAAGGTAAACACACACAAGTGATCTCTTGAGATTCAGAAGTAAGGCTGTATACAGCCTGCTTGTGTATGGATGTATTTTCTATGTATGGACATACTGTACATCAACCTACTTCCTGTTTTGGTGGCCATTTTGTTTGTTTATAAACAAACTTTTTAAAACAGTTTTTGACTACTTTTAATGCGGCGGGGAGCGGTGAAATTGTGACAGAGGGTAATAGGAGATGTCCCCTAACGCACTGGTATGTTTACTTTTGTGCGATTTTAACAATACAGATTCTCTTTAAGTGAGCTAAAGACAGTGAGTTTTACTTACCCGGAGCTTCTTCCAGCCCTCTGCAGTCAATCAGATCCCTCGCGCTCCTCCTGATCCGCAACATTAGCTTGCTGTGCCCTCAACAAACGTCTGCGACTGGCTCAGTTGCGTGCTACTGTGTCTGTACGGCTCTGGCCGTATGCCTCTTTGATCATGTAACTGAGCTTTACAAACAAGTTTAACAAACTGCACATGCGCAGAATGCTGCCGGCCATGAGAGTACAATATAGAGGAGACGTAGGCACCTGTGACGCCAGCACAATGCAATGGACAAGGAAGACAGCAAGGGACCTGAAAAACTACAGGGGGCTGGGAGAAGCAGGGAGAAGCCACAGGTAAGTCAATCTCAACTTCTCTTTCCTATCTAAAATTTCCTTGAAAAGCATTCCATGGAGTGAACGTATTTTTCACATAACCACCCAGAATCTGAAAGCAAACACCTTCAATTCAAATGCATGGCTAGGCAGGGAGAAAAGACCATATTAGACCATTAGAGATAAAGTGTAATTCTAGGATATATATATATATATATATATATATATATATATATATATATATATATATATATATATATACATATATATATATATATATATACATATATATATATATATATATATATATATATATATATATATATATATATATATATATATATATATATGGTCCTAGGGTCATTTTAATTGAAATGCATCTTTGTGTTTCTTTGCTGCATGAGCACCAGGTAAGGAGATGATGCACTAAGTGATGAAGAAGAACCCACCACTCATGAGTCATTAGTTCTTTTGGCTCATATTCACTGAATAAACCTGTGTTTTGAGAGCACTTATCATCTTTATGCACCTGCCAAATGCTGACATATTGCTTGGTATCAGCATAGCAAAAGGTCAGTAACATTGCAGCTGCTTTCTAAGATAATCCATGTATATGGTGGGCTAAACCATTGTCTTTAAATGGGGTCACTTTCTTTTTCCAGAAACTTGCAAATCCAAACAAATAAGCCAAATGGATAAGGTATGGATATGACAAAATTTGTGTAGAAAGATTGTTTCTGTCACGTCTAAACTTTTTTTCTATTTAAAGGAAATCTGTGGCGTGAATTATTGGTGTATTTACACTTATCTAGGGCTTCCTCTAGCCCATGAGGTGTGTAGGCTCCCTCGCCCTGCTCTCCGGCTGCTCTGTTCTTTTGTTATCCTCGATGGTAATCTGGCATGCGCGGCTTGGCTGTGTGCACACCCCATCGTGCTCCTGCACCCGGGAGCATTCTGTGCCTGTGCATTAGCACTGCGCAGGTGCAAAATGCTCCTGGATACGGGATGGTGGAGATAACAAGAGAACGGAGTGGCCGGAGAGGATGCCGAGGCAGCCCACACACCTCTTGGGGCTGGAGAAAGCCCCAGGTAAGTATAAATACACCAATAGTTCACCTTTCATGTACACTTTAAAGGGAACCTGAAGTAAGAGGCATAAATTGGCTGCCATCTTAATTCCCTTAAAATCAATGCCAATTTCCTGGCTGTCATGCTGATCTTTTGTGTTGTATCGGAGTTGCACACTTTCTACAAGTATGCAACTAATGGAGTCAGACCAGAGTCAAATGCATCTGATCAGCATGCTTATTCTGGGCCAATGAATTAAAGTGTTAGAGAAAGAGCATGAGTACCGAAGTCAGGCAACCGGCATTAGGGAATGAAAGTTGAAGCCTCTGCATTCCTCTCACTTCAGGTTCCCCAACAAAAAAAGAAAAACATAACTTCAGATGGTGTTCTTCAAGTGCACATGTAAGAAGTGCACAGCTTACCTCCCACTCCCAGTATCTTACATCTACCTTTAATTCACCTACCCAGTAGTATTGTACCGTGCAGGGGCATAACTACAAACTTTGATGGGGTCCCCCATTGTTCACACCCTTTCCCTTGCCTCCCCTGGTGATGCTCACAGCCTGGAAGCCCATCTTGCAAGGGTCATAAAACAAGTGTAGGCATCATAAACTCCATACCCATAACAAGTGTAGCCACAAAAAGACCAGATCTGAAGGATGGACCTCTTTATCAGAGGGAGTGAAGCAGGAGTTGGGGCCCCCTTACAGCTCTGCCCCCCCCCCCCCCCCACGGCGGTTACAGGGGCTGCTTCCCTGCCGTTATGTCCCTGGTACCATGTTAGCCATGTGTGAAAGCAGGAAGTTTTCAATCAGGATTACACCATTTATCGACTAACTTTAAAAGATGAAAATTTCCACCCATCCTAGTGCTAAAAATGTCCAGCAGTTTGGAAACATGGATCCCATCCCACTTCATCTTCCAATCAATGTTTGACTCGTGCCACATCTGAAAACACTTGAAATGGAGACAATTGGAGTGTGAAGAGATGATGATTAGTGACATAACTAAGGCCCCCTCATGTATCCTGAAGGGACTCAAAGCCCAATAACAGGCATACCATTTATACCAGTATATTAAAGTATATTAAAATTACTGTCACACAACCATATTTTCAAAACAATAATAATATCACCTTTTTTCTCCAGAACATTTGCAGCTCATTTGAAGCAAGCATCAATGGGCTCGGTGCAGTAAACTAGACCAACCTACCAACAATCTTTACTGCAGCTCTGATAAACTGTGAAACCTGATTAGTTGCTACAGGTTACTGCAGTGTTTCTCAAACCTGTCCTCATGACTCCGCAACCATGCATGTTTTGCAGACAACCACCCCTATGCACAGGTGGGGTAATGAGTGTCTCAGCTAGGTGGATTCCATGTAGCTGAGACACTCATTACCCCACCTGTACATAGGTAGGTTGCCTGCAAAACTTGCACCTTAGGGAGTCATGAGGACAGGTTTAAGAAACACTGGATTACTGCATTTCCACACCTTCACTACTCTTTTTCTGCCTAATTCAATAGACTAGATTGTCTCTCAGTGTGCAGAAGTTCATCAAGTACGTCAATCAACCCTACATGAAGACCAAGAGGAAATAAAGTTGTACCAAAAATTAATTAGAAAAATATTTACGTTTTTTATTGTTATATTTAATAATCATTTCACCTGTGCTTACTCATTCAACATATTTGACCTTAGAAGTAACAAAGATGTCTGGGCATTAAACAGTTAAAGTCATGATGATTAGTTGTAACCAGTGTCACTCAACCATATGGCTTCTTCTTTTAATTAAACCTCTATTCACAGTGTGTCTGGTTAAAACAAATACATTTAAAAAAACAGAACTGACAGTCATTACATATGATAAAATAAACTGAATTGATTTATTCTGTCATTTATTTTGAAGGTAAGAGACCTTTTTTTTTTCTTTTGCAAATATAAAGCCATTTCATCTCCTCAGAAGTGTACAGCAAAAGACGTTGTAGGTAGATTTATTTCTTAAACAAGCAAAAAATAAAACATACATTCTCTGTGCTTAATACAGTAAGAGTGTGCATCAACCATAGCTTAATTATACACACTGCCTACATTAACATACGGAAATGTTTCATTTTCCCACTTCAAAACGTGTAGTGAGACAATATGACTTTCCTGTTTGTGCTGTATATCTTCCCATTGCATTAAAAGGCAAGTGGCAGTCATTTAAAGGGCATGTCAATCTGTTATACATCCATCATTGAGGTGAAACATTAATACATACATCATTTAGCTACAATGATCGGTGAGAATTTATGAGTGTCCTTTCATATTGATTGGAAAACACCAGTGTAGATTTTTTTGCACACTCCTGCACACCACGTTTACCAAGAAAGCTTGAGATGAATGGGCCACTGCACACAGTGACACATCTTAAAGCATGTCTCTAAAATCATATGAACCTTTTGTTTTTTTTCCTCTACCGAAATAAATTACAAGCATACACAGACATATTAATACTAGTGACATAAAACATAACAACTGTGCAAAGCCCTACAGAGTGCATGAAAATAATTCTACAGACCTTAGATGCCAAAAAAAAAGGCAACAGTGTCAAGGGGGAAAAAAAGGAAACAAAAATACATGGAAAGAGAAGTCTAAGTTAATTTTCCAATTCCAAGTGTTAATTGTAAGCATTGATCTGAAGATGAGCTCTTTGCATTTGGCATGGGTGAATATTTATGCAGCATCATTGCTAGAGTCATAGCAGTGAAATGCAGAGCTGAACAGTAGGATAGCAGTATGTATTGACGTTTTGGGCTCAGCAGCATTCATGAGTCTGACAACTCAGGGTAGGGAGTTTCAGGCAGTGATTCTTTACAATATCGACTGGGTTCTGCAGACAAAAGGAAAACATTCATAGCATTATTGATAGAGTGTCATAATGGGCTGTACCAAATAAAACTAAGTACGATGTATTGGGAATTCATTGCAATGTGTGTTTATATTTAGGTAAACTAATGTACTGAATACTGCTGTAAACAGGATGGAACTAAGTGACCACTTTGTAAGTGACTTTAACAGTTAAAATACCATAATATATAGATGTGATCCAGATATTATGGGGACCATATCAGTAGATAGCTGGACAATTTGAATGCATAGTGTTGCCACAGAGGGCATGAAATCACCACATGGCCCTCTAGACACATAAGACAGCACAATAAGATGCTGGATTAGGGTAGATAGTGTCGCTTCAGATAGTATGCAAGGAGGAATGGAATGGATGAGTTGGGGATTTATGCTTATAATCTATTCAGTTCAAATAAGTCACATAAGGTGATTTTGTTTTCCAAACGGTATGTTTATGCTTCTGGTTTATTTTATCTGGATCTGATTATTTCCCTTTTCTCTGCTAATAGATGCTTAATGATCTAACCATCTCTAAATCAGATGTATCAACGTCGCTTTGTATATTGAACCACAATTAGATGATTCATCAGCAAATCGGTTTAGTTAACTCAGGTTGAACTCCATTAACTGACAAACAAATCTGCTGATTGATCCAGTAAGCACACAGTTCAGACAATTGAGCATCCCACAACCAGTTCTCCAAATCTGAAATTTGTCTGTTGTCATGGAAAAATATAACTGGGGGCAATGAATGAACCATTCACCTCAGATCAGATATGATAGGTTCACATCAGGCTTGAACAAGGGACCAGAGATACCACCTAGTCTTATCATCTCATCCCACCTGATCTCCCCAAAAAATCAGGGAAGGACTGGGACCTTTTGGCCTGGGGGAAACACAAACTAGAGGCCCGTTATCATGGCAGCCCCAGCCCGAATTGTGTCACACACGCACCCCACGTCATATATGGCAGTAGTCACGTGGAGCACCAATGCGGAAATACAGAAAGAACACTCTAGGGACAGCGTGACAGGTAAAGTACAGGCACCAGGGGGGGCCATAATACATTTTGAGGGACAACGGCCAGGGTTTATGTCATGTCTATCATTCGTGGTAAACGCATGCCATGGTTATTACACCTGACAACCACATTGCCCGAAATTTCCCAACATCTCAGATTGATACATTCAACCAATTTTCACCCAAAATTTTCTTTAAGGGCTTTCTTCCTCTACCATATAATCACTTTAATTCCCCAAGGCTCATTCAAAACGCCCCCCCCCCCCCCACACACCACTTATGTCCTCCCCTTTGCCACCATCTCTACTAATTTCTCAAAAATGCCCCTCTTCCACCACGGATATCCCCTCCCTCTTAACCAGACACATCCTTACTGACCTCCCCCCTGGCACCATGATCCCTGCCTCATTAATGCTCATTTCCAAAGTTTTCGATACCCCTCCTTCCATCACTGTTTTCACTCTCCCCCAACATCCATGCCTTGCTTACCTGCTTTTTATTGGTGGTCAGTGGCAGTGCATCACTGCCTGCCCATGACCCACTTTACTATAGTATGAAACCCTATAGGCCACATCCATACTCAGTACTGACAGGTGGAAAAGCCATTATGATTCGATCATAGTGAAAGAATCTGTCCATAACAATTGATGCATGTATGGGCAGCTTTAGATTATGGTTTCTAACAACAAGATTGGAGAGAGGAGAGAGAAGGCAAAGCAAGTGGTTTTGGTGCACTGCGCTCAGCACCAGTTACCCAACCCAGGAGCCCCATAGCAGCAATAATCAGCTGTGCGGGGCAGGGTAATTAAGGGCTCAGGTGATCGCCATACCCCAAATTACACCTCCCTCCGAGTTGCAACGACTCGGAGGGGGACAAGTATTTAACGCCGCCAGGGAGTTTAGTGGCAGCAGGAAGAGCTGTCATTCTGCGCTCCCGACGCCCAACTCACCCGCATCGTACAAATACTAAGGGCTCAGACACACTACAAGCACTTTTATGAGAGCTTTTTAGCCATCAGAACTTTCTGAGAGCTTTTTAAAAAGGGCTCCCATTGACTTACATTAAAATCATGGTAAAATCGCGATTGAGGTGAAATCGCGATTGCAGTAAAATCGCTCAGAAAAGCGCTTATAGTGTGTCTGAGCTCTTATGCAGAGAAAGGGAGAAACAGTGAGGAGAGAAATGCTGAAAGAGACAAGTTAAGTGACAAGACAATATGCTCTGTACAGCGCTACGGAAGATGGCGACGCTATATAAATACTAAATAATAATAATAATTTGCCTCACCAGGATTGCACTTTTATTTAGCTTTCCTGTATGACAAGACACAGCCAGCCAGCTGTGGGAAGAGGGAAACAAAGGTGAATGAGGGAGGGCTGGTGCACACCAAGAGTGCTTCTGAGCGTTTTCCAAATCGACAATGATTTGAAAAGCGCTTGGCTAATGTTACCCTATGACAGTGCTCTCAGAGCAGCATTGTGATTTTTCAAAATTGCAAACACACAGCATGTAGCATTTTTGGAGAGATTCATTCAAAAATCGCCCTGAAAATCGTTTCACAAAATCACACTCGCAAATTGCTAGCGTTTGCTATTGTGATTTTGGCGTGCACTAGCCCAGAGAGAAGAGGAGTGGAGAGAAATTGAGAATAGCCTGAGATGGAGCAGAGAGCTTATCTGTATTGCAGTCCCACATCACACAGAGGCCACTTGCCTGTAATAGGACTCCTGTCCCTGCCAGTCTCTCACATATGTCAGAAAGCAGCCCTCCTGGAGTCTAGGGACTGTCAAAAACTTTTCAACTTGTTTAATGCCTTATCCACACATGTAGTCATTATAACAATGGGGAGAGACAAGACAGATGTTTGCCCATGGACCATCCAGGCAAGCTCTGCATCATGCTGTGTATATTTACCAGCTTGCCTGCCCTCTAATTGCACTTTTATCAGCTAGCCTAGTGTTTCACATTGCCTTACAACAAACCTGAATACACCAGGCACTGGACCAGCCCTAAATCACTGAATGATAGGCAGCCTGGGGGGAGATTGCCCCCCTTCTCCCCTGGCCAGTCTGTGCCTGCTAAAAATCCTCTATTATCTAAAAGCACAAGAGAAGGACTTACCGAGGACATCTGACCCAGATATTTGCATTCATGGAGCACTGAGAGGTACATGAAGACGTATTCATGAAGGGCAGCTAATACGATGGATCAGTTTGTGAAAAGCTTGCTTGAAGTCCTCATTTGACATTGTGTAGATGATAGGATTTATTAGGGAATTGAGATATCCAAGCCAGTTAAAAAAGTCAAATATGGCAGGGTGAAACCAGCAAGCCTCTTTGCAGATTGGCATGACCAATGAGATGATGAAAAATGGTAACCAACACACGATGTATGCTCCAAGTATAATTCCCAAGGTCTTGGTAGCCTTTTTCTCCCTGGCAGCCATAATCTTCTTCTTCTCTAGTAGAGCATCTGATACTTTAACTTTTACCTGATTCAGATATACAGGAGAGCCAGTATCATTGGGCATGTCTGCAGCCCTTGAGTTGGTGGAGGACACAGAAGAAGATCCAGGGGAATCAGTGATTAGGTGAGCCCTTGTCAATCTTTTGCCTGTGCTCTTTGGAGATTGTTTTAGAATTCTAGACCTGGCCTCCACGTAAATTCTACCATAAAGGGCAATTAGAAGTAAAGTAGGCAAATAAAATGCCCCAACAGTGGAGTACACTGTATACAAAACGTGATCTGTGTTGACCGAACACATAGTGAGCTCTTCCACTTTTGACTGACGCCAAAAAAGCGGGGGCATGGAAATCGATATCGAGAAGACCCACACTAGAACTATCATTACAACTGCCCTTCTAGGAGTCCTTTTCTTTGTGTATTCAACTGCATCAGTGATAGCCCAATATCTGTCCAAGGCTATGACACATAGATGGAGAATTGATGCAGTGCAACAAGTGATATCTGATGATAACCAAACATCACACATAACCTGCCCTAAAGTCCACTTGCCAATGACAGTGTACAAAGCACTGATTGGTAAGACTAGAATAGACACTAAAAGGTCCGTGAATGCCAATGAAGCTATGAGATAGTTGGCAGGTGTGTGCAACTTTCTTGTCTGATAGACTGTTGCAATTACAAATGCATTGGACAGCAAAGTGGCAAGTGTAATGAGAATCAAGATAATAGTGAGGACAATGCTCCAGAAGGACAACTCTATTTCCTCCCCGTGGCTATCCAAGCCTGCAATGCAACTTGTACCATCATAGGAGTAATTGGTCTGAGAGACATTCAGATCGTCAGTGGCTGGTGGACATCTGCTTTGTGGCTCCATCGAGAGTTTAGGCTACTCATCTAGTTTAAAGCATAAAATATATTTTCAGGGGATTAAACGTAACCACATCATAACTACCGAGCATTGGACACATTGATGACCCTTCATCTTGGAATGAACGGAGGTTGGAATCCCTGATGACCGCACAAGTCTTCCTGCACTGGACTGTGCAGGCACAATGTAAACAGAATCTGTGCTTTCTGATGGCTCATAGATCCAGAACTTTAATAAAGAAATATAAAAATATAATTCAGTGAAATCGACAGATGCTGAGCAAAGATTTCAAAAAATCTTGCAAAGGACCAGACTGCACTCTAAATTAAGAAAGTCATATTCCACCTGCTTTCAGGTCAGGCTGCACCGGTAATCCATCAGTGAATTTAACATCCATACTATCATAACATTCTAACTACAAAATTATGTATATATACCTATAGCTACTTTATGGATGGGTCAGATTTCAGTCAAAGATACCATACCTTTGTATCATTAACATCCCTGCCCTGTATAACATTAAATCACGGTTGTATTGCTCTTGTCGGGGTAACTTGATCTATTTTTCATTAATCGCCTTATTTGTGCCGGTACATATCACTTTCAGGAGAGGATGGCATCCACTGTAACTCTCATCATCGTAAATTAAGCTGTAGTCCCCAGCAACTCTGGATCCCCCAAAAAACTCTTTGCTCTCTTAATATTGTTCATCGAAGTTTCCCTGTTGTGATTCTTAAGAGGTCTGGTGGTTGCCGCAACCTTTATATTATAGGTTAAAGATGTTATTGCTGGTGTTGTCCGAGTAGTCAAAACTTGAAAGGAAGTGGGTGGATAGATGAGGATTTCTTCCAGACTTTGCGAATAGTATAGGCATCATTGCCCTAGGAGAAAGAAATGCATGAGATAGCGGAGGCAGCCTCAACTTCTGGATAGCTTCAGGTATGCTCCTTCCATGAAGTCGTCTGTGCAGCCAAGTGACCCAGGCACTTCAGCGCAGCATCGGTAGTGCTGAAGCTCGTCTTGTCTGTGCTTTTTTTTTCTAGAAGCAGCAGCAGTAGTACTTCTTCTCCTGGTGCTGCAGCTGACACACAGGCTGATGTGGGAGTGGAAGAAGGGGGTGTAGGGAAATGAACAGAAGCTTTTAACACTGCAACTAAGGACTGAACAGTGGGGGGAGGCAGCTGGCTGTTTTCTAGGTAGTATCTTCTCTGCATGCTTGCTTTAGTGGAGATGTGACAGAGAATAGACGTGAGGTGTGTGTGCAGCAGCAGTGTCTAGTCATCCTGCGACCAAGGCTGAGGATTTGGGGAGAGAGGTAGAGGACAAACAATTTGACATTACAGGTTTTTTTTCCTGCCACATGTGCCAGGCGCAGATTGGCCAGGGGGAAGGGGGGCAATCTCCCCCCAGCCTGCCTTTTATTCAGTGATTTAGGGCTGGTCCAGTGCCTGGTGTATTCAGGTTTGTTGTAAGGCAATGTGAAACACTAGGCTAGCTGATAAAAGTGCAATTAGAGGGCAGGCAAGCTGGTAAATATACACAGCATGATGCAAAGCTTGCCTGGAGGGTCCATGGGCAAACATCTGTCTTGTCTCTCCCCATTGTTATAATGACTGCATGTGTGGATAAGGCATTAAACAAGTTGAAAAGTTTTTGACAGTCCCTAGACTCCAGGAGGGCTGCTTTCTGACTTGAGTGAGAGACTGTCAGGGACAGGAGTCCTATTACAGACATCCTCTGTGTGACCTGGGACTGCAATACAGATAAGCTCTCTGCTCTCTCTTTGATCTCAGGCTATTCTCAATTTCTCTCTACTCCTCCTCTCTCTGGGCTAGTGCACACTAAAATCACAATAACAAACGCTAGCAATTTGCGAGTGCGATTTTGTGAAACGATTTTCAGAGCGATTTTTGAATGAATCGCTCCGAAAAATGCTACATGCTGTGTGTTTGCAATCTTGAAAAAATCACAACGCTGCTGTGAGAGCACTGTCATAGGGTAAAATTAGCAAAGCACTTATCAAATCATTGTAAATTTGAAAAACGCTCAGAAGCACTCTTGGTGTGCACCAGCCCTCCCTCGTTCACCTTTGTTTCCCTCTTTCCCTAGTGCTGGCTGGCTGTGTCTTCTTGTCATACAGGAAAGCTAAATAAAAGGGCAGCACGGTGGCATAGTGGTTAGCTCTCTCGCCTTGCAGCGCTGGGTCCCTGGTTCGAATCCCAGCCAGGGCACTATCTGCAAAGAGTTTGTATGTTCTCTCCGTGTCTGCGTGGGTTTCCTCCGGGCACTCCGGTTTCCTCCCACATTCCAAAAACATACAGATAAGTTAATTGGCTACCTCTAAAAATTGGCCCTAGACTACAGTACTTACACTACATAATATAGACATATGGCAATGGTAGGGATTAGATTGTGAGCTCCTTTAAGGGACAGTTAGTGACAAGATATATATATGTATATATATATACACTGTACAGCGCTGCGTAATATGTCGGCGCTATATAAATAATAAAAGTGCAATCCTGGTGAGGCAAATTATTATTATTATTTAGTATTTATATAGCGCCGCCATCTTCCGTAGCGATGTACAGAGCATATTGTCTTGTCACTTAACTATCTTCTTCCGTCTCTTTCAGCATTTCTCTCCTCACTGTTTCCCCCCTTCTCTGCATAAGGGCTCAGACACACTATAAGCGCTTTTCTGAGCGATTTTACCGCAATCGCGATTTTACCATGATTTTTTTAAAAAGCTCTCAGAAAGTTCTGATGGCTAAAAAGTGCTCACAAATGCACTTGTAATGTGTCTGAGCCCTTAGTATTTGTACGCTGCGGATGAGTTGGGCGCCAGGAGCACAGAATGACGGCTCTTCCTGCTGCCACTAAACTCCCTGGCGGTGTTAAATATTATTCCCCCTCTGAGTCGTTGCAACTCGGAAGGAGGTGTAATTTGGGGTACGGCGTTCACCTGAGCCGCAAATTACCCTTACGCGCCCCGCACAGCTTATTATTGCTGCTATGGGGCTCCTGGTTTGGGTAACTGGTGCTGAGCTGGTGCTGAGCGCCTTGCACCAAAACCACCTGCTTTGCCTTCTCTTTCCTCTCTTCAATCTTGTTATTGGAAACCATAATCTAAAGATGGCCATACATGCATCAATTGTTATGGACAGATTCATAATGGCTTTTCCACCTGCCAGTACTGGATGTGGCCTATAGGGTTTCATACTTTAGTAAAAGCAAGAAGTTTTAAATCAGGATGATACCATTTATTGGCTAACTACAAATGAATAAGAATAAACAAGCTTTCGGCCTTGCAGCCTTCGTCAGGTTTACATCCTGTTAGTTTGCAAGCTGGTGGTACAGAAAGCTTATATACATGCAACATCAAAAGGGAAAACAGATTTTTTTTTTCAAGCATAAATACGTCATTAAGATGCCTTAATACAAACAGACCATCTAAATGGGGTAAGATAAGGATCCTTGTTTACTTCATTGCTCACAGACCTGGTATTAGGATTGACCCAGAGGTATCGTAAATTCTTAGTTCACAAGTTCAGCTAGAGTGGCTGAGACAGTTCATATATCATCAATCTCATACCAATATAGAAAGTTGTTGTCCTTATTCAAACCCTTCTGCACAGCTTTGAACCAATTTATAAATTTTGTTTCTGCTATTAATCGGTCATTTGACGTTTTGAAGCCACCCTTCAGGGCAGTGACACGAAGATCATCCATGCTGTGTCCGTTGGACCGAAAGTGTGTAGCAACTGGGAGTCCAGATTTGGTATAATTAATAGTGTGCCTGTGTCCATTCATACGTTTGCGCAGTGTTTGTCCAGTTTCTCCCACGTACATAACATTGGGGCATTTAGCACACATGATCAGATATACCAGATTGGTGGACCCACAGGAAAATTTACCTTGTACTCTGTACTCCTGTTGTGAACCTGGTATCGTTACCTGTCACCCTACTGCTACTACTATACTTTAGTAAAGTGGGTCATGGGCAGGCAGTGATGCACTGCCACTGACCACCAATAAAAAGCATGGATGTTGGGGGGGGGGGGGGGGGAGTGAAAACAGTGATGGAAGGATAGGTATCGAAACTTTGGAAATAAGCATTAATGAGGTAGGGATCGTGGTGCCAGGAGGGAGGTCAGTAAGGATGTGTCTGGTTAAGAGGGAGGGGATATCCGTGGTGGAAGAGGGGCATATTTGAGGGATTAGTAGAGATGGTGGCAAAGGCAAGGACATAAGTGGGGGGGATGAGCCTTGGGGAATTAAAGTGATTATATGGTGGAGGAAGAAAGCCCTTAAAGAAAAGCACCCCCCACTGCATTTAGGAAAAATATAACAAAAATCTTTATTGAACATTAGGTATAATAATAATCACATTATTGATGATTCAATAAAGAATAAAACCATTTAAAAAAACAAATAAATGTTGCAACATGATCCCTGCTGCATATGAAACAATCACTCTAAATGCAATATATTGTATAATGACATAACACCCCACAGTGGGCTCAATATTGAGCCCAACAGGGGGAGTACCCGGGTTCAATCAGTATACAACCTAGTGTGATGCAAGACCAATAAAATAACACCTGTGCAATAAAATCACATATATGAAAATAAAGTGCACAATTGTTATCCAGATAAACAGTATTAATATTGATAAGAGGATGCCTGGAGGAAAATTGAGGCAAAGGAGCAGCCCATAGGAAAAAGAGAGTATAAAGTGGAGTAGTGCAAAAAGTAGGAGATACTTAGCCCAGAAATGATAAAGGTCAATACAGCAGCACTGCAGGGAACAAAGAATCCCCTCAAGCTCAACACACACCATACAATCTTGGTTGTACAGATTTACCAAATCTATGTATTATAAGGGCCATTAGATTGAAAATACCTTTAATGATTGATTGAATAAGCTCTTATACTACATGAAAGTGGTAAGATTGAACAACCAGGATTGTATGGTGTGTGTTGAGCTAGAGGACACGATCTTACTAGTTCTGTGGGGGTCACCCCGCTTTATCTCTCCTTGATAAAGCAGGGTGATGCCTACGGAACTAGTGGGATCTTGTCCACTGAGGACAGCAGCATTGTGTCATTATACAATATATTGCATTTAGAGTGATTGTTTCATATGCTGCAGGGGTCATGTTGGAACATGTATTTGTTTGTCTTTTAAATGTTTTTATTCTTTATTAAATCATCAATATTGTGATTATTATTATACCTAATGTTGAATAAAAAATTTTGTTATATTTTTCCTAAATTTGCTGTGGGAGGTGCTTTTCTTTACGGGCTTTCTTCTTCTACCATATACTTGCTCTTGTTTTGAGCCCTAGCACACACGGTTATTTGGTTGAGATGTTGCAGACACTTTTCAGAAACTATCTTGGAGAATTAAAGTGGCCTTACATCTGTTGACTTGACAGCCGATCGACCAACCGTTTGGGTGGAAATTGGTTGAATGTATCAATCTGAAGTGTTGGGAAATTTCGGGATATGTGGTTGTCAGGTGCGATAATCATGGCATGCGATAACCACGAATGATAGACACGACGTAAACCCCGGCCGTTGTCAATCAAAATGTATTTTGTCCCTCCCCCTCCTCCCGATGCCTGTACTTTACCTGTCACGTTGTCCCTAGAGTGCTCTTTCTGTATTTCTGCATTGGCGCTCCACGTGACTACTGGCATATACGATGGGCTGGGGCTGCCATGATAACGGGCCTCTAGTTTGTGTTTCCCCCAGGCCAACAGGTCCCAGTCCTCCCCTGACATGTGCTGCTTAAAGCTGTAGGCTAGCCCCTACTCCATGTGGACAGCCTTTCTCAGTTCATAATCTGATCAGAGAGGGATCTATCCGATGGAATCCTTCCACACACTGCACACAGATTTTTAACAGATTTCAGCATGAAATCTATTAAAAAAAAATCTATCGAACTGCAGCATTGCACTGTTTGATGCACTGCAACGCTGTACTCGTTGATCTGACGCCGATTGTCAGTATTTTCTGCCCAGTATGTCGACCAATTAGATAGATTTTGGCCAAAAATTTAATTGGCTGGAAAATCGTTGGGAAAATTTATATGTGTATGATCATGTAGAACTGAGACCATATTTTGCTATTTTTGTTGTTAATATTATGTGGTAAGAGAAGGTCCGCAACAATGTCTCTTCTATTTATTCAGGACATATCCTCAAATCAGTAAAAGTACGTGTTGACATGTTGACATGTTTCGAGCCAGACTTGCCCTTAATCATAGCTATGGCCCCCCCAAAGCGCTAAAAGGGCCGCATGTGCTGGCTGCGGGCCTGTGTGGCTACCTATATTAGGGCACTACCTATACTTGGCTACTTATACTGGGGTGCCTATAGCTTGCTACCTATACTGGGGGCACCTGTACCTGGCTAACCTATACTGGTTCACCACCCATACCAGGTTACCTATACTGGGGGAAACTATACCAGGCTATCTATACCAGGGCAGTACCTATAGTTGAATACCTATACTGAGGGACCGGTATCTTGCTGGCCTTTACTGGGGCACCAGCTATACCAGGCTACCTATTCTGGGGTCATCTACACCAGGCTATACTAGGGTACCACTTATAGCTGGCTACTTATACTGGGGGGACCTATACCTGGCTACTTATACTGGGGGCACCTATGTCTGGATACCTATACTGGGGGCACCTATGTCTGGATACCTATACTGGGGGCACCTATACCTGGCTAGGGCAAGGGGACGAGCTGAGGGTAACACGGGGGACAAAAAGAGGCACAGGGGGAAAATAGATAAGACAGGAACATGAGGTCACACAGAGGGACACAAAAGAGGCACAAACTGAGGTGAGACAGAGGGGGACTAAAGAGGCACAGGAAGAAAAGAGGGGGACAAAGAAGAACAGATAAAGGATAAGAACGGACCTACAAATTCCTATCTCATTTGTTAACCAGGGACTACCTGTATTTTGCTAGTATTTGGCCCCACCCACAACATGCCATGGTCACGCCCACTTTTTGCCACATCACACTGTGCATGCCAATTTCTTCAGTGTCGGAGCCATGCACATTGTTTGCCGCAGCGCACTTCGCACACGGACACAGGGGGTGGGGTGGCTAGATGGCAAGCACAGCAACCAGTGGGTCGGCCTAGGGAGGGGGGCCCAGGTCTGATGATGTGTGAGGAGTCCCAAAATTTCTGATGGCAGCCCTGCGTGTGTGTGTGGTGCGTGTGTGGTGTGTATGTGATGTGTGTGGTTTTTATGTGTGGCGTGCATGTGTATGTGCGTTGCGTGTGGTGTGTGTGTGGTGTGTGTGTGTTAGCTGTCTTTATTGACTTTTGTTACAAAAGTGAAAGTGTGATTACAGTGCCCTTTTGCAGATTCATACTGGAAATTCTGCTAGTGCTTTACAACCTGATTCTGGGTTAAGTAACAGTGGGATCACTGTAACAAAATTGTTTCTGTGAACTGATTTTTAAAGACTTGAGGGCTATTTCTATTCTAGATGAAAGTTTGTCTGAACAGAGCATATTAAAGCCCAACTCCGGGCACAAATGTTTTCCTAGGCATGTGTAGGCAATGGCAAAGCTTGCTTTTATCTGAGTACAAGCTTCTAGATTAGCAGATGTCAAATAAATCTCTTTGAAGCACCAGGTCAGGAGCTCCTCCAGCAGCCACATCTGTGCTGCAAACTTCCATTGCTATAAGTAGCAGTTTTCTCAGAGATTTGTGTCTTGCTCCCATGCAGTCTGAACAGTGAAATGATGCAGAATCAGTCAGCAGCAGCCACTCTAATCACTGAACTGGCTGTTAACTCATTCAGATCTGCTGCTACAAATGAATTTTCAGAAACAGAGTTTCTAGCTGCAGAAGCCTGTGTTTACTCAAGAAATGTGCACTTTATAAAATAACTGTGGCCACACACTATTAGATTTTCTCAATTATTTAGACATTTGATTTCATTTGATATAAATATAAAATCTATAAAACCTATGGCATTTATGATAAACTAGTGACCTTAGCCCGTTTTAAAACGGGCTCTAGGTCTGTCACCCGCCGCGTGCAAACACGTCCCGCCCCTCCTGGCCCCGTCTGCGCCTCATTCCCTCAGCTCAGTGTCTCTGCAACATTGCACATGCGCACAGCAAAAACACTCACACAGGGACATGGGATGCAGAGACACTTGCCTATTATTAGGTAGGATAGATGAAATGAAACATCAATCATATTTTCATGAGAAATGCAAGTTCTTTGTCAGTTTGAATCTTGCTGGGAATGAAGAATGTGTGTATGTGTGTGTGTGAGTGTGTGTGTAAGTGTGTGTGTGTGTGGGGGGGGGGGGGGGGGTACTGGCAGCAGCACTGTATGAAGGCATGCCATTATACCGCTTTACTACATAGGGTAGAATAAAGCTAGCAGCTACAATGCTAAAGCTGGCCATACAGTGGCCGCAGGGGCGTAACTGCAAATCATTGAGCCCCCCAGCAAAACTTTGATGCCCCTCCCCCCCAATTTTCACACCAACTCCCTTGCCTACACCTGGTGACCCTCACAGCCTGTGGCCATCTTGCAATGGTTATCAGAGATGGCCCGAACGGTTCCAGGCGAACTTCGGTGGTTCACGTTCGCGGATGAACGCAAACTTTTAAGAAAGTTCGGTTCGCCCTCATAGTGCATCATTAGGGTCAACTTTGACCCTCTACATCACAGTCAGCAGGCACATTGTAGCCAATCAGGGTACACTCCCTCCTGGAGCCCCACCCCCCTTATAAAAGGCAGGCAGCGTCAGGCATTGGACTCACTCGTGTGCCTGCAGTAATTAGAGAAGGAAGAGCTGCTGTGCAGAGACCTATAGGGAATGCTTAGTTAGGCTCTTGTAGGCTTATTAGCTTGCACCTTGCTGATTCTTATTGCTAAAAAAAAACACCCCTCAACAGCTCTTTTGAGAGCTAATCTTGTACTTGTGATCTATTTTTTTTTTTGTGTGTGGCCCACTTGCATTATACACAGCCCTGTCAGTCAGTCGCAGCTGGTCTTTGGCCCCTTGGTGGTATAATTACTACTGTGCCAGGTGCACATTATAATACCCATCACTGCATATACCTACCTGTTTTTTCTCAAAAAAGGCGATACCTAACCTGTACCGTGATGTTGAAAGGCAAGTGGTGACATCTCTGGCACACAGCGTTGGGTCAAGGGTCCATCTGACCACGGATGCCTGGTGTGCAAAGCACGCTCAGGCCTGCCTGAAGACTAAGTCCGTCCCCACACACAGCATCTCTGCCTGCACGCCGTGTGACTGCCTGCCCCAAGACTTAGTCGCTCCCAACACAGCATCTCTGCCTGCAGGCCGGTTGACTGACTTCTCCGCCACCACCAACAGGGTCCAGGACTCCAGGTGGATTCCTGCATTTTTAAGGCCGCTACTAGAAGCGGCCGCTATACTGCTTTTTCTGGTGCGTGTACATGCCTGCCTATTTTTTCTGGCTGCCCTGCAGCTGCAACAACAAAACAAAAGGCATGTACCAATTCCCCTTTGTGATCATTACCTTGCCGCGGTGAAGGGGCTTGCGTATCACAATGAAGCAATGACCAACGGCTATATGAGTGTCTCGGGGGGGGGGGGGGGGGGCGTACACCCAAGATAATAAGGTCATTGCTTCATTGTGGACAGACCAAATTTGATCAGCTGGACAGTCACTGTTGTTCTATTATTGAGCTACCACAGCCCGGCGACCATATGGGCTTGAAAACAGCCACGGCCTGCACTCTCGCCATGGTGCGCACCAGTCCAGCACGGCTGTCACAACACAAACAGCTGTTTGCGGTGCGTTACACAGTGAGTTTGGTGTGTCAGTGTGAAGCAGTACTCTAATTACACTCCCTGATTGATGTATATACATGCAAGATGTTTTAAAGCACTTTAGGCCTGCAATTTAGCATTTAATGTGATTTCTGCCCTTAAAACGCTGCCTTGCGTCAAATCCAGATTTTTCCCCGCGTCTATCCCACTCATCTATGCAAAAACTCAGATGTTAGACCCATTGAAAAATTTTTTTCATCACTTTTGTGGCCAGCATAAGTGTTTCTAGTTTTCAACGTTCGCCTCCCCATTGAAGTCTAATGCGGTTCGCGAAAGTTTGCGGAAAATCGCGTTCGCGATCCGCGAACCGAAGAAAATCGGAGGTTCGGGTCATCTCTAATGGTTATAAAACATGTGTGTATAAAACATGACATCGTAATCTTCACACCTATAGCAAGTACAGTCACTAAACACCTGATCTGAAGGATGGACCCCTTTATCAGAGGGAGTGAAGTAGTATTTAGGCCCCTTATAGCTCTGGGTCCCCCTGTGGTCACTCCCCTGTAGTTACACCCCTGACTGGTCTATGTGGCCAGCTTATAGATCCCTCTCAGATCATTATCTGATCAGAGAGGAAATTGATTCCTGTGAGGCCTCCAGTGTGTGGCCTCGCTAAAAGTGGTGAAGAGAAGACACAGGAGGAAGCACAAGTGAGTGTAAGCTCTGCTGCGCATCGCTAGCAATGCATTACCGACTAGAGATGGCTAGAACCTGCGATTTTAGGTTCTTAAACCTCGAACCTGCGAACTTTGCGAACCGCAATAGACTTCAATGGGCAGGCGAACTTTCAAAACTTCAAACACTACCTCTGGCCACAAAATTGATGGAAAAGATGTTTTAAGCGGTCTAACACCTGGAGGGGGCATGGTGGAGTGGGATACATGCCAAAAGTCCTGGGGAAAAATCAGGATTTGACACAGAGCAGGGTTTTAAGGGCAGAAATCACATTGCATTGCTAAATTGGAGGCATAAAGTGCTTTAAACATTTTGTGTGTGTATACATCAATCAGGTAGTGTAATTAGAGTACTGCTTCACACTGACACACCAAACTCACTGTGTAACGCACCACAAACAGCTGTTTGTGTAGTAATGGCCATGCTGGACTGGTGCGCACCATGGCGAGAGTGCAAGCGATGCTGGTTTTCAAGCCCATATGGTCACCGGGCTGTGGTAGCTCAATGATAGAACAACAGTGACTGTCCAGCTGATCGAATTTGGTCTGTCCACAATTGTGCATTAACCTTATTATACAGACAGGGCTGTATATGCAAGTGTCAGTGGGCCACACACACAAAAAAAAACACATCACAAGAACATTAGCTCTCAAAAGAACTGTTTTAGGGTGCTTTTTAGCCATAAAGATCAGCAAGGAGCCAGCTAACAAGAACCTAAGTAAGCTTTCCCTATCTCTCCAATGTCTCTCCCTTCTCTCACTAAAATAAGCATCAGACAGAGTGAGAAAATTGCCAACGCTGCTGCCTTTTATTAGGAGGGAAGGGGGGGGGGAGATCCAGGAGGGAGTGCAGCCTGATTGGCTGCCATGTGTCTGCTGACTGTGATGTAGAGTGTCAAAGTTTAGCCCAATTATGTTGTATAGGGGGCGGGTCGAATTTGCATAAAGTTCACGTTCGGGCCATCTTTATTACCGACCTGCTGCTAAGCAAAATCTTCCATACGTCACAAATGACCAAATCAAACTATTACAGCCGAAGACTGATTGGGGGTCATTTGCGGCATTGATTTCTATAATATAAATCAAATGATCGAATCAGCCGGATATTAATGAGAACAATTGACCAGTATGACCACTTTAAAAATTATATTAGACAAGATTTCTGCTAAAGTCTTGTCTAATATCTAATAGTGCAGAGCAGGTAATGAGCAGGTAATGGTACTTTTAATCGAAAACAGTCCCCAAATGAAGGGAGTTACACATTTTTAGAGATACAAAGTTGTCCTCATGTACCAAATATGCAATACTGGGGGGGGGGGGGGGGGGTTATTACGTATTTTTCTTGTTAAATGTTACAGTACTATATAAACTGTTATAAGTTGTTATAAGTAGTTTGAAATATTAAAGGGCAACTTAAGC
The DNA here is from genome assembly GCF_040937935.1 of Hyperolius riggenbachi. Lineage (NCBI taxonomy): Eukaryota > Metazoa > Chordata > Amphibia > Anura > Hyperoliidae > Hyperolius > Hyperolius riggenbachi. The sequence continues at coordinate 242,320,132 of NC_090649.1, forward strand.
AAGAGGGATATGGAGGATTACATATTTATTTCCTTTTTAACAATGCACATTGCCTGGCTCTCTTGCTGATCCTCTGCCTCTAATACTTTTAGCCATAGACCCTGAACAAGCATGCAGCAGATCTGGTGTTTCTGACATTATTATCAGATCTGACAAAATTAGCTGCATGCTTGTTTCTGGTGTAATTCAGACACTACTGCAGCCAAATAGATCAGCAGGGCTGCCAGGCAATGTGTATTGTTTAGAAGGAAATAAATATTGCAGCCTCTTCTCACTTCAGTTCCCCTTTAAAAGCACATTGAAAACAACCCAAAAACATAGTTTGTGCTATATGTCCAAACCCAGAGTTGTCTGAAAATCAATAATTTATCCACGTTTCACCATGTTCAACAAAGGAATCAACTTACAAACAAATACAACTTACAATCTCTCAGAATGGATCTTGTAGGTAGATGACCAAGATACATTGCATAGCTTGAAAAATAGAATTACAAAGTATTGTTCATGTTAAGTTATATCACAGCCTACCGCTGCAATGTGACCCATACAATGCAGCATACAGTCCATAGACTTTATGCTTGCACTGTGTGCCTCACCCAGTAACTAACAGCATGCAATTCTGCTGAAAATCATCACTCTGCAACGTAAGTGTGCCAGTGGGGAAGTGCCATTGAAATATAATTGCATCATTTTGCAATGCAATATTGTCCATTGCACTGCAACACAATGGATGTAGTGTGGAACAACCCTAACTAATCAGTATCTGAAAGATATCAACCTTTTACCTAATCTATCACAAATAGTGTTGCTCGTAAGAGCTGTAATTACCGAGTCCGTAGTTGGCATTGTAATTGTACATTTGTAATCAAGCAGACTTACAAATGCTAATTACAAGTGTACACGCAAGTACTCGAAATTTTTATTATGAGTCGTCAATTTCAAGTATTTTGAGTAACATTAATTTATAACGAAATTTCTGTAGTCGTTTAGCCCGGGAGCTATACAGCTGCAATATGGCAGTGTAATGATCCCTGACTATTTTACCTACTTTTTTGACCAATAAAATATTTTTGTTCAGAGTGTGGGAAATAAAAAAAAATGATGTGATACCCCCCCTCCTGAGTCAAGCCTCCCCCTCTCTTCCAGAGCCCTTGTCCAATCCATGGACAGGGGGCTCTTCCCCACCTCCGGTGCCCCAAGAGGAAGTGGGGCCGACAACGCCCTGGGGGGGGGGGTTCACGTTGGTGTCCCTTTTAAGAAGATGCTCACCCCTACCCAGGTGAAATGAATCAGTGATACCTCAGTTCATCTTCCCTAGCCCAAAATTATTTCAAGTTTTCAACTTTGACCAAGACATATACCTGCAGAAGATGTGGACCAGTATGGGAAGCAGCCTATTATTCGAATCACAGTATGCTAACCTGTTCATAGTTAAATTAGAAAATTATTGCTTGTTAATCTGCACCCACAAACCCCTCAAACCCCTCTCCTACTACTGCTTCATTAACTATATCCTCATAATCTGGAATAGGAGTGAAGAGCAGCTGTTTCAATTCCAGAAAATTTCACTCCACCATCAAACTAAATGAGCCACTCCAGCTCACACATACATTTTCTGGACACAACTATCCAGATTAAGGCTGCTGTAAACTAAAAGCCTATAGACCAGCCCTCATACATTAGGAGCAACAGCTTTCAACCACCCACACCAATTTACTCTGACATTAGAGAAAGGAACCTACACCAGAAAAACCTCAGGAGGGACATCTTTAACTGAGGCTACAGACCTCAAACTACAGTATATAAGAACTAATCCAGAGAATCATGTGCATACCCAGGGTCCAGCTTCTACAGTACAGAGAGTACCAGAAGCCAGACAGAGTGCACCTAGTGGTAACATACCACCAACAACTGGGTGTGTTGCGAAAACCCCTAGAAACTCCTTCTCAGATAAATATGGCAAAGGCTAATTTCACCTCCGTGGATTATTGCATAGTTTTTGCAATTAAATTTCTGATCATTTTGTTGGGGAAAGTGATTTTGTGTAATTTTTGTATAATTTTCACAGGTTACATAAAATTATTTTCAAGGAATCCACCAATGTGTGGGCATGAGAAAACACATTTTTGCACAAATGCATTGAGGTCTATGGGCATAAGGAAACAAAGGCATGAGGAGCCAGGAGTGCATGACATACAATGACGTATTATCTGGCAGACGTGGTAAGGTTATGGAGGAATGTGCTTGTTCTTCATTGTCATTTAAAGGTCCAGTAAACTGGATCTTTAAAGTTTACCTGAGATGGGGCCACAGCCATTAAATATACATACCTGGGGCTTCCCACAGCCTCTTCTGGCCTGATTGTTCCCACGCCATCCTCAATAGTACTGCACAGGTGCAGAATGTTAGCGCATGTGGCCAGGCTGCGCATGCACAGTTAGCCTTGAACCAAAGGACTTTCCAGGGCCAATTGCAGGCAGATGGGCAGTCAGAAGAGGACGGCGTGGGAGCGATCAGACTGAAAGGGGCTTGAGGAAGCCCCTGGTATGTATATTTTATTGCCGTGGACCCATCTCAGGTTCCCTTTACACAACATCATGGGGCAGATTTTACTGAACCTGTAAATTTGGGTATGATTGCCATAGGAACCCATGTTCAATAACCAGCTACAGGTGGAAATGTGGGCACCAGAGTGCTCGAATAAAATAGGTGCCCTGCAGGGAACTCTGCAGGGATGGCGGCTGGTATGTGGTATATATCGAGTGGCTACATAGGCACTCACTGGAAGCAAAAGTGCACAAGTGTTTGGCTACACTGTAGCCAAACTTCAGATTTTTTTATTATTGGGCTGGCAGGAGTGGTTAACCATTTCCGATCCTGTGTTGGACCATGTCCAATAATGGCATCAATGTCGTATATGGACCAACAAGGGAAAATATGGCTTTACCGTTGCTGGATCTAGTCTGGCATGGCATCAGCCCCTTAAGCCCCATGCTCTGCTGCTGTGCCACATTATTTAAATATTATGTTGATGTATTTGGGCTTGTGGCTTGGGGCACTGCTGCCAGATCTAGTCTGGCACAACCTCAGGCTGTTTGGATTAAAGTAACATGCTGCACCACTTAATATACTTATGCTGGTGTGCGTGCAAGGGGGTGGAGCTACAGCACACAAGCTGGCCCCAATCCTCTCCCCCCACTGATGAGGAGTCACCACTTCACTGTAGTGTGAGGAGGTAGAGACCCTCCCACAATCAGACACATCCCCTCTGCACACTGAAAATAAAGTAAGTGTTGGAGGGGACACAGTTGATAAATTAATTGGATTTGAAAAGATTAGTTGCCATTATTAGTGTTAGTGATAGGAGTAGGTGGGCTAGGTTAGTGTTAGATTTGAAGAGGGTTGTGCAAAGATAAAAGAGGGTTAAAGTGAGAATTAGGGTACAGAGGGTGATAGTAGTAGGGGTGTAGCTAGAAATGACTGGGCCCCATAGCAAAAATGTTTTATGCCCCCCCCCCCCCCCATGACCTTCCAACCCCACGGACCTCGGACCTCCCACCCAAACATTCCTCCAGGACCCTCCACCCCAACATTCCCACACCCCTCTAAGTACAGTATAAGTAGCCAGGTCTATAGGTGTCCCCAGTTTAGGTAGTAGTCAGGGGCGTAACTAGAAATCACTGGGCCCCCTTGTGGCAACAGCAATTTAAACTAAATACTGTACAAATGTTTTAACTCATACATGAACATTATGGAAAATCCAAGTTGAAAATAAACTGTGAAGATAAACAATTTCATCCTTCCTACTCCTGAAAAATATATTCATTTTTTTAGAACCTCCCAGTTTTATTTTCTGTTTTAAAAAGCTAAAAAAGTAGGTTTAATGCTAATGTCTCATATGATGATGATTCAGATTTCTCATAGTCTCGCAGTTAGCAATCATGTGACCCCCAACAAGACAAATTCAGCAATCATGAGGCCCCTATCAAGACAAATTCAGCAATCATGAGGCCCCCAACAAGACAAATTCAGCAATCATGAGGCCCCCAACAAGACAAATTCAGCAATCATGAGGCCCCCAACAAGACAAATTCAGCAATCATGAGGCCCCCAACAAAACAAATTCAGCAATCATGAGGCCCCCAACAAATCATAAGGCCCCCAAGACAAATTCAGCAATCATGAGGCTCCCAACAATACAAATTCAGCAGTCATGAGGCACATAAATAGACAGCATTTCACATAAATAGGCAGAATACCCCCTTAATATGGTAGACACCTCTCACCTGGCTTCTGAACTCTCCTCTACTGACTGCTGTGTCTGACTGGCCTGGCAATACTGTTTTTGGCTGGATTGGGGATGATGTGTGGGCTGAAAGACCTGGCAGTGATGCTGTGGCCTGGCTGGTGGTGATGCTGTGGCCGGGTTGGCTGGTGATGATGCTGTGGCTGATGCTGTGGCTGAGTTGGCAGTAATGCTTTAGCTGGTTTGGCTGGCGGTGATGCGGTGGCCGGGCTGGCTGGCGGTGATGCTGGGCTGTGCTTGGCTGGTTGAAGTAAATGCTGGCCTGACTGGTGGTGATGCTGTGGCCTTTTTGACAGTGATTCTGGGCTGGTTAGCTGGTGGTGATGCTGGGCTGGCTGGCCTGGATAGTTTAGGTAGTGACAGGTGCCCCCTAGTTAAGGTAGCGCCAGGAGTCCCCCAGTTTAGGTAGTGACAGGAGCCCCCCAGTTCAGGTAGTGACAGGAGACCCCAGTTCAGGTAGTGACAGGAGCCCCCAGTTCAGGTAGTGACAGGGACCCCCCAGTTCAGGTAGTGACAGGGACCCCCCAGTGTATGTAGTGACAGGAGCCCCCAGTTTAGGTAATGAGTGACAAGGACCCCCAGGTTAGGTAGTGAGTGACAGATGCCCCCCAGGTTAGGTTGTGAGTGACAGGGATCCCCAGTTAGGTAGAGAGTGACAGGGACCCCCAGGTTAGGTAGTGAGTGACAGGGACCCCCAGTTTAGGTAGCGAGTGACAGGGACCCCCAGGTTAGGTAGTGAGTGACAGGGACCCCCCCCCCCCCCCCCGTTAGGTAGTGACAGGGACCCCCAGGTTAGGTAGTGAGTGACAGGAGCCCCCCAGGTTAGGTAGTGTACAAATGTTTTAACTCATACATGAACATTATGGAAAATCCAAGTTGTAAATAAACTGTGAAGATAAACAATTTCATCCTTCCTACTCCTGAAAAATATATTCTTTTTTAGAACCTCCCAGTTTTATTTTCTGTTTTAAAAAGCTAAAAAAGTAGGTTTAATGCTAATGTCTCATATGATGATGATTCAGCTTTTCTCATAGTCTCGCAGTTAGCAATCATGTGACCCCCAACAAGACAAATTCAGTAATCATGAGGCCCCTATCAAGACAAATTCAGCAATCATGAGGCCCCCAACAAGACAAATTCAGCAATCATGAGGCCCCCAACAAGACAAATTCAGCAATCATGAGGCCCCCAACAAGACAAATTCAGCAATCATGAGGCCCCCAACAAAACAAATTCAGCAATCATGAGGCCCCCAACAAATCATAAGGCCCCCAAGACAAATTCAGCAATCATGAGGCTCCCAACAATACAAATTCAGCAGTCATGAGGCACATAAATAGACAGCATTTCACATAAATAGGCAGAATGCCCCCTTAATATGGTAGACACCTCTCACCTGGCTTCTGAACTCTCCTCTACTGACTGCTGTGTCTGACTGGCCTGGCAATACTGTTTTTGGCTGGATTGGGGATGATGTGTGGGCTGAAAGGCCTGGCAGTGATGCTGTGGCCTGGCTGGTGGTGATGCTGTGGCCGGGTTGGCTGGTGATGATGCTGTGGCTGATGCTGTGGCTGAGTTGGCAGTAATGCTTTAGCTGGTTTGGCTGGCGGTGATGCGGTGGCCGGGCTGGATGGCGGTGATGCTGGGCTGTGCTTGGCTGGTTGAAGTAAATGCTGGCCTGACTGGTGGTGATGCTGTGGCCTTTTTGACAGTGATTCTGGGCTGGTTAGCTGGTGGTGATGCTGGGCTGGCTGGCCTGGATAGTTTAGGTAGTGACAGGTGCCCGCTAGTTAAGGTAGCGCCAGGAGTCCCCCAGTTTAGGTAGTGACAGGAGCCCCCCAGTTCAGGTAGTGACAGGAGACCCCAGTTCAGGTAGTGACAGGAGCCCCCAGTTCAGGTAGTGACAGGGACCCCCCAGTTCAGGTAGTGACAGGGACCCCCCAGTGTATGTAGTGACAGGAGCCCCCAGTTTAGGTAATGAGTGACAGGGACCCCCAGGTTAGGTAGTGAGTGACAGATGCCCCCCAGGTTAGGTTGTGAGTGACAGGGATCCCCAGTTAGGTAGAGAGTGACAGGGACCCCCAGGTTAGGTAGTGAGTGACAGGGACCCCCAGTTTAGGTAGCGAGTGACAGGGACCTCCAGGTTAGATAGTGAGTGACAGGGACCCCCCGTTAGGTAGTGACAGGGACCCCCAGGTTAGGTAGTGAGTGACAGGAGCCCCCCAGGTTAGGTAGTGAGTGACAGGCGCCCCCCAGGTTAGGTTGTGAGTGACAGGGACCCCAGGTTAGGTAGTGAGTGACAGGCGCCCCCCAGGTTAGGTTGTGAGTGACAGGGATCCCCAGTTAGGTAGTGAGTGACAGGAACCCCCAGTTAGGTAGTGAGTGACAGGGACCCCAGGTTAGGTAGTGAGTGACAGGGACCACCAGGTTAGGTAGTGAGTGACAGGGACTCTCAGTTAGGTAGTGAGTGAAAGGGACCCCCAGTTAGGTAGTGAGTGATAGGGACCCCCAGTTAGGTAGTGAGTGACTGGCGGCACCCCCCCAGGTTAGGTTAGGCCCCCCTCCCCCGGGCCGTTTTTGGGATGCTGGAGGGGTGGCAGCACGGAAGGTATGTATCTCCCGCCGCTGCCCCGCAGCTGCCTGCCGCCTGCATAATCAGTGCTGGAGGGGAGCGCAGAGGGGAGAGTCCGATGTGCCACCAAGCTCTCCCCTCATGGTGCCACCCCTCCAGGTCCTTGCAGGCCCCCTGTGACGTAGGGCTCGGGCGGGCCTCATAGCAACGCTATGGTTGCTATGGTGATTGCTACGCCTCTGAGTAGTATAATTACCAATATTCTATTATCGGCATCGCCTGGCGCCCATTTTTCCTTGCGCCTCTATTGCATGTACATGCTTTTACGTGGTAGATTCTCTGCTGAGACTAAACTGAATGACTACCTTGGCCAGGTCTCCTCTGAAATGTGTAGGAGGCTGAGGCTTCAATGCTACTAGGGTGCAAAATCATTTTCAATTCAAATGCAACATCTGCATTGATGAGAATTTGCCACTAGCTGTGCCATGGGAATTCAGATGCGTTGTCCAGAAAATGCAGCAGCCACTATTTCTTCCTTGACTCCAAATCAGAAGCAGCCGATTATTCGAATCACTGTGAATTGACTACAGAGGAAATGTAGCCTTAAAAGGCTATAGTGTGGTTTATCACAATAGCAGCTATTCAGAACTGAATTAACCTTCCTGGCGGTAAGCCCGAACTGAGTTCGGGCTATGCCGCCGGAAGGCACCGCTCAGGCCCCGCTGGGCCGATTTGCATAATTTTTTTTTTGCTGCACGCAGCTAGCACTTTGCTAGCTGCGTGCAGTGCCCGATCGCCGCCGCTACCCGCCGATCCGCCGCAATTCCTCTCGCCGCGGCCGCCCCCCCCCCCCAGACCCCGTGCGCTGCCTGGCCAATCAGTGCCAGGCAGCGCTATGGGGCAGATCGGAGTCCCCTCTGACGTCACGACGTCGATGACGTCGGTGACGTCATCCCGCCCGTCGCCATGGCGACGGGGGAAGCCCTCCAGGAGATCCCGTTCTTTGAACGGGATCTCCGGATCTCCGATCGCCGGCGGCGATCGGAGGGGCTTGGGGGATGCCGCTGAGCAGCGGCTATCATGTAGCGAGACTTTGTCTCGCTACATGAAAAAAAAAAAAAAAAATTTAAAAAAAAAGATTTGCTGCCCCCTGGCGATTTTTTTGCAAACCGCCAGGAGGGTTAAGTTTGGTAAAGTGACCTTTGCAATGAAAAGCAAAAAAAGCAAAAAATGCTAATTTCCGCCTACTGATTATCCAGCATTGGTTGTATTAAGTAATTACCAGCTCATTGACACAACAGATTATAATCTGCTCAATGACACAATGGGAAAATATCTTTACTGATAAAATTCTGCTGACAAAGAAAGATTCTCTTTATGAAGTGTTGCTATATTGACACATTTGAAGAGTGGGGATGTCTTATCTATTAAACATAACAAATATCTTGAGAGCAGAGCAGAAAGGTCAGGTGAAGGTGACACTTTCTAGGGAAATTTTTAATTAACAAAATTTTTGTCCTGCCCGGCAGTATGGAGATTATTAGCTATCCTTGACCTCCAGAAAAAAAGACTAATAGGACTTGCTTGCCATACTTCCATACAAAGGTGCAGGTCAAGTTATATCAGTTAAAGTGTCAGTGTGTGAATAATGGTCCAGTAAAGGGATACTACATGAAAGAAGAAGACTGATGGCATGGAGCCCTCACTGTCAAGCACCGCACTACCATTGTCAGAAAAAATCTTTTCAGGTATGGTAAAAATGCATTGATGAAATGGAAATTCTCACTTAAGGGATTTCATTTAAATTGGTGTTTTGACTAAAATTTAATTAAAAATGTTTTCTTTCGATTTGGTGAAACAGCAGGTATTGACAGAGATCTCAAAGACCCAAGTAGAAACCGATAAAGCTTCTGTTACTGGCATCTGGAAGCTACAACTCTCCCTGCCGATGTCCAGTTCCCGACAATCCAAGCCACTTCTCAATTTCTTTAGGATTTAATGAGGAACAAGTTATTTTCCTCTTTTTCAAGGCATGGAAAAGTGCCTTTCTGCCTTCAGAAAAGTAAGGGCCCATTCACACTACAAATAGCAAAATAGGAGCACTTAGCACTACCATTTTGCGTGGGTGATTTTACCATGGTAAAAATCCCTGGACACCCTTGCGATTCCCAGTCGTGATCGTAATCAGCACTTTGTTAAGCACTGTATAGTGATCACTTGAGAATTGCGGCACAATTCTGCATGCAACGTGTTTGCGATTGCCGCTAATCGTGGAATTGCCCACGATCGGCGGCCATCTCAGCAGTGAGATCACGGCCATATAGTTACCATTGCACTAGCGCAGTACTCTGTGACAAAAAGTGGGTGTGGTATAAACAAAATGCTGGCATAACTAAATAATGTTAGTGATCCTGGCAGATGTGTAACTAGAGATCAGTGGCAACCTAATGGTGCCCATACATTGTACAATTTTTTTTATTTCTTTTTTTATTATATGTATATATAAAATTTCATTCAATTATTCCATTAGAATATAAAGATTTTTCCAATGTGTCTTATCAGTTTTTGATTGAAAAAAAAACAGGATAATCGTTCATTTTTCTTGTTTTAAAAAAAAATTGGCTTTCATTCGATTTGATTGTTTTGGTCAAATAAATGGGAAAATTGAATGTTCTTATTGTACTGTGTATTGGCACCATTAGGGAGATGAGACAGAGTGTCCCTCAATCATTCTTACCCCTACCTTGATAACATTTTAGACCAAGCCCCCTCTCCTGAAATTATTTTAAAAAATCTGTAATTAATGTACAAACAGCCATATTAGATGTGATTTTTTAGTTAAAGAGCTTCTTTCTTTCTTTCCCCTCTTGTACAAAAAAAGTAAAATTACTTTTCTTGAAAAATATAATTGTATATATTTATATATATACAATATATTTTATCAACAAATCAATATATACAATATTAGTTAATCAACAAATAACAATACTAGTAGCCTCCCCTTACCCTGCATGAACTGTTTTCCACAATAACTACCACAACAAATAGAGAGCAAAAAGCCCACACAAAGGGCAACTGCCATGAACCTGTTAATCCTCATATATTCAAAAAAAGAGTCCATCTAGGCAATCAATAATAAATAACCATCATCAGCCGCCAAATATATAATAATATAGTACTTTATTAAGGACTTATCCCAATATAGTTAAAATCAATTAAAACCATCCAGTGCACAGGTAGAACATTGCGGATCAAGATAAATGAATACATGATACAATCATATCTGCAGGGAACTGGTGCTTTGTAAGCCCTTGAGCTAAATCAATAATTATAACCTTCTATTTAATTTTAGGTATATCAGCCGCTCAAATAGGGATTAAGTCTTCTGCAAAAAGTGTGGTCCGCTGTCTCCCCGTGCCCCCTTCATGCGTTCCGTGACCCAGTCACTTCTCCAGAAGGTAAAGTACTGGGATTGCGTCCTCGCTTAAATTCAAAAAGATGCCTCCCCTTCCTGTCACCTGATTTCCTCTCATGATTAATGCGTCTCAACTTCCGCATGTTTGCGGTTCACGTGTGCGCGGCCACGCACAATGACGCAATTACGCGTTCCGTCTAGGTAGACGGAACAGCGTGATTACATAGCTATCTATGGAGTTTGTTTGCAGGTGTGGGGGGACAATAAAGTTTTTTGGCAGCGGCAAATATATATTTTTTACAAAAGTATTTACAGCACAGAGTACCAGACACTAAATTATGCGATCTCATGTTACATTAAAAAACAACTCTCAAACTTTTTTTTACAAAATCCTTAGAAGAAAATACAACCATATGCATGTTTTTGGTGCCATCTACTGGTTAATAAACATACATATCCAAATTTAATAAGTTATAAAATTAAAGATAAAATACATATGCAATTTACAATACAAATCTATTAGTTATGAGGATACAATAAATAAATATATATAATAAGTGAATTAGTTAATTAATCAAAAATATAAAAATCATAAATATGTGATTTTCTGTTTCGTGTAAAGTGCTTTATATGAAGTTTGAATTGCATCCATTTGAATTGCTGTGAATAAAACCCACATGTAACGATCGGTGTCAGCAACCAGAGAGAGAATCTGATCCTTGGCGATCCGCAGTATCCCCAAGAATACAGATATAACCGATTATTGAGGATCTGTGGAATCGTCTAAAATCAGATATGTCTAACCTCTAGACACCTGAGAGAGTGTAAGTGTTTGGTACAACAGTAACAACTCTGAGTGGAGACCACCAGAGGAGCTGGCAGCCTACGACTCCTGAGGAATTCACCCCTGACTGTGGGTGATATTACTGTAGCCTGTGTGGACCCCTGGGCGAGGGACCGAGGCTGGGTTGCAGGAAGCCCTGCAACTGGTATGAAAGGTATTGCCCTAGACTGGGCTAACGTAATACAGTAATAACACAATCCTAGTCTGGGTGTGAGGTCCGTAGTCACAACACCCCGGAACTAGTCTGGAGCATAACATAAATGATAATACAATTCCCTAGTCTTGGGTGTGAGTTCCGTGATCATCAACACCCTGGAACTAGTCTGGAGTATAACATAAATAACAATACAATTCAATTAGTACTTTAAGCTATCAACAGAATCTGGCTAAGTGTGGATCCCCGACTCCGGCTGGTTCTAGCACACTTTGGGATCTGACTATGGTCTGAGTGCCTTCACGTAAGTGTTATCAATGGCAGACAACCAGCAACTGACAAGCAGCAGAATACATAGTTGCTGGACTCTGCCGCCCCGCCCGAGCCATTCAGCCAATCATGAGTCCTGCAGGAATCAGCTGATCTTCCTGATTAGCTGACACTTCCCCTGCTGGTATAAAAGTCCCGAGTTCAGGCCCGCGCGCGCGTAGCTCTCCACCTGCCTATGTGCACTAACAGACCCAGCCACACCAAGCGCACGCTGCTGCATGCAAACCGCCGCGTTGGATGCGGAAACAGCCGCTTTGTTGTCAGGACATGCGGCGGCTTTTCCACATTCCACCATACCACCAGACGCGTGTCTATGCGTGCAAACCGCCGCGTTGGATGCGGAGTCAGCCGCCTTGCTCTTGGCACAAGCGGCAGCTTTTCCGCGTTTTCTCACACCACATAGTTAGTTTTATATAAAAATAACTACTTCCAGAATCTTAGATCATAATTAACCACTTGAGGACTGCAGGGCTAAACCCCCCTAGTGACCAGGCCATTTTTAGCAAAATTGGCCACTGCAGCTTTAAGGCCAAGCTGCAGGGCCGCACAACTCAGCACACAAGTGATTCCCCCCCCCCCCCCCCCCCCGTTTTCTCCCCACCAACAGAGCTCTCTGTTGGTGGGGTCTGATCGCTCCCCCTATGTTTATTTTCTTTTAAATAAATATTATTGGGTTTTTTGTTTTTTTTTAAACCCTGTTTCTTTAAATTTCTTCCCTCCCTCCCTCCCTCCCCACAGCCAGCCAATTATGGCGATCGGCTGTCATAGGCTTCTGCCTATGAGAGCCGATCGATCTCTTGTCCCCAGTGCAGCGCTGCTGCTCATCGCAGCGCTGCACCTAGTAAATAGAGCTCCGCCCTCCGAGCATGAGATGCGCGCCAATTGGCGTTAGGCGGTCCTGGGGCTGCCGCCGCGGCCACGCCCATTGGCGTGACGCGGGCGACAGAAGGTTAAGTAAGCATATCCGCCAATTAACAATACATACACATACCAACATAATTAGCCAGTACATACTCCTAGGCAGCATATTTAGAAAGGACTTATCCCTGAATAACAGGAGGCAGACAGTACCCCCAAAGAACTCAAACAATGTAAGTAGGCAAAAAAAAATAGGTATCAGGTCCCCCCCAAAAATGTAGCTAGGTAGAGTGTCCACCAGTGGCATACCTAGAGAATTTGACACCCAGTGCTGATTATTTAAAGACACCCCTCCCCCCTTCCCAAAACATCCAATTTTTTGAAAGGAAGGTTGACGGGTTGGGGCGCTGAGCATGTCGCTGCCAATTTTGGGGGATAGGGAGTCATCAGGAAGTGGACAGAGCTGATGGAGTTATAAAACTCTATACTCTATACAGTGCTTCAAAATATGTCATTGCTATATAAATGCACTATAATAATATGGTAGGACATTAGAATATGACTATGGTACGACTAGATTGTGAACTCCTCTGAGGACAGTCAGAAAAGGGGAACATATGAAAGAAAGGGATGCATAGTGGGGGAAGAGGTAGAGGCACAAGACAGAGAGCCTGGTGGGGCAGGAAGACCTTTCACAAGGATGGCAGACATCGCCAGTGCTGTTTGGCAGGGACATGCTGTTAAAAGAAGCCACCAAAATCTGAAAAGAGGAAAGGGTCATGGGCGAAGACAACGGGGTGGGAATGGGAGCTGGGAAAAGAGATAAGATTACCTGCAATCAAGCTATTCTTAATTGCCTGGAGCTTGCTTTCTGCTCACTACAGAAGTCAGCTGTCGGTACCTGTATCACTGGCTTCTGCAACAGCAGAATGCCCTGCATTATGCAGATGACACACAACTGTATCTGTCCTTCAAGCCTAGCACCCAAGACCCATCTGCATCCATAAATGAACACCAGCTGGTTGAGGCTGAACTCTGACAAAACAAAGGTGTTGATGGTAGGTGGTCCACACATGATGGATAAAGTTCAAAACGCTCACCACCTCAAACTAGCAATTGGGGGAGATACCGTACAATACAAAGACTGTGTGAAACCTTGTGGTGATCCTGGATGAAAATCTAAAACTCAGACAGCAGGTATCAGCTGTCGTCAAGTCTTCCTTCTTTGATCTAAGAAATATAGCGCAAATAAAACACCTTATCCCAGCTGAAGACCTACCTGCCCTGGTTCATGCATTTGTATCCTCCCGCCTAGACTACTGCAATGCCCTGTTCATCGGATCTGCAGATAAGGTTCTGCGCCCCTTTACAACTAGTACAGAATGCTGCAGCCAGACTCCTAGCCAATGCCCCCTGCAGCTCACACATAACCCTAACGGATAAATATATATTAGCAAGTCTGCATATATATTTATCAAGAACTAGCTAAAGCACAAGTAATAAGGTCGCATAGAACTACAATAAAAGAACTATACAGAGTAATAAGGTGCCCAGTAGATCAGCATAGTGACCACTATGACGGGCGGGGTATGAAATGGGAGGCAGACCTTTATGCTGGCATCAGCTAATGGATGCAGGTATGCAAATCTCCACACAGCTGAATGATAATCACTCAATTCTGAACTGGCTTGATTACCATTTGCTAGCTGGCTGTGAATGCAAAGGACCCCCATAAGAAATACATGCAGAATTATGTAACATGCATGCAGGAAATCCAGGCCTATCTGGCCGCAGCTCAGCTGCAACAAGCAATTGGTGGAATGATGACAGCATCCTGAGCTGCCCAGAACTGCAGAGTGATTGCAAATGACAATGAGACCCATTGCAAATGCACAACTGAATGCAAGCAGATAAGCCAGAACTGTCCGTTTGCAGCTCCACTGCAACAGACAGAATACACTACAGGAGGGATCCTTACAGGGGACCTGTTTGGCTCCGAAACGATTGTCAGCGGGAGCCGGGAACTGCATACCTCTGTTGCACAATGACAGGTATGGCCTGGTCATTCAACCAATACTTTCAAAAGGTCACCAGTAATGTTTTTTGATTACCCTGCAGACCCCACCCAGTAGCTGGTGGGGTTACCGGCAAATTGTAGGTGTGGTTTATACATTGGTCGTTTTATATTTGGTATCTTGCACATTTTTGGTGTACATGTCTGCCTATGCTTTGACAAGGGGGACCTGTTTGGCCCAGGAATGTCAGCTGAGATGGTCAGACATCGTTATATGTTTGTGTTGGAACAATAAAGTAGCATATCAATCCTGAACAAGACTGTGTGCAGATCGCTCCTTCCATTCTCCAAAATTGTGCAGATATCTCCCAATAGAAAAATAGGCAACATATCTCTCAAACACATAAATAGGCAGTGTGCCCCTCAACAATAATTAGGCTAAGTGTTCCTCCAAATCATATTTTTCTCTAAAACCATAGTTAGCCAATTTGCCCACCCATAAATTATAGACAGTGTGTCTGACAAATCATTATTAGGCACTTCTGTTGTCCTGTGATTTTGCTTCACATATCCATTGTGAATTATGCAGAACTATTTGAATTATTGATTAAGAACCCCTTTGGGACCTATTTAGCTATTTTAAAGGCTAACTGTACACAGTGCTCCCCCAGGCTGCTTAAAAATGATACTTTTTGATTTGCCACATTTTGAATGCTGGTACTCTGTTTTCTGGCTTATATGAAGCTCAGGCTCCTCATCCAGTGTACCTCATAGACTCCAAAGCACAGCTAACATTTTGTTCTGGTCTTTGGAACACCAGCCTAGAGCTTCTCTTGTAGAATACATTGTTGCAGCACTACTCCTTGGCCAGGCCAATGCATACTTTAGGAAAGATTTGTAGCATTCAGGAAGCCTGGCATCAGAAATTATATTTAGTCACTGAATAAACCAGGAGAATTTCTAGGGTCCCAGAAGATCTGATGCCTCTCTCGGTAATAATAAAAAGAGGCCTGTGTGGTGTGCATAGTGCTCCATGGCATATCATGGTCATAACAGTTTGTAGGCATGGATGAATGATGTATGCAAAAGAAGCAATAGTGTAATAGGTGCACTACCTCCTCCCCCAAGGTAAATTTGGAAAAGTTCTTAATCACATGTTGTAACTTATGTGTCCCTCAGTGGGCCAGGTGCATGTACCATCCTAGATGCACATGCAGCCTGGCTGTTCCCTCTTATCAATTGTAACAATACCATACATACAGCCACACCTTGCTTGATACTGTAAAATAGACAGTGTATGTACTGTTTTCCACAATTACCATATCTAAAATCTTATTGAGCATTCAAATCTACTAAACAACAATAAATCACTATGTATGAATAATATACTACAAAAGTGAGACCCCAAAAATATAATTAGAAATTAAGCACTGTGTACTAACCAATAAATAGAATTACAATTGTTCCTCCAAACAAAATAATAAGGCAGCTCCCCCATCACCTTAATATGAATAGGCAGCATGGATGTTACACTACTCAAGATAAGATATGATTACAGCGTTTTAGTAGGCTCTTGTGTGAGCAAAGCACATACAGTATATGGGATGTACTGCTGAGACAGACATAGCAGATGGTAGTTAAAGGACAACTACCAATAACCAAGTGTTCTAAAATTACAGTGTACAAATTATGTCTATTCTGTGAAAGCATTTGTTTACTTTCCATGTTAAATATCAGAGGCAAAAGCTGTAATTCATTGTGTGTATTAGCAAAGGGGAGTCAGTGTGTTGTGAGAAAAGTGACAATACAGCCAGTGCTGGTCTCTGCATCTCTCAGAAGACTACAGAGTACAGCAGAAAAATACTTTAAGTATGAAAATCCTGCCTTACTATCACTTTTCACACACAAAAGAGAATGTTTATTTTTGCTGCAGATAGATACATTTCAGTCTGCTCAGATAGACAACCCTCAAAGCCTGAGTTTTGTCTCTCTGAATGAGCTATTCATAGAGACAAAACTAAAGCTGCAGTTTAGCTAGTAAGAGCTGTCATCTGCAAAAGATATAAAGTACACACAGGGTTAACGGATGTATGGAGACAGAGTCTCCTCCCTCCCCTCATGATTCACTGATCTGACACCCTGGTCCAACACCACTCCTTGAAAGGAAGAGATAAGTAGTGGGTTGTATACAACATTGCTTAGGAACAGTTAAACAAGCTATTCCCATCACAGTTTATAAAATAAGTTAATCAATAGTTATTCTTTAAGGAGGTAATAATTTTTAAATATTACCCCAAGATAGCGGACTCTAGGAGGGCAGGCAGATGAGAGGAAAAAATGGCAGGAATGTGAAAACAGCAACCATAGAATAAGGACTTGAAAAAGGGTCAGTAGAGATAGATTTGGGTGTCTTCGGTGTTGCCGAAAACTGAAAGAGCACGTGCATTCAGTGCAGATGGAGAAGAGAGAAGAGAAGAAAATAGAAGCGGTCCAAAACAAAACCCTGTGGTATACCAAGAGACAGTGGACAAGGAGATGTGTTAATATTGTAATAGGAAACATTGAATGAATGCCCAGACAGGTAAGAGGAAATTAAAAAATGCATTAGGGCCTTCATTCCTAGTAATGAGAGCATTTGATGAAGCAGAAAAACATTGTCAAACACAAAGGATTGTGGAGATTTGCTTTTGGATTTCGCAAACCAGTTTTGAATTGACAACAGCAAAGCTCTGAAAATGCTGTGACATCCAGTATATGTAAAGATATGTGTACAACTGCTAACTTTACCTTAAATGTATAGACAGATATCCAGGCAGAAGATTTTTTTTGTTGTTGTACCATATATACTGCTCCACTGGGTGTTGCTCTCTGCTGTTATAAGCTTAATTGAGAAGACTGACACTTTCTCTTTACATTGAGTTCAAAGAAACTATCAAGTGGCGTCTAACTATTGATTCCCCAAACAATTTCTTCAGGCCTAAGTATAAGAATAAGCAAGCTCATTTTCTTCAGGCAGCAGCATTTGACACTTTCCAGACTCCTCTTCATATATATGGATGAAAGATGCAGTGTTTCTTTTATCACACGTTTTATAGTGTTGTGCAATCTCACTCACCAACCTCTCAATGGACTCCTTTTCCAGATGGGCAGTATGCTCTCTGATACTTCTCTAAAACAGGCCTAAAGTCTGGTTTATGATTGCCAGTTCATTTTCTAGAGTATATCAAAGGACAAGGTACTGGCATTTTATACTAAGGACCTCATTATTTTAGTTCTATTGTGGAGTATTGCATAGCAATCTCAGCTGGAGCAGGGACCCAAAAGGATCTCCAAAAGTGTTCTGCAAACGGCTTGCCAGCTACTAAATGAGATCCAAATGCACTGATTATTTTGCTTCTTATTTAACTGATGATAAAGAGCAATTATTTTCAGAATAATATTCTGTCTTGGCCTGTGTTTTCAAGATAAAAGCGAATGCATATTTTGCAAGTTTCTGGTGCTGTTATACAACCTAATTTCTTAAAGTGGAACAAGAGAATAGATATAAGATGATTATTAATTTTTTTTGTATGTTAAAACATTTCATTAGTTGCCAAACTTCTGCGCCCTTCTTTACGTGCCATTGTTTTTGTTTACCCTACCCATTTTTCTTTTTTGTTTGTTTACCTTACACATTTTTGTGTTTGTACGTTTATCCTACTACCCATTTTTATTTTTTTGTTCAGGATATTTTACATTGTAACCTCAGGAATTACATTTTATTTTCTGGTAGGTGGTTTCTTCTAACTTAAGTGTTAATGTTTGAACTGTTTTGAAGACTATGTAACAGCTTAGCAATTAGCACCCCTACCTGTAGCTACTGAAACAACGGCAGATATAGAATGCCACTACAGGCAAGAATGATCAGCACTGGTCAAAAACAAAGAGTTATTAATAATAAATTGATCCTCTACTTAAGCAGAAGACAATGTTGATAATAATAACAAATAATTTCATCTGTATTCTTTATCTGCCCTCATTTTGTTGTGAAATATTGCCTCCCCACACCTATAAGCACTAACTGATTTAACCACTTCCCAACTGAGGGGTTTTACCCCCTGACCACCAGAGCAATTTTCACCTTTCAGCGCTCCTTCCATTCATTCGTCTATCATTTTATCATTACTTATCGCAATGAAATGAACTATATCTTGTTTTTTTCGCCACCAATTAGGCTTTCTTTAGGTGGGACATTATGCCAAGAATAATTTTATTCTAAATGTGTTTTAATGGGAAAATAGGAAAAAATGTGGGAAAAAATTTATTATTTTTCAGTTTTCGGCCTTTATAGTTTTTAAATAATGCATGCTACTGTAATTAAAACCCATTAAATGTATATGCCTATTTATCCCGGTTATAAAACCGTTTAAATTATGTCCCTATCACAATGTTTGCCGCCAATATTTTAGTTGGAAATAAAGGTGCATTTTTTTCAGTTTTCCGTCCATCCCTAATTACAAGCCCATAGTTTATAAAGTAACAGTGTTATACCCTCTTGACATAAATATTTAAAAAGTTCAGTCCCTAAGGTAACTATTTATGTTTTTTTTTTATTGTAAATTTTTTATTTTTTTTTTTAATTACAAAAAAAAAAAAATTGGGGAGTGTGGGAGGTAAGGAGTTAATTTTTTGTGTAAAACAAGTTTATTTGTGTGTAAAAAATGGTTAGGGTGTAGTTTTACTATTTGGCCACAAGATGGCAACATTACCAATTTGTTTCATGCGACCTGCAAGCGTCCTTCCGGACGCTTGCAGGAAGTAGAAAGAGGCTGGGACTTTGTTATTTTTTCACAATGATCGCGCTGCTCAGCCGAGCGGCAGCAGATCATTGCGGGGCTTAGATCAACGAACGGGAATGGATTTTCCCGTTCGTTGATCTCTGGGCGAGCCGGCGGCGGCGTGTTTACTAGCGGCGGGCGGCGTGTTTACGAGCGGGAGCGTGGACAGCGCAAAGCACGGATTTCTCCGTCCCTGGGGGTGAAAGGATGGAAAAAGGGGCGGAGAAATCCGTACGCGCGGGGGTAAAGTGGTTAAAGGGAGTAAACTCAGGATAAGAAAAAGGTTAAAAAAAAAGTTTAATCTGATACTACTTAAATTTACATTGCAGTGCAGTGTTAATTGAATCATGCCAGTTGGAAAATTGCATGATTTTAACAAAGGTTTTAGAATTGATGGTACCAGTGTTTTTTTTC
The DNA here is from genome assembly GCF_040937935.1 of Hyperolius riggenbachi. Lineage (NCBI taxonomy): Eukaryota > Metazoa > Chordata > Amphibia > Anura > Hyperoliidae > Hyperolius > Hyperolius riggenbachi. Next base: position 242,339,856 of record NC_090649.1, read on the forward strand.
CTATTGACTGCAGTTAACCAGTGTGTTGATTGGCTATCCAGGCACATCCACTGTGAATGCATTATAAGTGCCATCCTACACAGTTTATACTTATATTTATCTACACAAGTGAGGCATCATGTTGACATTTTTAATACTTGCAGTGGCAAAGAAATGTAAGTGTGCTTTTACAAAAGTACACTTCTTTTTCTTTTCCAATTTAAATGATGTTGGAGATTCAATTCACAGAGTTGTAAATAAGATTTTCTGGATGTTTACAGTTCAGTGTTAAACCCAGCACAGTGGGATTTTAAAAATGTAGCTTTAAATTGTAAACTTAAAATAGGTTAGTGCATATAACAAATATCATAAAAGACAACGTATCAACATATTTAACCACTTCCTGACCGCCGTATTGACAATTGGCGGCCGGGAAGTGGACCCCGCAAGGACCGCCGTATTGACAAATGTCGGCGGTCCTTGTAGGGGCATGGGCGGAACGATTGCGTCATCCGTGAAGCGATCCTCCGCCGGCGCCTGTCTCCGCTCACCCGCCGCAACATCCCGCCGGCCATACGGAAGCGCCGGCGGGATGTTAACCCGACGATCGCCGCATACAAAGTGTATAATACACTTTGTAATGTTTACAAAGTGTATTATACAGGCTGCCTCCTGCCCTGGTGGTCCCAGTGTCCGAGGGACCACCAGGGCAGGCTGCAGCCACCCTAGTCTGCTAGTCTGCACCAAGCACACTGATTTCCCCCCCACCTGCCCCCTGATTGCCCACAGCACCCCTCAGACCCCCCCCCCCTGCCCACCCCCCAGACCCATGTTTACACCCAATCACCCCCCTAATCACCCATCAATCACTCCCTGTCACTATCTGTCAACGCTATTTTTTTGTATCCCCCCCCTGCCCCCTGCTCCCTCCTGATCACCCCCCACCCCTCAGATTCTCCCCAAACCCCCCCCCCCCATGTACTGTATGCATCTATCCCCCCTGATCACCTGTCAATCACCTGTCAATCACCTGTCAATCACCCATCAATCACCCCCTGTCACTGCCACCCATCAATCAGCCCCTAACCTGCCTCTTGCGGGCAATCTGTTCACCTACCCACACCAATAGATCGCCCGCAGATCCAACATCAGATCACCACCCAAGCGCAGTGTTTACATCTATTCTCTCCTCTAAACACCCACTAATTACCCATCAACCACCCATCAATCACCCCCAATCACCACCTGTCACTGTTACCCATCAGATCAGACCCTAATCTGCCCCTTGCGGGCACCCAATCACCCGCCTACACGCTCAGATTGCCCTCAGACCCCCCCTTATCAATTCGCCAGGGCATTGTTTACATCTGTCCTTCCCTGTAATAACCCACTGATCACCTGTCAATCACCTGTCAATCACCCATCAATCACCCCCTGTCACTGCCACCCATCAATCACCCCCTGTCACTGCCACCCATCAATCAGCCCCTAACCTGCCCCTGGCGGGCAATCTGATCACCCACCCACACCAATAGATCGCCCGCAGATCCGACATCAGATCACCACCCAAGCACAGTGTTTACATCTATTGTCTCCTCTAAACACCCACTAATTACCCATCAATCACCCCCTATCACCACCTGTCACTGTTACCCATCAGCTCAGACCCTAATCTGCCCCTTGAGGGCACCCAATCACCCGCCTACATGCTCAGATTGCCCTCAGACCCCCCCTTATCAATTCGCCAGGGCATTATTTACATCTGTCCTTCCCTGTAATAACCCACTGATCACCCATCAATCACCCCCTGTCACTGCCACCCATCAATCACCCCCTGTCACTGCCACCCATCAATCAGCCCCTAACCTGCCCCTTGCGGGCAATCTGATCACCCACCCACACCAATAGATCGCCCGCAGATCCGACATCAGATCACCTCCCAAGTGCAGTGTTTACATCTATTGTCTCCTCTAAACACCCACTAATTACCCATCAATCACCCCCTGTCACTGCTACCCATCAGATTAGACCCCTATCTGCCCCTAGGGCACTCAATCACCCGCCCATACCCTCAGAACGCCCTCAGACCCCAGCCCTGATCACCTCGCCAGTGCATTGCTTACATTTATTCCCCCTTCTAATCACACCTTGAGACACCCATCAATCACCTCCTGTCACCCCCTAGCACACCTACCCATCAGATCAGGCCCTAATTTGCCCCGTGTGGGCTCCTGATCACTCGGCCAAACCCTCAGATCCCCCTCAGACCCCCTTCTGATCACCTCCCCAGTGCATTGATTGCATCTATTTTCCCCTCTAACCACCCCCTGAGACACCCATCAATCACCTCCTGTCACCCCCTAGCACTCCTATCCATCAGATCAGGCCCAATACAACCTGTCATCTAAAAGGCCACCCTGCTTATGACTGGTTCCACAAAATTCGCCCCCTCATAGACCACCTGTCATCAAAATTTTCAGATGCTTATACCCCTGAACAGTCATTTTGAGACATTTGGTTTCCAGACTACTCACGGTTTTGGGCCCGTAAAATGCCAGGGCGGTATAGGAACCCCACAAGTGACCCCATTTTAAAAAAAAAGACACCCCAAGGTATTCTGTTAGGTGTATGACGAGTTCATAGAAGATTTTATTTTTTGTCAAAAGTTAGCGGAAATTGATTTTTATTGTTTTTTTTCACAAAGTGTCATTTTTCACTAACTTGTGACAAAAAATAAAATCTTCTATGAACTCACCATACTCCTAACGGAATACCTTGGGGTGTCTTCTTTCTAAAATGGGGTCACTTGTGGGGTTCCTATACTGCCCTGGCATTTTAGGGGCCCTAAACCGTGAGGAGTAGTCTACAAAACAAATGCCGCAAAATGACCTGTGAATAGGACGTTGGGCCCCTTAGCGCACCTAGGCTGCAAAAAAGTGTCACACATGTCGTATCACCGTACTCAGGAGAAGTAGTATAATGTGTTTTGGGGTGTATTTTTACACATACCCATGCTGGGTGGGAAAAATCTCTCTGTAAATGGACAATTGTGTGTAAAAAAAATCAAAAGATTGTCATTTACAGAGATATTTCTCCCACCCAGCATGGGTATGTGTAAAAATACACCACAAAACACATTGTACTACTTCTCCTGAGTACGGCGGTACCACATGTGTGGCACTTTTTTACACCCTAAGTGCGCTAAGGGGCCCAAAGTCCAATGAGTACCTTTAGGATTTCACAGGTCATTTTGCGACATTGTTGGTTTCAAGACTACTCCTCACGGTTTAGGGCCCCTAAAATGCCAGGGCAGTATAGGAACCCCACAAATGACCCCATTCTAGAAAGAAGACACCCAAAGGTATTCCGTTAGGAGTATGGTGAGTTCATAGAAGATTTTATTTTTTGTCACAAGTTAGCGAAAAATGACACTTTGTGAAAAAAAAACAATTAAAATCAATTTCCGCTAACTTGTGACAAAAATAAAATCTTCTATGAACTCACCATACTCCTAACGGAATACCTTGGGGTGTCTTCTTTCTAAAATGGGGTCATTAGTGGGGTTCTTATACTGCCCTGGCATTTTAGGGGCCCTAAACCGTGAGGAGTAGTCTTGAAACAAAAATGACCTGTGAAATCCTAAAGGTACTGTGATGATCCGCTCAGCTGGCTGCACAGGCAGACAGCTGTTTGTCCATTCCTCTAGTCTGTGGGCTGCAGGTCTCTGGGACAGAGACCTGTCTTTCCATTGCAAGTTTCTGGTCTGTTCTCTTGCTGGGGAATTTGCATACATTCATTATGCAAATCCCCTACCTGCCTTCTTTGATGACTGGCACTATAAGAGCTTTATGTTTCCCAGAAGGCTTTGCTGGTCATTTCCCTTCCATGGTCTGTTCGTGATGGACACTGCTGGAGTGTCAGCCATTGCTATCTAGTATAGTTAATTCCTGGGGGTTGCTTTAGGCTCCCCTTCTAGCCCAGTCAGGTTGTATTATCTGTATTGCCTGTTCTGTCTTGTCTTGCCTGTAGCCATTGTCCTGTCCCTATGGTGGTCGACAGGAAATGGTTCTGATCTCTGTTCTTAGAGTATAGCTGGTGCAGCGGTTGCTACCAGCTATCTCTTCTGTTCTGTCTCCTGGGATCACGCTAGCTACTTTTCGCTAGCGCAGGGGATCCTTCTGTTCTGTCTCCTGGGATCGCGCTAGCCACTTTTCGCTAGCGCTGGGGATCCTTCTGTTCTGTCTTCTGGGATCGCGCTGACCACTTTTCGCTAGCGCTGGGGATCCTTCTGTTCTGCTACTCTGTACCTGGATCGCGCTAGCCCCTTTTCGCTAGTGCTGTGGATCCTATCTCTCGCTTGTCCCTGTTTTCGTGTGTCTGTCTTGTCTGCTACGCTTGCTGGAGGCTCGGTGAGGTAACCGTTAAGCAAGCGCTCGCGTCCTCTGTTTCATGTTTGTCTGTTAATGGTTAGTTAGGCATGCTTGTCTCTATTGTGCTTAACACGTGGAGACCGCGCATAACCGCGTGCACTGTTGCGAATGAGTGCGGTGTTCACGATTAGCTAGCGTTTGTTATTTTCCGCATCTCCTCATTGTATTATTTGCTGTGCCTTTGCTAACCTCGTATTCTGTCCTGATCTGCCTTGTGTCATGTCTGGCGATCGCACCTGTCGCGATCGCGTTCCTATTTCATATCTGCTGTTGTGTGTGCGCGGTCGCGGGGTGGCGACTGGATTGGCGCACACACAAACAACCTGTCCCTTTGCTCGTTCTCATTAGCAATCGCCTCTCTTACGACTGCGTTCTGCGCTTCGTACAATTCCTGTCTGGCATTTGTGGAGGTACAGAGGATTGGTTCCTCTGCACTCCTCAGCGCCATCTGCCGACAGGAATTTCCCTCTACCGGTGCGTAGCACCTTTTGCTGGGTGCCTGCAAATATACGCTTGTGGAGGATTTCCGCCGTGTCAGCGCACGCATTGTGCGCTGATCACGGAGAAAGTTCCACAATCGTTACAGAATGACCAACCCAACCCAAAACCCCAGTGGAGACGGAATTTCCGATTTGTACGATTTTGTCGAATATGGCTCTTGTACCTTTAAGAGATTTAAAAAACTTGAACCTGAATCAGCAGACGAATTTTTGTCTGAGTGTACGAAACTGTTAGCGAACCCTGAATTCCAATGCACCCCAGTGACATCTGGGCCCCCCAAATGGTCTACATTCTGTTGGGGGGCGAAATGTCAATGTGGGGTTATGATGTGTTAGATCATACCACCCTGAGTCAAAGACCCCTGGAATTCTTGGCCTTTTTAATTCACAATTGGCTGAGATTACCTCAATTACCATACCCCCTTAATGAGTTGTTGTCAGCAGCTCAATCAGCTGTTCCATCTACTCTTTCATCCATAAAGCAGCCATCCAAAGCCTCTAAGTCTAAACGTAAAAGATCTAGGAAGGCTTCCCAGCGGAAAGATCCGTTGCCCATGGCAACAACAGATAGAGAGGTTATTTCTGTCAAGTCTGAAATGGGCAAAACCATGCAGTATGATAATGATGTTTATAATGTATCTGCTGATCAGTTTCCAGGTTTTTTGCCCCAATCCAAAGCTTATGTGGATCCTGCTATAGGTAGGATCGCACACTACATTAACCACCCTGGCGTTCTGATTAAATCGCCAGGGTGGCTGCGGGAGGGTTTTTTTTAAATAAAAAAAAAACTATTTCATGCAGCCAACTGAAAGTTGGCTGCATGAAAGCCCACTAGAGGGCGCTCCGGAGGCGATCTTCCGATCGCCTCCGGCGCCCAGAATAAACAAGGAAGGCCGCAATGAGCGGCCTTCCTTGTTTCGCTTATATCGTCGCCATAGCGACGAGCGGAGTGACGTCATCGACGTCAGCCGACGTCCTGACGTCAGCCGCCTCCGATCCAGCCCTTAGCGCTGGCCGGAACTTTTTGTTCCGGCTACGCTGGGCTCAGGCGGCTAGGGGGGCCCTCTTTCGCCGCTGCTCGCGGCGAATCGCCGCAGAGCGGCGGCGATCAGGCAGCACACGCGGCTGGCAAAGTGCCGGCTGCGTGTGCTGCTTTTTATTTCGTTAAAATCGGCCCAGCAGGGCCTGAGCGGCAGCCGCTGGCGGTGTTGGACGAGCTGAGCTCGTCCAGACCGCTCAGCTGGTTAAAGCAGTTAAAAAATCTGTTCTTGTTCCTGAACTCCACCCCTATGGAGATTATCTGGATACTGGCCTGTTTGAACCCCCATTTGCTTCCTGGGATGTTGGGGCCTTGCTGGAGGAATTCGATTTTGATTGGAAAGCCTTTTGCGATTTTTACATCGCAAAAAGCGAAGATGTCTTGAATGCTTGTCTTGATTCTATGTATCTTCTGATTGATTCCGATGAATGTGACAAGGATGATGTGGATCTGGTGATCTATGTATGGCAAACGATTTTGGATGAGTTGCACACACACCAACCAATTGATTCCAATAAAGAGACATCGTTGTCGGATGATTGTTCCTGCCTTTCTGGGGTAAAGCATGAGAGTCTTGACTTTGTGCAATCTGAAATGAATGAGTATGCCGCTGTGGTTGATTCCTGTGCGAATCCTGAAGGATTCTCTCCTGACAGTGTGCAGTTTGAATCTGTGCGATCTGATGCCTGTTTCTCGGATGTTCCTGCAGATTGTGATCGGCATGAGTCTGCCGGTTTCCTCAAGGATGTGTGGGATCCTTTGTCATTTAGAAACAGATCTTTGAGATCTTCCATCTGTGACCCTGCTATGGGGAAAGTTTCTCGACTGTGCAGCGTCAAAAGTAAAATTAATATGCCTAATAAAGTTTATCCTGTTGATGTCGCTATTTCTTCTGCAAATGATTCCCTGTCTCACCCTGTTCTCACCTGTAAGGGCCTGTTGCCTGGAGACAGTTGCTCCAGTGTTTCGGTCTTAGATGCCTTGCAGTCTGCTCCGCAGATCGCGGAGGTTTGCGCTATGGAAGCATCAGTTTCACAACCTAAAGTGAATTTTGATTCGCAGGTTTTGCGTTCTGATTCCTCGGATTCGACATTGTTAGCCGAATCTAAGAGTGAGACAGCGCTTCGGTTTTGCGAATCTGATGCCGAACCTTCTTTGCCTTATTCAGAGACGCTTTCTCTGAGCCTGCCCTGTACCATGAATAACAAAACGATGTCCAATCACACTGACATTTGGGAGTCCCTTTCTTGCTTTGAAGAAAGTTCTGACTCTCCACCCTGTACTCTGGATGAGTCAATATTGCCTTGTACAATATCTCCTGCCCTGCCCCTAGAGGCTCGTCTAGGTATTGCTGCTATTTTTACCTGTCTTTCTGCAGTTTTGGAGTTGCAAGCTAGTTTGACTACTACGCAGAATTCTGGGTGCAGCGAGATTAAAGTTAGAGAGTCAGTGTGTGGTCAAGTGAATATTCCTGTACGTTCCACTCATAATGATGAAATTCAGTCTCAGTTTATGGTGGAACCTTCCCTGGGACATCTGCCCTGCTCTCAAAATAAAGTTCAAGTTTTGCCCTGTAACATGGATAGTACAGAATCCTTCTTAGAAAACTTGAAAAATGATGTTCCTGAGGTCTTGTTTGATGATCTGAAGGTCTCCGAGTTCCTCCCAAAGGGTGCAGAACTTGTAGGAGATGTCTCCTGCCCCCCAGGTCCTTCTGAGGTGTTGCCCACTTCAGTAGGCATTGCTGCCTTGCTGACTACTTTTGAAGCTCTTGTGGAGCTTCATTCATGTGTAGTCAATGATGATATTACAGTTACAGAAAATTCTGAATTTGAGTCCGAGTCTTCTTTTAAAAGACCAGTACCTGTGACCTTTACTCGTGATGATTTTCTGCCCGGTACTGGTTTTGGTCTTGTCGTGTCGGACTCTGAGGTTGGCAGTTCCCCGACATGTCCTGAGGTTTCTCCTGTACTAGTGTACCCCGATGTGCTCTGTGACCCAGAAAGCCCAAGTGTGCCTCGGTTACCAGCGTACTCAGATGCTTCCTCAGTGGAGACATGTTCTGATATAGCCTGCCTGCTTGCATGCCCAGAAGTGGTCCCTGAAAGTCCTGATCTTGATGGGTGTCCTGCTAATTTTGAGTCTGGAATGATCATAGGTTCCATAGGGGTTCTTGGTGGTTCTCCATGTGAGCCTGGTGAGCGTTCTGGCTTCTTGGGATCTCTGCAGAGCTTCAAGGCGTTCTGGGAGATTCCGGGAAAGGTTTTGCTTGGTGCCCTGAATAAGATCAGCAATGGCTTTGGTGTTGTAAGGGACACTTCGAACAGGTATTGCGGCAGGTATGGTATTCTTGGACGCTCCTTGGAAGGTGGTGGGTATTGTCTGGAGGGTGTCGATGGCTTCTTCTCTGGTGTCCACAGTCCTGATGGGTGTTACGCTGAGACTTGTAGTGCTGATGGGCATGTTTCGGTGGCTTCTGCTTCCGATGAGGTCGGGTTCGGATGGACTGACTCTGGAATTGGGCCTTGTCAGGCTGTCCCGACCTTCACGAGTCTTCAGTTAGAGTTTTGTGATGATACCAATTTTAAGGGATGTCTGGAATCCATCCCTAGAGGGGGGGGGGGGGGGGGGTACTGTGATGATCCGCTCAGCTGGCTGCACAGGCAGACAGCTGTTTGTCCATTCCTCTAGTCTGTGGGCTGCAGGTCTCTGGGACAGAGACCTGTCTTTCCATTGCAAGTTTCTGGTCTGTTCTCTTGCTGGGGAATTTGCATACATTCGTTATGCAAATCCCCTACCTGCCTTCTTTGATGACTGGCACTATAAGAGCTTTATGTTTCCCAGAAGGCTTTGCTGGTCATTTCCCTTCCATGGTCTGTTCCTGATGGACACTGCTGGAGTGTCAGCCATTGCTATCTAGTATAGTTAATTCCTGGGGGTTGCTTTAGGCTCCCCTTCTAGCCCAGTCAGGTTGTATTATCTGTATTGCCTGTTCTGTCTTGTCTTGCCTGTAGCCATTGTCCTGTCCCTATGGTGGTCGACAGGAAATGGTTCTGATCTCTGTTCTTGGAGTATAGCTGGTGCAGCGGTTGCTACCAGCTATCTCTTCTGTTCTGTCTCCTGGGATCACGCTAGCTACTTTTCGCTAGCGCTGGGGATCCTTCTGTTCTGTCTCCTGGGATCGCGGTAGCCACTTTTCGCTAGTGCTGTGGATCCTATCTCTCGCTTGTCCCTGTTTTCGTGTGTCTGTCTTGTCTGCTACGCTTGCTGGAGGCTCGGTGAGGTAACCGTTAAGCAAGCGCTCGCGTCCTCTGTTTCATGTTTGTCTGTTAATGGTTAGTTAGGCGTGCTTGTCTCTATTGTGCTTAACACGTGGAGACCGCGCATAATCGCGTGCACTGTTGCGAATGAGTGCGGTGTTCACGGTTAGCTAGCGTTTGTTATTTTCCGTATCTCCTCATTGTATTATTTGCTGTGCCTTTGCTAACCTCGTATTCTGTCCTGATCTGCCTTGTGTCACGTCTGGCGATCGCACCTCTCGCGATCGCGTTCCTATTTCATATCTGCTGTTGTGTGTGCGCGGTCCCGGGGTGGCGACTGGATTGGCGCACACACATACAACCTGTCCCTTTGCTCGTTCTCATTAGCAATCGCCTCTCTTGCGACTGCGTTCTGCGCTTCGTACAATTCCTGTCTGGCATTTGTGGAGGTACAGAGGATTGGTTCCTCTGCACTCCTCAGCGCCATCTGCCGACAGGAATTTCCCTCTACAGGTGCGTAGCACCTTTTGCTGGGTGCCTGCAAATATACGCTTGTGGAGGATTTCCGCCGTGTCAGCGCACGCGTTGTGCGCTGATCACGGAGAAAGTTCCACAATCGTTACAGGTACTCATTGGACTTTGGGCCCCTTAGCGCAGTTAGGGTGCAAAAAAGTGCCACACATGTGGTATCGCCGTACTCGGGAGAAGTAGTAAAATGTGTTTTGGGGTGTATTTTTACACATACCCATGCTGGGTGGGAGAAATATCTCTGTAAATGGACAATTGTGTGTAAAAAAAAATCAAAAGATTGTCATTTACAGAGATATTTCTCCCACCCAGCATGGGTATGCGTAAAAATACACCCCAAAACACATTATACTACTTCTCTCGAGTACGGTGATACCACATGTGTGGCACTTTTTTGCACCCTAACTGCGCTAA